>NC_041383.1:799209472-799257318 GCF_002162155.2 Triticum dicoccoides | reverse complement strand
GGTGTGTTTACCCTCTTGGCCCATTAGGCCCATATAGCTTGCCGGGGGTTGCCCGAAACCCCTTCCGGGACCCGATACGTACCCGGTACCCCCAGAACACTTCCGGTGTCCGAATACTATCGCCCTATATATGACTCTTTACCTATCGACCATTTAGAGACTCCTCGTCATGTCCTGATCTCATTCGGGACTCTAAACAACATTCGGTCACCAAATCACATAACTCATATAATACAAAATCGTCATCGAAAGTTAAGCGTGCGGACCCTACGGATTTGAGAACTATGTAGACATGACAGAGACACCTCTCCTGTCAATAACCAATAGCGGAACCTCGATGCTCATATTGGTTCCTACATATTCTACGAAGATCTTTATCGGTCAAACCTAATGACATCATACGTTATTCCCTTTGTCATCGCTATGTTACTTGCCCGGGATTCGATCGTCGGTATCTTCATACCTAGTTCAATCTCGTCACCGGCAAATCCCTTTACTCATTCCGTAATGCATCATCCCGCAACTAACTCATTAGTAACATTGCTTGTAAGGCTTATCATGATGTGCATTACCGATAGGGCCCAGAGATACCTCTTTGATACTCGGAGTGACAAATCCTAATCTCAATCTATGCGAACCCAACAAACACCTTGAGATACCTGTAGAGCATCTTTATAATCACCCTGTTACGTTGTGACGTTTGATAGCACACAAGGTATTCCTCCGGTATCCGGGAGTTGCATAATCTCATAGTCAAAGGAATATGTACAAGTCATGAAGAAAGCAATATAAATAAAACTGAACGATCATAATGCTAAGTTAACGGATGGGTCTTGTACATCACATCATTCTCCTAATGATGTGGCCCCGTTTATCAAATGACAACACATGTCTATGGTTAGGAAACTTAACTATCTTTGATTAACGAGCTAGTCTAGTAGATACTTACTAGTAGAAAACAGGGCTTTGTCTATGTATCCACACATGTCACTAGTAGAAAACAGGGCTTTGGTTGGGGCCTGGCCAGCCCATTAGTCCCGGTTTAGTCACGAACTAGGACCCATGGGGGGCATAGTCCCGGTTCGTGCGCCCAGGGGGCCAGCCGGGCCCCGTGGGGCATTTGTCCCGGTTCGTCTGGACCCATTTGTCCTGATTCAAGGCACGAACCGGGACCAATGGTCCTCGCTCCTGGCCCACAGCCATTGGTCTCGGTTCGTGGCTGGAACCGGGACAGAAGGGTGGCCTTTAGTCCCGGTTCCAGCCACGAACCGGGACCAATGAGGTGGCTATATATACCCCCTCGCCGGCAAGCAGAGCACTCCACACTGCTCTGTTTTTTCTGGCCAGCGAGGGGAGAGCTTTATGGTGCTCTAGCTCACCTCCTATGCATATGAGGTGTTCGATGAAATGCCCGAGCCACACTGGTTAAGCTTTCTCCTCTCAAAGCTCGACCTCAAAGCTCCATTTTCCTCAAGATTTGTCTAGGTTTAGCGGTCCGTCCCGTCCCGTCCCTGTCTTCACCGCCGTCGATTGCCCGCGCCGATTTCGTCGTCTGCACCACCGTGGTGAGCCTCTTGTTTTTATCTTCTTTCTGAAATTAAAAAAATCTTACTTTAGATAGATACTTGTGTAATTTTCTTACTTTTTTTATTGCTTGTTATTATATAGTGCGATGGTTTTGGTATCCTTCCCCGTCGGCCCTCGTCCTATCTATGATTCCGATGTGGTATATATTATCTTTTATAACTATTTGGTTCATTTATTGTTTATGACAATTATGCCGACCAACGTGACGTAGATTTTATTTATCTAGGAGGTATGTGAATCGGAAATTCCAACCGACCCTATTGTCGAGAGGTTAAATTTAGTTGAAGAAGAAAACAATTACTTGAAGGAAAAAAATTTGAGGAGGAGAAGATGATATTGGAGTTGCATCTTGCGGATGTCGTCGATGATCACAAGGTCAAGATGGACGCAATGCGTTTGAAGATTAAAAAGATTAGAAAATATGCCATTAACACCGAGGCTTGGTATCATTATGCCGTTGGATCAATTGGTACCTTGGTTGCGATTATGATCGCACTTGTTGTTGCATTGGAATGTTTTACATAGTTTCAATGTATGGTTTTATTAGATGCTTTGGAGAGCTATATGTTGTTCAATGAGAACTATGTATGTACTTTGGTTTTAATGTGATGATGATCTTCTATTAATTTGGTCACTTATCTATGCATGATGTTTTGTAATGGTTTTTAACACACTTAATAATATATAATGCATGCAGATGAACCGGAAATGGATGTATGGTGATAGACACACCTACGAGTACGTCAAAGGCGTGCACAATTTTCTCGAAGTGGCTGAGGCAAACAAGCAGAATGGTTTTATGTGTTGTCCATGCCCTAAATGTGGGAATACAAAGTCTTACTCTGACTGGAAAATCCTTCACACCCACCTGCTTTATAAGGGTTTCATGCCACATTATAATATTTGGGCCAAGCACGGAGAAATAGGGGTTATGATGGAAGACAGTGAAGAAGAAGAGGAGGATGACAACTATGTGCCCCCAAAATACGGTGATGCTGCAATGGGGGAAGCTGCTGAAGATCAAGAGGAAACAGACGATATTGTGCCCGATGATGATCTCCGTCGGGTCATTGTTGATGCAAGGAGATAGTGCGAAAGTGAAAAGGAGAAGCTGAAGTTCGATTGCATGTTAGAGGATCACAAGAAAGGGTTGTACCCCAATTGCGAAGATCGCAACACAAAGCTCGGTACCGTACTGGAATTTCTGCAGTGGAAGGCAGATAATGCTGTGCCTGACAAAGGATTTGAGAAGCCGCTGAAAATGTTGAAGAAGAAGCTTCCAAAGGATAACGAATTGCCCGACAGTACGTACGCAACAAAGAAGGTCATATGCCCTCTAGGATTGGAGGTGCAGAAGATACATGCATGCCCTAATGACTGCATCCTCTATCGTGGTGTGTACGAGGATTTGAATGCATGACCAGTATGCGGAGCATTGCGGTATAAGATCAGACGAGATGACCCTGGTGATGTTGACGGCGAGCCCCCCAGGAAGAGGGTTCCTGCGAAGGTGATGTGGTATGCTCCTATAATACCACAGTTGAAACGTATGTTTAGAAACGAATAGCATGCCAAGTTGATGCGATGGCACAAAGAGGACCGTAAGAAAGATGGGAAGTTGAGAGCACCCGCTGATGGGTCGCAGTGGAGAAAAATTGAGAGAAAGTACTGGGCTGAGTTTGCAGGTGACCCAAGGAACGTATGGTTTGGTTTAAGCGCGGATGGCATTAATCCTTTTGGGGAGCAGAACAGCAATCACAGCACCTGGCCCGTGACTCTATGTATGTATAACCTTCCTCCTTGGATGTGCATGAAGCGGAAGTTCATTATGATGCCAGTTCTCATCCAATGCCCTAAGCAACCCGGCAACGACAATGATGTGTACCTAAGGCCATTAGTTGAAGAACTTTTACAGCTGTGGAATGGAAACGACATACATGTGTGAGATGAGCACAAACAGGAGGAATTTAACCTGCACGCGTTGCTGTTTGTAACCATCAACGATTGGCCCGCTCTCAGTAACCTTTCAGGACAGACAAACAAGGGATAACACGCATGCACGCACTGTTTAGCTGACATCGAAAGTATATACCTGGACAAATGCAGGAAGAATGTGTACCTGGGCTATCGTCGATTTCTTCCGACCAACCATCAATGTCGAAAGAAAGGCAAGCATTTCAAAGGCGAGGCAGATCACCGGAAGAAGCCCGCCATGCGTACCGGTGATCATGTACTTGCTATGGTCAATGATTTAAAAGTAATCTTCGGAAAGGGTCCCGGCAGACTATCTGTTCTGAATGACACTGAGGGACACGCACCCATGTGGAAGAAGAAATCTATATTTTGGGACCTACCCTACTGGAAAGACCTAGAGGTCCGCTCTTCGATCCACGTGATGCACGTGACGAGGAACCTTTGCATGAACCTGCTAGGCTTCTTGGGCATGTATGTGAAGACAAAAGATACAGCAGAGGCACGGGAGGACCTGCAATGTTTGCACGAAAAAGACGGCTTGCCTCCAAAGCAGTATGAAGGTCCTGCCAGCTACGCTCTTCTTTGAATGCCTGCTCTGTATGAAGGCCCTGTCTGGCTTCTCGTCGAATATAAAGGGAATAATAAATATGCCAGAGAAAAAGTTCTAGAACCTAAAGTCTCATGACTGCCACATGATTATGATGCAACTGCTTCCGGTTGCATTGAGGGGGCTTCTACCGGAAATCATCCAATTAGCCATTGTGAAGCTATGTGCATTCCTCAATGCAATCTCTCAGAAGGTGATCGATCCAGAAATCATACCAAGGCTAATGAGTGATGTGGCGCAATGTCTTGTTAGTTTCGAGCAGGTGTTCCCACCATCCTTCTTCAATAGCATGACGCATGTCCTAGTTCATCTAGTCGACGAGATTGTCATTCTGGGCCTCATATTTCTACACAATATGTTCCCCTTTGAGAGGTTCATGGGATTCCTAAAGAAATATGTCCATAACCACGCTAGGCCAGAAGGAAGCATCTCCATGGGCCATCAAACAGAGCATGTCATTGGGTTTTGTGTTGACTTCATTCCTGGCCTTAAGAAGATTGGTCTCCCTAAATCGCAGTGTGAGGGGAGACTGACTGGAAAAGGCACGCTTGGAGGGGACTCAATAATATGCAGGGACGGGCATTCTTGGTCTCAAGCACACTACACAGTTCTATAGAACTCTAGCTTGGTGACCCTGTATGTCGATGAACACAAGAACAGTCTGCGCTCCAAACACCCGGAGCAGTGTGATGACTGGATTACATGTGAACACATCAGGAGTTTCAGCAGTTGGTTGGAAACACGTCTCAGAGCTGACAACACTATTTGCGATGAGCTGTACTCTTTGTCCACGGGACCATCTTCGACTGTATTGACTTACAAAGGATACGAGATAAATGGGAATACATTTTACACGATCGCCCAACATCAAAAGAGCACCAACCAAAATAGCGGTGTCCGCTTTGATGCAACAACCAAGAGGGGAAATGACACATATTATGGTTACATAGTGGACATATGGGAACTTGACTGATGACATGATTTTAAGGTCCCTTTGTTTAAGTGCAAATGGGTGATACGCCTCCAACGTATCTATAATTTTTGATTGTTCCATGCTATTATATTACCCGTTTCGGATGTTTATGGGCTTTACTCTACACTTTTATATCATTTTTGGGACTAACCTACTAACCGGAGGCCCAGCCCGAATTGCTCTTTTTTTTTTGCCTATTTTAGTGTCTCGAAGAAAAGGAATATCAAACGGAGTCCAAACGGAATGAAACCTTCGGGAGCAATCTTTTGGAACAAACACAATCCATAGGAGTTGGAGTGGAAGTCAAGAAACAAGCGAGGAGGCCACGAGGGTGCCCGGCGCGCCCCCTACAGGTGGGCACGCCCCCCACTCTCGTGGTCCCCTCGAGCGTCCACCGACCTACTTCTTCCTCCTATATATATCCATGGACCCCGAAAACATCCGGGAGCACCACGAAAAACTATTTCCACCGTTGTAACCTTCTGTATCCGCGAGATCCCATCTTGGAGCCTTCGCCGGCGCTCCGCCGGAGGGGGAATCGACTGAGCGAGTCCTGGATTAGGGGGTATCCGGACAGCCGGACTATATGCTTTGGCCGGACTGTTGGACTATGAAGATACAAGACTCAAGACTTCGTCCCGTGTCCGGATGGGACTCTTCTTTGCGTGGAAGACAAGCTTGGTGATTCGGATATTATATTTCCTTCCTTGTAACCGACTCCATGTAAACCCTAGCCCTCTCCGATGTCTATATAAACCGGAGAGCTTAGTCCGTATGAGGACGATCACAACATTCATAATCATCATAGGCTAGCTTCTAGGGTTTAGCCTCTATGATCTCGTGGTAGATTAACTCTTGTAACACTCATATCATCAATATCAATCAAGCAGGAAGTAGGGTTTTACCTCCATCGAGAGGGCCCGAACCTGGGTAAACATTGTGTCCCTTACCTCCTGGTACCATTAGCCTTAGACGCACAGATCGGGACCGCCTACCCGAGATCCGCCGGTTTTGACACCGACATTGGTGCTTTCTTTGAGAGTTCCTATGTGTCGTCGCTGCAAGGCTCGATGGCTCCTTCAATCATAAACAACGCGGTCCAGGGTGAGACTTTCTCCCCCAGACAGATCTTCGTGTTCGGCGGCTTCGTACTGCGGACCAATTCGCTTGGCCATCTGGAGCAGATCGATAGCTACGCCCCTTGCCATCAGGTCAGGTTCGGAAACCTAAACTACACGGCCGATATCCGCAGAGACTTGATCTTCAACGGATTCGGGCCTACGCCAGGAGCGCCGGACAGTCACGATGTGCACGGCTTAGACCTGGTGTCAGACAGTGCTCGGGATATCGCCCTTGCAGGAGTCCCAGACCTAAATCCGGGGCAGATTGCGCCGCCTGGGGACGGGTGGATGGACCCGGCTCCGGAGGCCGCACACCCATCAATGGTAGAGCCGAACACAGACTTCACCCCCAAGGAAGCATGTGACACTGGACCCCCAGACTCGTATCCGGCTGCAGGTTCCAGTCCACGCACCTCCGAGCCCGCCGAACTTGGTTGGGAACCGTTAATGGAGTTCACCACTGCGGATATGTTCCAGCACTCGCCCTTTGGCGACATGCTAAAATGGTTAAAATCTCTCTCTTTGTCAGGAGACTCTTGGCCTAACTATGTCCGGCTCGAATGGGAAGCCGACGACGAGGGAATTCGTTGCCCACCCACCACCCACTTCATAGCCACGGTCGATGATTTGACCGACGTGCTTGACCGCGACTCCGAAGACATCGGCGGTTTGGATGACGATGTAGGAGAAGAATAGGAACCACCACCCACGGGGCGGTGGACAACCACCTCTTCCTATGACATATATATGGTGGACACTCCGAAAGAAACCAATGGCGATGAGGCAATTGAGGATAACCCCTCAAAGAAGAAAGCAAAGCATGGGCGTCGCCAGCGCCGCTCCAAGCCCCGCCACAGCAATACCGGCACCGGAGACGAAAACAATCCGGACGGTGCCGAAGATGAATACAACCCCGATCAGCCTGCCTTCGAGCAGGCCGAGCAGGAAGATGGGCAGGTCAGCCCAGACGAACAGGCGACAGACGGGTATCCGGAGGAGGACAACTACATGCCCCTCTCCGAAGAAGAGATTAGCCTCAGCGACGACGAGTTCGGCGTGCCCGAGGACCCCGTGGAGCAGGAGCGCTTCAAGTGCCAGCTTATGGCCACTGCGAGGAGCCTGAAAAAGAAGCAGCAGCAGCTCCAAGCTGATCAAGACCTGCTCACAAATAGATGGACAGAAGTCCTGGCAATCGAGGAATATGGACTCGAGCGCCACACGGCTGACCGGCCACCTCGTGGCCGGGATAAAACGACATATCAGCCGGGATACCAGCCCGCACCCCCACGCCAGTTTACTTCGGCCCGGGGCAATACGTAGGACCTGCGAGACAAATTGGAAAACAACGCAGGACAACCAAGATCGATCTACGGATCATGGGGGCGCGCCACAGCACATGACGATGACCGTCATACCGGATACACTAACAGTAAATCCGGCCGGGCCGAACACAACCAACAAGACTTAGTCGGATTACGTCGCGACATAGCTCGGCACAGAGGCGCCGCACACCCCCTCTGCTTCACAGATGAAGTAATGGATCATGAATTCCCAAAAGGGTTTAAACCCGTGAACATTGAATCATACGATGGCACAACAGACCCCGCAGTATGGATCGAAGATTTCCTTCTCCACATTCACATGGCCCGTGGAGACGATCTACACGCCATCGAGTATCTTCCCCTTAAGCTCAAAGGACCAGCCAGACACTGGCTAAATAGCTTGCTGGCAAATTCCATTGGCAGTTGGGAAAACTTGGAGGACGCTTTCCTCGACAACTTCCAGGGCACATACGTGCGACCACCGAATGCTGGTGACTTGAGCCACATTATCCAACAGCCCGGAGAGTCAGCCAGAAAATTGTGGACTTGGTTCCTAACTAAAAAGAACCAAATTGTCGACTGTCCGGATGCCGAGGCCCTGGCAGCCTTTAAGCATAATATCCGCGACGAGTGGCTTGCCCGGCACCTCGGCCAGGAAAAACCAAAATCCATGGCGGCCCTCACGACACTCATGACACGCTTTTGCGCAGGCGAGGATAGCTGGTTGGCTCGCAGCAGCACCACGCCAATAAACTCAGGCACTTCAGACGTCCGCGACATTAACGGCAAGCCACGACGTAACAGACATAAGCGTCAGAACAATGGCGATAACACTGAAGACACGGCAGTCAATGCCGGATTCAGTGGCTCAAAATCCGGTGAGTGGAAAAAGCCATTCAAAAGAAACAATCAGGGACCATCCAGTCTGGACCGCATACTTGACCGCTCATGCCAAATTCACGGCACCCCGGATAAGCCAGCAAATCACACTAATAGAGACTGCTGGGTTTTCAAGCAGGCCAGCAAGATAAATGCCGAGAACAAGGACAAGGGGCTACACAACGACGATGACGATGAGCCCTGGCGTCCAAACATAGGGGGACAAAAGAAATTCCCTCCCCAGGTGAAAAAGGTCAACATGATCTACGCTACCCACATTCCGAAACGGGAATGAAAGCGAGTACTGAGGGACGTCTATGCGATGGAGCCAGTCGCCCCGAAATTCAACCCATGGTCAGCCTGCCCGATCACCTTTGATCGTAGGGATCACCCTACCAGCATCCTTCACGGCGGTTCAGCCGCATTGGTTCTCGACCTAATCATTGACGGATTTCACCTCACACGAGTCCTTATGGACAGAGGTAGCAGCCTGAACCTGCTTTATCAGGACACAGTGCACAAAATGGGCACCAACCCTACAAGGATCAAGCCCACCAAAACTACCTTTAAAGGTGTAATTCCAGGGGTGGAGGCCCGCTGCACGGGCTCTATAACGCTTGAGGTGGTCTTCGGATCTCCGGATAACTTCCGAAGCGAGGAGTTAATCTTCGACATCGTCCCTTTCCGCAGTGGTTATCACGCACTGCTCGGACGAACCGCATTCGCTCGATTCAATGCGGTGCCACACTATGCATACCTTAAGCTCAAGATGCCAGGACCTCGCGGGGTCATAACAGTCAATGGAAACATGGACCGCTCTCTCTGTACAGAAGAGCACACTGCAGCCCTCATGGTAGAAGTACAAAGCAGCTTCCCCAGGCAAACCACCAATCCGGCAACAACAACTCCGAACACCGTCAAGCGAGTCCGAAGTACCCCGCAACAGGATCACCAGGCACGCAAAGAGCGCGACTAGTAGTACGGCCTCCGCTCCAACCCCATTAAGGCAGCATTCGTGCCGCGCGTACACAATTACGCACTCAAAATACCATGGACATAGGCGGAGGCGCAATAGTGGCATAGTCAACAGTGTGGGTCAGCCGCAAAACACTTTAATAACCCCCTTTATCTTTCAGGAACCCGCTTTCGGGCAGCCTCTCCAGAAGAGCCGGATTATCAGACCTTCACATGAGAGAAATCCAAGGAGGCAAAAGGCGTCGCGCACAAAGGGAATACCCAGGTGGAATCTATTCACGATCGTTAATACCTGTTTTATATACCTGTATGCGGCCTGCCCTTGGATAGGACATGTCAAATAGTCCTATTTATCTCCGCTTAATGCGTTCGTTGTAAACATACGCTTAAACATATTATACATCAATGGCAGATTATATACAACGTCAGCTTATTATTCCTATCTGCACAATTTTTCTATAAATGTTTATTTACTATTGCATCCGTACACTTTGGTACGTTTAGTTTGCCAGGGGCTTCTGATGGCGCCCCGTAATATGGCAAGACAAGTCCGAACACTTTCAGCAGTGCGACACCGCGAACTTATAGCACTATATGCATCAGCTCCGAATCATGTCTTGGGTCAATAGTTGGGTTAGCCCGACTCCCTTGTTTTGGTACCTTACGTTCCGTTATATCGGCTAAGGTAGCGCAGGGAGAACTACTGCGATTGTGTCCCGGTTCTTCCAAAAGAGCACCTCAGTAGAGAAAGCCAAAAACTGACCGGCATGATGTGGCGAGAGCCGGTCGCTGTTCGAGAGGTCTCAAAATCCTTAAAGATTCTTCCGCTTTAGGCGAGGAATCTGCCTCGTCCGATTTAGGCGTATATAGCGCCCCAATTCGGCCTTCCGAATTCTAGGGGCTTCGCCAAAATTTAAAATTGTAGACTTCTATGGCTAAGTGAAAGTTATAAAGCCGCATAGTCTGATTGCCTTGTTCGCTGCGCTAGACACCTCCTTTAGGGACCAAATATTTGGATAAAGAGTGTCTGGCTTTTCCATGAACACCCCAGTACTAGTTACGTGGGGGCGGAAGCCGACGACTGGCCTACTTTCAGAATTTTATAAACAGCCGCACAGAAGGTAATATTTTAAATCAAACAGCGCTATATAGCGCAAGTAACTTCGTCTTTATATTACAAAAATGACAGAAGTGAATTCACTCCAAGATCGTGTCCTTGGTACATTCATCGGCCACGAGACGAGCGCCTTTCATAATGCCATCATAATATTTTTCCGGATACTGATGCGCCTTGCCCTCTGGCGGTCCATCCTTCACCAGCTTCTCCGCGTCCAGCTAGCCCCAATGCACCTTCGCACGAGCAAAGGCTCTGTGGGCACCCTCAATGTAGACAAACCGCTTGATGACTTCCAGCCGCGGACAGGCATTCACCATCCGCTCTATCAGGCCGAAGTTGCTGGCGGGCAAGGGCTCACAAGGCCACAACCAGACTATGAAATCTTTCATAGCCACTTCAGCGTCCCTGTGGAGTTCAACCAACTGCTTCAGTTGGTCACTCACAGGAATCGACTGTTCGGCTCCAGCATACTGGGACCAGAACAGCTTCTCCGTGGATCTCCCCTCCTCGGCGCGGTAGAACTCCGCAGCATCAGATACACTGCATGGCAGATCTGCGAATGCCCCTGGAGAGCTCCGAATTCGGGTAAGTAAAAGAAATGCCTCCTCCACATGCTTGCTTTGCATTAAAAATGTCTTACCCGCCGCTATCTTCTTGGCCGCCTGGATTTCTTGCTGGGCCTTTTCGGCTTCGGCCTTGGCACCTTTCATGCTTACAAGGGCCTTCGCAAGCTCAGACTCCTTCGTCTTGTAGTCACGCTCCAAGGACTCGAACTTCTTGCCGAGCTCCTGGAGCTCTTGCTGTACCTTGCCCACCCTAGCATTCTGCTTTTCGCGCTCAATATGCTCCATGGCCGCCTTGTCTTCGGCCTCGGACAACACCTTCTTCAGGGACGCCACTTCGGTCATGGCCCCTATTACCAAATCATGACACTTTCTTAGGGTCACCAATTTTTTCTATCCTTTGTGATATGTCAACGGGGTATTACTCACCTTTGTTCTCTTCGAGCTGCCTCTTCGTGAGGCCAAGCTCCCCATGGGCCTGCTCCAAGTCCCGCTTGAGTCCGGAGACTTCCACCGTGCGGGCAGCAGCGGCAACCAGCGCAGCCTGTTTATTCACATGAACACCTAATATTAAACTCCTGCGGATTATAATTGACCCTCTGTTTGGCTTTTCGTTCCGAACAACAAACAGAGTATCAGGGGCTACTACCTATCAGGTGATAACTTCACACACTTTTTACTTACCTCAAAGCCTGTTAGGAGGCTGGTGCAGGCTTTGGTTAGTCCGCTCTTGGCGGACAGAACCTTATGAATCACCACACTCATAAGAGTGCGGTGCTCTTCGTCCATGGAAGCGCCGCTAAGCGCTTTCAACAGACTATCCGACGGCTCTGGCATAGCAGAAGTCATCGGCACGGATGGCTCGCCCTCCTTAGCGAGGGGCTGCCTGCCTGAATCCGGAGCCTTTGGAGGCTCCGGTATAGTGTCCGGCTGGGAGCCTGACTTGTTGCGGCTCCCGTCGGCATGGTCTGCGGGGATCTTGCGCCCCGTGAGACCGGCGTCTGGGGTTTCGCCTTGAGGCGTCTCCAGAATCGCCTCCCTTGGCTCAGGGAGCCTTTAGGACAACACCTCTTTGTCGTCCGCAGGCCGAGGCGAAGTGGCCGTTGGGAGCGAATTCATCGCCGAATCGCTCAAAGACCCATCCGAAGAAGATACCTCAGAATGGGCCCTAGCGGACTGCATATGCGTGTTCGGCGTTATAACAGACTATAAAGCAAAGTCGCACTAAAATACAATGGAAGTACGGATACTTACGATCTTACTGGGGGCTTCCCCCTGGGCAGCCACTCCTCGTTGTAGGCGGCCGTGGTGGAGTAATCCGGAAGGGACGCCTTTCCCTTCTTCGGCATCCTAGCCTCCCTGTCTGGGGCGGCCTTCCTTTTCTTCTCCTCCCAGTGCGGGGAGGTGGCATTTCTTCGTGATCGTCCCCGCCTCCGCGGGAAGAATCAGCCTCGTCGTCCTCGGACGACGAGCCTATGACGGCCTTGCGCCGGGGACCCTTCCTGGTCCCCTGGGCCGCCCTCTTAGACCCTTCGGCCTCCTCGGATGGGGCGGCCCTCTCTTTCTCCTTCTCCTCCTCCCCTTCATGGGAGGAATGTGCCTCGTCATCTTCGGACAAGGCGTCCTGTACAGCCTTGCGCTGGAGACCCTTCCTGGTCCCAGGGGCCTTCTTCTCGGCCTTCTTTTCTGGCGCCTTGTATGGAGCCGGGACTAGCATCTCCATCAGGAGAGCTCTCGCCGGACCTTTTGGCAGCAGAGCCGGACAGTCGATCCGCTTTGCCGTCTCCACGTACTTCTGATTAAGTACACACAATAACTTAGCATCTTCCCATGAGTATGCTGGGAAAGCTACCCCTGGTGATGGTTAGAAAACTCACCAGACGGGGGGACCGCTTGGCGTGGAGTCCGCGGTCCTCGGACGTGGGAGGAGGTGTTTCGGTACCCTCAAACAGCACCTTCAATGCGTCCTTAAGTGTCACTAGTCGTCAACCCGTGCATGCACACGGGCTTTCCTATTTTAGGTAGACGTATATACGTTGTACTTCTATTAACATTTTGCTACATGCAATATTTTTTAGAAGTTAAGTACTTGTACATGAAGGGGAGATAAAAGAGAATGTAAATATAACTTTCAAAATTACTCTCCAAAATAAATTATAGCTCACGTAATTCATAGAATATATAATTTAATATATAAATATGAGGTGAAGAATTATGCCTTGGTGCAATGAAGTCATGATCAATGATCCAGTGCTAACTACCAAATCTATAGCAAGCATAAAAATATTTTGTGATGTAAGTCGTTGATGCTGCAGTAAAGTGTGAAGCTTCATTAAATATTTCAATTAATATATGTGGAAGGAATACACACATGTAGAGTATAGTACATGACTCATCTCTGCTTTTATTCCTCGTGGCAATTTTAATGAAAGGAAATATCGTATACATGAATGCATGTTACTACGAAAGTGGCAAAAAAATATTTCTCTCCCTTTCCTAGAGCTCAAACTTATTCTTTGTAACATACCTTATATTCTGAAAAAGGGAAAATATGTTTTCATTACGAAAAGTTACTATGTTTCCTCTCATAAAAAGGTGAGTCAAAATCTTGCGTGCTTGCAAAATTCACTGTATAAACACAAATGGCAACAAATGTCATGATATTGCATGTATACTGCAAATGTAGATGTTTACATTCTAAGTTTCAGAAAAATATATTAATGTAGTTGGCTGAAATAATAAAACTTTATAGTTAATATTTTTGTGTGTATGTTAACAAAAATACAAATGAGTGCGTATTTCATTTATTGTTTCATAATTACGACCCGCACATTAGTATTGTTTGTGTAACGTGCAAATAAATGTATTCTGTAATTAAATGATAGCATAAACATTTACATGTGAGGAAAAAAAGTCAGGAATTTCTTAAATTTAAAGAGGGATTTGATTGATATTATTTTGTCTAAAAGAAGGCTGTGACAAAAATGTTTGCACTTGATATGGTCTTATTAGTATATTTTTAAGGAAGATAATGAAAACAAAACAATAAATGTATAGGTAGATAAGTTTGATTTTTCTTATCACAAAGATGTCCTCCATGTGTTGCCTCTGCCTTAATAACATCATGTCATATTTTTGCATACACCTAATTAAATTGTAAATATGGAAAAACTGCTGCTCAAGCCTAACTTAATTATATGCAGTACAAATTATAGGACAAAACTGCAGGCATTTAGAAAATATGAATAACGTAAAATTTCCAATCGCAGGCTTGTTCAAATTAATGCCTAGCCCAATATGCTCTTTAAAGAACAGAGGGGGACAAAATTTCGATATACTTTTAGACATAGCAGAACAATAAATATTGCAGATTGATCTGAAAGAGCTCCATGAGCTCATATATAAAACTGGAAGTTGCTAGTGTCTGTAGATTTAAATTCCTCTATTTTTATCGTCTCTTCACTGGAAGATAACTTGTATAATTTAGCATGTATACGTGCAGACATAGCAATCGGCCACCTACAGAATGTTGATCTGACACACAATTGGAAACTTAGATCGCAAGACATGCTATACTTCTAACCAATTATTCATGCCTTCAAATACTTTAGTCTAGAAACCAACCAAATCAATTATTAGAAGGGAAAGAAACTAAAAAATAAAAGGACTGATGGATAATGTCTTTTCAACAAAGTAGCAGTGCAACACACCATCTGTACATAAAATCAGTACGTAGTTATCATGCATGCATAGGATACATGATCCCCAATTTCATCATAAACCAGCTAAAGTGAGAAAAACATACATCTATATGGGATGTACGCCACTGTCTGCCCATGGCGTCCAGACACGCCGTCGCCAGCTGCTGCACCACGGCCTAACACTTGGGCACCTCAAGCTACCACATGACGATGATTGGAGGTGGAGTCCCGTAGGAGACTGTTGTTCTGGGTCTCTACCGGCCTGCTCGCAGCAGCCATATTGATGTCCTGGCCGGACAAAAAACAGTGCTGCTATTGCCAGCTAATAATGTTCTAATAATGTTCTGTGACTGTCTTCCAAATTGAACTACAAAGGTATGACCACATTGCCTATAAACAGTGTGATAAATAAATGGAATATGTTTAAATATGATTTTTGAAAGACATGGTTGAACTCTAATAAACCAAATTCCTAGATGAGGTTAGAGAGGACGGCTAGGTTACATAGCTATTGTCTCTAGGAAACAACAGAATCGAAGTAGTAACATGCAGGCTATTGATCTGTTGCTACAGTCTCTGCAGGGAATAAGTTCAGAAATAATGACAACCACTTGCCGGTGTATTAAACTAAGCATTATCTTGCATGCTTGAACATTAGTAATAAAGCAATCTAAATTTAATGATAGTGCAACTACAGATGATGTATAAAAGTTATTGAAAATCCCAGCCACGGAATTAGCACTTATGTGAAGCTCCTGATGCCCAGAGACATGGACGCAGCGCAAACCCGTTGATACTCCGACAAGGCCCGATGACGACGTCGACGGCGGCAGTTCCTCTGTGATAAAATCTCATAGTCCTGTACAAAGCATACTCCAACTGTATTAATCGAATAAGGATGCATCAACGTAAAGGTTGCTAGCTAGCTAACATAGAGTGCTTGATTCTGGCAAGATGCACACACAATACACGCACGCAGAATCACTGGATTGATTACAAACATAGACTACTACTTGGACATGTACATTTACAAAATACGCCCAACTCACGCCACTATTCACATATGCATGTGCATCCATGACGTGATGATGTTTATGCTATGGATATGAATCTGACCTTCTCCTGTGCGATGGAATCTACTTCTTGGCTGCAACACATCTTATGCTGTTGGCAATGGGGTTGTGCCTGCGGATGATGGATGGCACTGGCGGCGGCGGCGGCGGCGGGCTTTGTGGTACGTCGCCACGTATAGGTCGAGCACATAATCAGGAGAGACGGTCTCGCAAGACTATTACGTGGTTAGTTAGCATCCTTTTTTTGTTAGCCTAGGTATAGATAGATAGATTTGGTTGTGGGAGAGAGATAGGTACGTGAGTTTTTTTACACCTGAGAGATTTCAGTCGTGGGGGAGATAACCATGAGATTTTATTTTCTTTTTGGGAGAGATTGAAGAGAGATCTACACCGTAATAATTTGGTCCCACCAGATTAATGGCTCCTAATTACTGATTAACATGGTAATTTCTAGGGAGTCACAAATTAGTATAGGTATAGAGGTATAGATAGATAGATAGATAGATAGATGCCGTAGAGCTCTCGAAGTGTCTGGTGTTCGGCCGGGATGAACTCCCACAGATTAAAAGCCCGTCTTTGGCACGAAAGAATTCGGCGGACAGGCATGACCTGGACTATGTTGACAAGCTTGATGTTCTTGTCAATCATATTTTTGATACAGTTTTGAAGTCCGGTCAGCTCCGTAGGCTCGCCCCAGGCCAGGCCCTTCTTCTCCCAGGAGGTGAGCCGCATGGGGATTCCGGATCGGAATTCGGGGGCCGCCGCCCAATTGGCGCCGCGCGGTTCGGTGATGTAGAACCACCCCGATTGCCACCCTTTCACGGTCTCCACGAAGGAGCCGTCAAGCCAGGTGACATTAGGCATCTTGCCCACCATGGATCCTCCGCACTCCGCTTGCTGGCCGCTCACGATCTTCGGCTTCACGCAGAAGGTTCGTAGCCACAAGCCGAAGTGAGGCTTGATGCGGAGGAGGCCTCGCACACGATGAACGCCGAGATGTTGAGGATGAAATTTGGGGCTAGATCATGGAAATCTAGCCCGTAGTAGAACATGAGCCCGCGGACGAAGGGATGAAGTGGAAATCCCAGTCCACGAACGAAGTGGGCGAGAAACACGACCCTCTCGTGGGGTTACGGAGTTGGAATGATCTACCCTGCGTCCGGTAGCCGGTGCGTGATGTCTGCGGCCAAGTATCCGGCCGCCCGAAGCTTCGCAATATGCTCCTCCTTCACGGTGGAGGCCACCCACTTGCTGCCTGCTCTGGACATGTTTGGCTATGCGGAGAAGGCGTGGTCTAGGGCACTGGAGCTCGAGGATGCAAGAATGGATTAGCGAAGGAGGAAGAAGGCGTGGGTGAAAATGGGGAACCCTTGTCCCTTTATAGAGGCGACGAAAGCAGTGCGCCTCCCCACTTGCCCGTTGAGGGTCACTTATTTCCCAAGAGCCACAATAGATGGCGCGGTTGGGTTACCCATACCCGTATTGATGGAATCCCGTGATAAGGGGACATGATCTCTGCTTTGACAAGATGTGCCGAGGAACTGCTCGCAATGTGCGCTGTGGCTGGCTGTGGGAAAATGGTTTGAATAATGACCTGACCGTAGTGTCGTGTCACATTGTCTAAAGTTGTTAGCAGATTACACTTGTGAAATATTATTCTATCTACGGTGGTATGAGAAGATCGTCTTGCAGATCCGGACATGATTCAGGTGTTCAATAATTACTTTGGAGTATTCGAAGATGGAACCCGCCTTGCAATGTCGAAGACAAACTATGCACCGGACTCATCGTCATTGAAGCCTGGTTCAGGGGCTACTGAGGGAGTCCTGGATTAGGAGGTATCCGGATAGCCGGACTATATACTTTGGCCGGACTGTTGGACTATGAAGATACAAGACTCAAGACTTTGTCCCGTGTCCGGATGGGACTCTCCTTTGCGTGGAAGACAAGCTTGGCGATTCAGATATTATATTTCCTTCCTTGTAACCGACTCCATGTAAACCCTAGCCCTCTCCGGTGTCTATATAAACCGGAGAGCTTAGTCCGTATGAGGACAATCACAACATTCATAATCATCATAGGCTAGCTTCTAGGGTTTAGCCTCTACGATCTTGTGGTAGATCAACTCTTGTAACACTCATATCATCAATATCAATCAAGCAGGAAGTAGGGTTTTACCTCCATCGAGAGGGACCGAACCTGGGTAAACATTGTGTCCCTTACCTCCTGTTACCATTAGCCTTAGACGCACAGATCGGGACCCCCTACCGGAGATCCGCCGGTTTTGACACCGACATCGACCATGGAGGGCCTCTACATCATCTCCAAGGCCTCTTTGATGAGTTGTGAGTAGTTTACCATAGACCTTCGGGTCCATAGTTATTAGCTAGATGGCTTCTTCTCTCTCTTTGAATCTTAATACAAAGTTCTCCTTGATCTTCTTGGATATCTATTCGATGTAACTCTTTTTGCGGTGTGTTTGTCGAGATCCAATGAATTGTGGGTTTATGATCAAGTTTATCTATGAGAAATATTTGAATCTCCTCTGAATTCTTTTATGTGTGATTAAGTTATCTTTGCAAGTCTCTTCGAATTATCAGTTTAGTTTGGCCTACTAGATTGATCTTTCTTGCAATGGGAGAAGTGCTTAGCTTTGGGTTCAATCTTGCGGTGCCCTTTCCCAGTGACAGCAGGGGCAACAAGGCACATATTGTATTGTTGCCATCAAGGATAAAAAGGTGGGGTTTATATCATATTGCATGAGTTTATCCCTCTACATCATGTCATCTTTTTTAATGCGTTACTCTATTCTTTATGAAATTAATACTCTAGATGCATGCTAGATAGCGGTCGATGTGTGGAGTAATAGTAGTAGATGCAGGCAGGAGTCGGTCAACTTGTCACGGACGTGATGCCTATATACATGATCATGCCTAGATAATCTCACAATTATTCGCTTTTCTATCAATGGCTCGACAGTAATTTGTTCACCCACCGTAATACTTATACTATGTTGAGAGAAGCCACTAGTGAAACCTATGGCCCCCGGGTCTATCTCTTATCATATAAGTTTACCATCTACTTTTATTTGCATCTTTACTTTTCCAATCTACTCCCTCTGTAAACTAATATAAGAGTGTTTAGATCACTAAAGTAGTAATCTAAACGCTCTTATATTAGTTTACGGAGGGAGTATATCATAAAATACCAAAAATATATTTATCTTATCATACTATCTCTATCAGATCTCACTTTCACAAGTGTCGTGAAGGGATTGACAACCCCTTCATTGCATCGGTTGCGAGTTCTTGTTTGTTTGTGTAGGTGCGTGGGACTTTTGAGGAGCCTCCTACTGGATTGATACCTTGGTTCTCAAAAACCGAGGGAAATACTTATGCTACATTGCTGCATCACCCTTTCCTCTTCAAGGAAAACCAACGCAAGCTCAAGACGTAGCAAGAAGGATTTCTGGTGCCGTTGCCGGGGAGGTCTTCGCTCAAGTCAGGACATACCAAGTACCCATCACAAACTCATCTCCCTCGCATTACATTATTTGCCATTTGCCTCTCGTTTTCCTCTCCCCCACTTCACCCTTGCCATTTTATTCGCCCTCACTTTCTCAATCTTGTCTCTCTTTCGCTTGTCTTTTTTTTTTGCCCGTCGTCATGGCTAGTCCTCCTATTATCATTAATACTCCCGATCATGAAGTTCTCAATTTTAAACAAAGGGAGGGAGAAAATTTAAAGGATGCTCGGCATAGAATTTCCAATGCTCAAAATAGATCTACTAGGAAGCAATCCACTTCCGTTCTTCTTCGCAATTTTAATGTGGGCATTACTCCTATGAATAGATATATCCTTGATACATTACCGGAGGAAGTTTCTTGGGTAGCCATAGTTTTGATGCTTATAATGCTATGTTAGATTTGTTTGGTCCACCCGCTCTTTTGGTTAATGGAACTATTTTAACACTGGAACATGTGATGCAAAGGCTTGAAATTATTGAAAATAAAGTTGCCACTGTTGAATTAATTGAAAATTTGGATAAAAAGATCCACATCAAATTACCCAATATGGATCTAGGGTCGGAGTTACCTTGAATTTATTTTAAAAAAAGAACCTATAGTTAATGAAAGAATAGATTTAGATTCTACAAGAATTGGTAAACTGGAGGACATTATCACCAACTTAGGTTCTGCCTTTTCATCTGTGAAATATACCCCAACTCCTCCTACCAAAATTGCCAAGGTCATGTATGTTCCTAAAAATAAGGGTGAATCTTCTAGTAAAGGAAATGCCGATCTCAAATCAATTAGTGTTCACCCCAATTTTCTTGCTATCATCAAGGAACCTTTTACTACAAACAAATTTCTTGATTTCTTGCCTAGGAGCTTAATCATTACTAAAAATAAAGAAACTCCTAAGGATTATAAGTGCTCTATTGAAGAATTGAGTGCCAAAGATGGCACTACTTAAATCTATCCTCGCTTTTATGCTTAGCTTGGAGCGTTAAACAATAGCGCTAGTTGGGAGGCAACCCAAATTTTATTTTAGTTTTTTGTTTTTGCTTCTGTTTAGTAATAAATTTTTCATCTACCTTCTATTTAGATGTGTTTTCATGTTTTAATTAGTGTTTGTGCCAAGTAGAACCTATAGAATAACTCATGGTGATAGTTTATTTGATTCTTCTGAAAAACAGAAACTTTGTGCGCACGAAAATAATTTTAGTAATTCACAGAAACGTTCTTTTGCGTTTATTATTTTTGCTGTAGATCAATAGACAAATTTCCCAGGAGTTCCTATTTTGGTAGGATTTTTAATGTTCCAGAAGTATTCTAGAGTTACAGATTTCTACAGACTATTATGTTTTTGACAGATTCTGTTTTTCGTGTGTTGTTTGCTTATTTTGATGCATATACGGCTAGTATGTAGGGTATGAACCATAGAGAAGTTGTAATACATTAGGTTTAACACCAATATAAAAAAATGAGTTCATTACAGTACCTTTTGTGGTAGTTTTTCTTTCTTGCACTAACGGAGCTTATGAGATTTCTTGTTGACTTTTGTGTTGTGAAGTTTTCAAGTTTTGGGTAAAGATTTGATGGACTATGGAATAAGGAGTGGCAAGAGCCTAAGCTTGGCGATGCCCATGGCACCCCAAGATATTCAAGGATAACCAAAAGCCTAAGCTTGGGGATGCCCCGGAAGGCATCCCCTCTTTCGTCTTCGTCTATCTGTAACTTTACTTGGAGCTATATTTTTATTCGCCACATGATATGTGTTTTGCTTGGAGCGTCATGTATGATATGAGTCTTTGCTTTTTAGTTTTCCATAATCATCCTTGCTGTACAAACCTTTTGGGGAGAAGCCCACTTGATTAGAATTTATTAGAATACTCTATGTGCTTCACTTATATCTTTTGAGCTTGATAGTTTTGCTCTATGTGCTTCACTTATATTTTCTAGAGCACGGCGGTGGCTTAATTTTGAAAAAAATGTTGATATCTCATGCTTCACTTATATTTTTTTGAGAGTCTTTTAGAATAGCTTGGTATTTGCTATGGTTATAAATTTGGTCCTAGAATGATGAGCATCCAAGTTGGGTATAATAAAAACTATCATAGAAAGTGCATAGAACACTAGGATCAATTTGATGCTTGATAATTGTTTTGAGATATAAAGGTGGTAATGTTAGAGTCATGCTAGTTGGGTAATTATGAAATTGAGAAATACTTGTGTTGAAGTTGGCAAGTCCCATAGCATGCACGTATGGTAAAAGTTGTGTGACAAATTTGTTGCATGGGGTGCTCTTTTAATTGTCTTCCGTATGAGTGGAGGTCAGGATCGCGCGATGGTTAACTCCTACCAACCCTTACCCTAGGAGCATGCGTAGTAGTACTTTGCTTCGAGGGCAAGTAGACTTTTGCAATAAGTATATGAGTTCTTTATGACTAATGTGAGTCCATGGACATACACACACTCACCCTTCCACTTTGCTAGCCTTTATTATGCCTGGCAACCTTCGTCGGTATCATGCACCCATTATTTACCTTTCTCAAAACAGCCACCATACCTACCTATTATGGCATTTCCATAGCCTTTCCGAGATATATTGCCATGCAACTCTCCACTGTTCCCTTTATTATGACGTGCTCCATCATTGTCATATTGCTCTTTGCATGATCATGTAGTTGACATCGTATTTGTGGCAAGGCCGCCTTCATAATTTTTCATACATGTCACTCTTGATTCATTGCATATCCCGGTACACCGCCGGGGGCATATACATAGAGTCATATTTTCTTCTAAGTATTGAGTTGTAATTCTTGAGTTGTAAATCAATAAAAGTGTGATGATCTTCATTATTAGAGCATTGTCCCAAGTGAGGAAAGGATGATGGAGACTATGATTCCCCCACAAGTCGGGATGAGACTTCGGACACCAAATAAAAAAAGAGGCCAAAGAGCCCACCAAATAAAAAAAGAGACGCCAAAGAGCCCACCAAAAAAATGAGAGAAAAATAGAGAAGGGACAATGCTACTATCTCTTTTCCACACTTGTGCTTCAAAATAGCACCATGATCTTCATGATAGAGAGTCTCCTATGTTGTCACTTTCATATACTAGTGGGAGTTTTTCATTATAGAACTTGGCTTGTATATTCCAATGATGGGCTTCCTCAAAATGCCCTAGGTCTTCATGAGCAAGCAAGTTGGATGCACACCCACTTAGTTTCTTTTGTTGAGCTTTCATATGTTTATAGCTCTAGTGCATCCGTTGCATGGCAATCCCTACTCACTCACATTGATATCTATTAATGGGCATCTCCATAGCCAATTGATACGCCTAGTTGAGGTGAGACTATCTTCTCCCTTTTTGTCTTCACAACCACCATATACCACATATAGTGCTATGTGCATGGCTTGCGCTCATGTATTGCGTAAGAGTTGAAAAAGCTGAAGCGCGTTAAAAAGTATGAACCAATTGCTTGGCTGAAACCAGGGTTGTGCATGATGGGAGCATTTTGTGTAATAAAAATGAAGCATGGACTAACTATATGATTTTGTAGGGATGAGCTTTCTTTGGCTATGCTATTTTGATAAGACATGATTATTTGTTAGTATGCTTCAAGTATTACTATCTTTATGTTTTATAAGCTTTTATCTTGAATCATTTGGATCTGAAAAATCATGCCACAATAAAGAAAATTACATTGAGAATTATGCTAGGTAGCATTCCACATCAAAAATTCTGTTTTTATCATTTACCTACTCGAGGACGAGCAGGAATTAAGCTTGGGGATGCTTGATACGTCTCCAACGTATCTATAATTTTTTATTGTTCCATGCTATTATATTACCTGCTTTGGATGTTTATGGGCTTTACTCTACACTTTTATATCATTTTTGGGACTAACCTACTAACCGGAGGCCCAACCCGAATTGCTGTTTTTTGCCTATTTTAGTGTTTCAAAGAAAAGGAATATCAATGAAGGGATGGCCTGGCCAGCGGTGGGAGTAGTATGGGGGCGGTGAGGCCTCCGCGGCAGCACAGCCGGCCACGGGAGGCAGGAGCAGGCGGCACGACCGGCGCTGCTTTGGGCGGCTGGACCAAGAAGACCAGAGGTTGAAGAAGCACTACGACCGTTGGATGGACATCGTATGGTCACTGAAGCTAGAATCGTTTATTATTGACTAAGTTGACAAAGCCCTTGGTACGCTCCAACTTAGTAGGCCCATAGGTCAGCCTCCGAAACGGTGCGCCCCAGATGTCAGGGGGAGGAATCATTTTTTGGGCAGCCGAAGCTAAGAATATCCGAGATTGAAGAAGAAGCACGACATTCGTTGGATAGACATCCAACGGCCACTGCTGCTAGAACCGTGTGTTGACTATAATAAGCTGACAAAGCCTTGCATACGCGTCAACTTATTTCTTAAGGGACGCGTTACTTAGTAGGCCCACAAGTGTGTGGCAGAGAACTTATAGCCCATCTGCGTTTTGTAAGAATGTACATCCCATTTTTGAATTCTAATGGAATTTACAACAGCCCATTTATAGTTTTTTAAAAGTACAACCCGTTTTCTAGCTAGGACAACAATTAATAATTTCAACCAACCGTTTAAGACAGAATTCAATAAAATTTCCCACATTTTGATGGGATCTGAAATACTTTTATCCCGAAATTTCTAGTCAGATTAAATATAAATTTGTATTACATAAAAATCCAACGAAACATTGCGCGTGCAACAATGAAAATTTAAGATTTTCAAAATCCATAAATAATATTTTATAAACTAATTTCGTGTTTGGTGCATTTTTTATAGTTACTGCCCAGTTTTTATAATTACATCCCATTTATTATTTTTAAAGCCCATTATCCTGTTAAGCCTAATGCATCCCTCCTAGGAAAGATTTGCAGCCCAGCGGGGCAGAGAATAACAAGTTGACCTTGCCTGGCTATTCCTCAAAAAGACGTATAGCTGGGCTAGCCATTTTCATCTTGAAAAAATTAGTATTTGGGCTGGATATCTGGCCTGGGCTAGACGGGCCATAGCCCTCCCAGTTAATACACTGCTCTCCTCTGAACAACAACGAAATCATCGCCAAGAAAAACTCTGCAGTGCTCACGCCTCAAAAACACAAATACTACTCGAGCTGCTTGGTCCCAGCTGTCGGCCGCACCTTCTGCAATTTTCTCGTTTATATTGAGTACATATGTTGACAATGGTGTCGTACCGTGATGTCAGGAAACTAGGAGAAAGCAAAAGAAATATAGTTGTACATAATAAGGAGGCACTTGCGTACATACGGCTATGGCACTAGTGGGTCCCTAGTGTCATCCAGTCAAAATAAAGTCATCTCCTGAATCCTCATGTTCATTGACGATGTTAACAATGCTCGGCGCCACGGCGAGCGCAACAACTCGAAGGCCAACGGAGAGGGCCTTGCGGGCCCTACGGATGGTCTGATACAGTGCCCGCTTCTCATTCAGGAAGCCAGGATCGTCGGACACCTATGAGCATCTTCGAGAAACTGAGACGACATGAAACGGTAAGGCCGCGCTTGGGAGCTCTGGTTTGTTTCAAACCTGTATTAACATATACAAGTGTAATTTACTCGTGATTGGAAACAATGCGTAAAATACAGGCGTAATGAAGCCGAGGGCCCGAGGTCTGTAAGTAAAACCGGCGGGTTACGCGTGTATTTTGAGAGACCAGTGTATATTTTACGAGCACTGCTATATGGACGACATTAGCAGACGATACATGCACGACGTGCATATCATGCCATCCATAGGCAAGGCTGAAACATCAGCTAACGGCTGGATTAGCAATCGTCCGAGTGTCATTCAGCGTTTTTATCGTGTGTGAAGTACTTCCGATATTTTACTAGTTGAAATCGACCAACATAGCGCCTTCGCCCGAGACCATCTGCTTTAATTTACAAGCGTCAGTTTTACAAGCGGTTTTGGTTGGAAAACGATGATCCAATCACGGCCTAATATCATGAGTTGGTCGGAAGATCATATGTTTTCACGTCTAACCTACCCGACTTGTCGTATAGGCTATGAATGAAACATCAGACAATGAACTTCTTAAGCACGGAAACAACAGAAGAGGATGATCTTCTTAACAAGCAAATCACTGGCATTAGATCGACATGCAAAACAATACGAAGCATTATTCTCAGGAGGTAGGGTGAACAGCTCGTGATGCCGCATGCCACAATATTCCAACCTCAATTTTGCAATCAAACTCAAGGTCTGGCATTACATAGACAATATTCAGAAAAAACTCTTAACACAGGAATATCTCAGCAGAGTAACTATTTACTTCTAAACTGAACACAGGAATAGGAAAAAACACTCGACGCTGCTCACAGCAAGGGTGTTCCACTCAAAAATATCAAATGCATGTCTTCTGGCTAACACCAATGAGCAAATTTTGACAAGGTTTTCCAATTCCAATATATTAAACTAACGGCTTCTTGCTAACATCAATGATTAAACTTTGACAAGCTTTTCCCATTCAAATATGTAATGCCTATGATCGTGGAGTCCTGTCGTAGCTTCTTAAATTGCCAATGGTCTCTGCAGACTAGTCATGTCACAGGTGTCTAATAATACTCTATAAAGCTTCTCGGTCATTCCTTCTGTAATGTAGGGCAAACAGTGACTGCTTCTTTCTGCAAAGTGGAACGACCAACTGGACCCAGTAATGCAGCAGTTTGCCTGGGACACATTGGCTCCTTTTGTGCAGTTTAACTAAAATCGAAGTCGGAATAAAACCGAGCTTTAATTTTTATATCCCTGTAAGCAACAATAGGTATAAGGGAAACAATTACTGAGAAATAACGGTTGATGACTTGTACTCCCAGAAGAAAAGCATCTACTGATCTACTTTATCTTAATGGGAAACAAAGCAAAAGAGTAGCAATTCTCCATCAGTGAGACATTATCTTAAGAATGCCTTGTTTAAACATGTATAAAGAACGATGAGGGAGTCCTGGACTAGGGGGTGTCCGGATAGCCGAACTATCATCATCGGCCGGACTCCAAGACTATGAAGATACAAGATTGAAGACTTCGTCCCGTGTCCGGATGGGACTTTCCTTGGCGTGGAAGACAAGCTTGGCGATACGGATATGTAGATCTCCTACCATTGTAACCGACTCTGTGTAACCCTAGCCCTCTCCGATATCTATATAAACCAGATGGCTTTAGTCCATAGGACGAACAACAATCATACCATAGGCTAGCTTCTAGGGTTTAGCCTCCTTGATCTCGTGGTAGATCTACTCTTGTAACACACATCATCAATATTAATCAAGCAGGACGTAGGGTTTTACCTCCATCAAGAGGGCCCGAACCTGGGTAAAACATCGTGTCCCTTGTCTCCTGTTACCATCCGCCTAGACACACAGTTCGGGACCCCCTACCCGAGATCCGCCGGTTTTGACACCGACATTGGTGCTTTCATTGAGAGTTCCTCTGTGCCGTCGCAATCAGGAAGGATGCCTTTTCCCGTCTTTAAAGACGGCGCCGTCATCAAGGGAGCTTGGGCTGCCGGCCAAACTATCCGGCTAGGTGGTTTTCTTATGACTGCCTGTTCGGCCACCGCTCCGACGATGACCTCTCAGGTCATCAAAAGCGATCTTCACGTCAGCTCGAAATTCGCCGAGCAGCTAGATCCGATTGAGCTCTCCTCCGTAAACGAGCTCTTGGATCGCATCGCCGCCCTGGGAGTCGCTATAGACTACGATCAGATTGGTCTTAAAACCGATCTGAGAGAAATTAACTCTCCCCGGGCTACCCACCACGTTGTTGTGGTAGAGGAACAATGCGACGACTCTTCTTCTATGTTAAAAACCAGCTATGTCCGGATTCCTGATCCCTCCATGCCGCATTCCCGCGGAGGGAAGGACGTCAATCAAATACTGAACCTAAAGTCAGGCATCAAACAAGATTTGTTGGAAGGCATCCAACAAACCAAGCTTCCAAATCCGGAAACTTCTTGGCCTTTGAGCCTCAGATCGGGCGGGGTTCCAAACTTAATTCCACCCGCCCACCCAAACATAAGCGATCTATCTCAAATATGGCAAGAGCCCGATGAAACAGTACATCATTACTTGGCCAGATTCCTCCTGGTTATGAACAGGATAAAGGACTGCCATGAAGAAAGCGCGATTTCAATTTTTTGCAACAATTGCACGGACAAGGGAATCATAAACGCCATAAGTCATTGCGAAGTTACACGCTTCGCCGACCTAGCGATCATTGTACAAAAATACTGTGCGATGGAGAGCGCCTGGAAAACCGAAACCAGGTTTTGGGACAGTCCGGCCCTGAATACAACCCCAGTCCGAAATAAAAGGGTGCGTCATACTCAAGCACCTGGATTAAAAACCAAAAAGCAAAACCCCCCTAAAGGGCACGGAACTGTACTGGAGGGATGGCTCAATGGACCCTGCAAAATCCACAGTAAGGAGGGTGCCACTCCAACACATAGCCTTCGAGCATGTTGGATACTACGGCAGGTGGCCAAAAGTGGCGAAGGCTTTCTAGCACCGGACAGCCAGCCCAACAGTACAGTACGGTATTAACAGTCTTCGAGACTTTCGCATCAAATAACATGCGGAAGCGAACAATCCGCAGCCTCGCCGAAGTCTACCAAGTAGCAACAACGAATCCATGGAGCGACACATGTATCACCTTCAATGCCAGCGATGAACCTAAATTCCGAACAGCTCGAGCACCAGCCGCATTGGTCCTCAGTCCGATAGTGGACGGCTTTCGTCTTACCAAGGTACTCATGGATGGCGAGAGCAGATTAAACCTCATCTATGAGGAAACCCTTCAAAAAATGGAAATTGACTGGAGCCGCATTGAGCAAAGCAGCACAACCTTCAGGGGAATAATCCCTAGTCGAGAAGTACGCTGCACAGGAAAAATCACACTAGATGTAGTGTTCGGCTCGCCGGACAACTACAGGTCCGAAGAGGTCATGTTCCAAGTGGCCCCATTCGGCAGCGGATATCACGCCTTGTTAGGGCGAGAGGCATTCACAATCTTCCAAGCTATACCCCATTACAGGTACATGAAGCTCAAAATGCCCGGGCCCAATGGAATAATCACTCTCGTCAGTGACCCAGATATAGCACTCCGCGCTGAAAATAAGACAGCCGCACTGACCCTAGAGGCATTATCCGAAGCCCTAGCGGCAGAGGAACTCACTGCGCTGCGCTCCATGGTGGATAGGGACGATGTGATACTCGATAAGAGGTCTAAGTCCACCTCTTTTAAACCAGCAGACGAAATAGTCAAATTCCAGGTCCATCCAACGGACCCCACAAAGACGGCCTCCATTGGGGCACAATTAAATCCTGATGTAGAAGCCGCACTACGAGAATTCCTTCGGGAAAATTGGGACATTTTCTCCTGGCACCCTTCAGACATGCCAGGAATCCCACGCAGGCTGGCAGAGCACAACCTAAATATCCTAAAAGGATTCAAGCCAGTCAAACAGGCTCTTCGGCAATTTTCTGAACCCAAAAGACAGGCAATGGGAGAGGAGCTAGCCAAACTCTTAGAAGCCGGATTCATCAGAGATATAAAACATCCGGACTGGCTAGCCAACCTGGTAATGGTACCAAAAAAGGACAAATCCTGGCGCCTTTGTGTCGATTTCAAAGACCTTAACAAGGCCTGTCCAAAGGACCCTTTCCCTCTCCCTCACATCGACCAAATCATCGATGCTACCGCAGGGCACGATTCATTTTGCTTCCTCGACGCATACTCCGGATACCATCAAATCAAGATGGCGGAAAAAGACCAGGCCGCAACGGCATTTATTACTCCATACGGACCATTCTGCTTCAACACAATGCCCTTCGGACTCAAAAATGCCGGCCCAACATATCAGCGCATGCTTCAGACATGTCTGGCCAACCAGATAGGCAAAACAGTAGAGGCATACGTAGACGATGTGGTCGTCAAGACCAAACACGTCGAAACTCTAGTAGACGACTTGAGGGTGACATTCGACAACCTCCGAGCATATGACATTAAGCTCAACCCGGAAAAATGTGTTTTCGGCGTACCAGCCGGAAAGCTCTTGGGCTTCATTGTATCCGCTAGAGGAATGAAGCAAACCCAGCCAAGATCCGAGCTCTGTCACAATTGGATATCCCAAAAGACCTCAAGCAAATACAAAAACTAACTGGATGCGTGGCGGCTCTAAGCCGCTTCATCTCCCCTTTGGGAGAAAAGGCACTGCCCTTCTATCGCCTCCTCCGGCGCACCGAACATTTCGAATGGACGGATGCTGCCACGGCCAGACTCGAAGAAATTAAGGCCGTATTGGCAACTAATCCGGTCCTGGTCGCGCCCAACCTGGGCGAACCGATGTTGTTATATATCGCAGCAACACATCAAGTTGTCAACGCGGTACTCGTCGTCGAACGAGAAACAGAAGGGCACAAATTCCCTCTTCAAAAACCAGTGTACTATGTATCCACTGTCTTAACTCCATGCAAGTCCCAGTACCCACACTATCAAAAGATAGCGTATGCGGTGTTCATGGCATCCCGGAAGCTGCGACACTACTTTCAAGAGTGTTCCATAACAGTGGCCTCCGAAGTACCTCTCAACGACATTATAAACAATCGCAATGCGATGGGCAGGATTGCAAAATGGGCCATTGAGCTCTTACCATTTGATATAACCTACAAACCACGGCGAGCTATCAAGTCGCAAGTTCTGGCTGACTTCATCGCCGAATGGACCAAAGCCAAACTCCCTAAAGAGTACGACACATACTCCAATTGGATCATGCATTTCGACGGCTCCAAAATGTTGGCTGGCTTGGGGGCTGGCGTCGTCTTGACGTCCCCGACCGGAGACGCAGTCCAATACGTGCTTCAAATAATGTACACGGACTCCAACAATGCAGCCGAATATGAGGCCCTTCTACATGACCTCCGGATGGCAATCTCCATGGGTATTCAACGCCTAGAGGTGTGCGGGGATTCAAACCTCGCAATATCCCAAGTAAATGAAGACTTTGATGCCAAGGATCCGAAAATGGCAGCCTACCATAATGCTGTCCTAAAAATGTCAGCCCGGTTCGAAGGACTCGAATTCCACCATGTAGCCCGGGATAATAACCAGGCAGCAGACGTGTTGGCACGCATCGGCGCAAAATGCGACGCCGTCCCTCCAAACATCTTCCTGGAGCGGCTCTTTAAGCCATCCGTATTATGGGAAGAGGAGTCCGGAAATAACAATCCGGAACCAACTGCATCACCTAACGCAGAACATTCTGACACAATCGGTGGCTCAGCCAATGAAATAACAGATTCAGCCCACGAAATACTGGCAGTAATTGCCCCGTGGACGGAACCATTCCTAGCCTACTTAATCAGGCAGGAACTTCCCGAAGACCAAAATGAGGCCCGCTGCATAGTTCGGTGATCTAAAGCCTACAAGGTCCATGAGGGAGAACTTTATAAGAAAAGCACAACCGGAGTCCTTCAAAGGTGTATCTCCGAAGAGGAAGGGCGAAATCTCCTGGCTGAAATTCATGCCGGACTCGGCGGGCACCATGCCGCCGCCCGGGCCCTTGTAGGCAAGGCCTTCCGTACAGGATTTTATTGGCCGACCGCCCGGGCAGATGCTCAGGACTTAGTCCAATGATGCGTCGGTTGCCAGCTCTTTGCTAATCAGAGCCACATGCCACCCACCGCCCTCAAAACTATACCCATTACTTGGCCGTTCGCGGTCTGGGGGCTTGACATGGTTGGACCCCTTAAAGGGGGAACCCACAAGCACAAATACTTATTGGTCATGGTGGACAAGCCGATTAAAACGGCAGAATCCGGACCTGTGATAGACTTCATATCCGGGGTAGTACACCGTTTTGGCGTCCCCCATAGCATCATCATTGATAACGGCATGAATTTCACGACCGACGAGGTTAAACTCTGGTGCAAAAACATGGGCATCAAGCTCGACTACGCTTCAGTCTACCACCCTCAAACTAATGGTCAAGTGGAACGAGCAAATGGTCTAATCATGAGTGGCATCAAACCTAGATTAGTGCGGTCCCTCACGAAATCTAACACACACTAGGTAGAGGAGCTCGACTCCGTACTCTGGGGGCTGCGGACCACGCCAAACCGCACAACCGGATTCACACCATTTTTTATGGTATACGGCGCTGAGGCAGTTTTGCCCTGCGATATAATTCATGACTCACCTCGCGTGCGCATGTACGAGGAAAGAGAAGCCGAGTTGGATCGACAGGACAGTTTGGACGCTTTAGAGGAGGAGCGCGACGTGGCAAAATCCTGTTCCGCATTATATCAATAGCAGGCTCGAAGATATCAAAGCAGAGAAATACGTGCCAAAACTTACAATGTTGGCGAGCTAGTTCTACGCCTGCCGGACAAGAAAAAGGACAAACTTAATCCCAACTGGGAAGGTCCCTTCATCATCGACCAAGTCCTTACCGGCGGTGCATACCATCTACGCAACACATCTGACAACCGACTCGAGCCAAACCCATGGAACGCAGCCCGTCTCCGAAGATTTTACGCCTAGCGCCGGACTCAGGGTTCGTCTCCTTCCTCCATCCACCTTTCATGTTTTTTCACTGTCTTTGTTTTCCCTCCTTTTTCCTCCCTCTTTCAGTACAAACCTCTTGAGGGCTAATCTGCGCTTTGTTCGCACTCACTCGATGTGCTACTCACACTCGTTATACATGGGGGATTCTTTAACAGAAGCTTATTTATATGGGCTTCATGCCCACCACATGTGTCACACTTCCGCATGTACCTTGTGATCACAATTATATGCATCGATATGACTTAAGTTTTGGCCAAGCCGGGTTGCCTGGCTCCTGTGCTTACCCCTACATTCCCGATTGTTCGGCTAGGAGGTAAAGGGAGCACCTCTGTGATTGTTACTGCCGGGTCAGCCGGATGTGTACCTCAGACTGGGTGAAGCCGAAGGCTAGCGTTCTTAAGGGAATATTCGGTCGGTGACCTGAAAGATGATTTACTACTTACTTATTTATCTGCCCCCAGATGCTTTTTCTGCTATTTTCGCAGTCTGGACATGCACTTTAGGGCATGCCTCCCAGGGAAAGGAACCCTTAACGAAACTATTCTCCCTGGAAGATGTTTCTTACTAACCATGTAATATAACATAGCTAGTTGGGCACTTGTCTGATAAAGAAATTATGACCCCTACGCCTTGTCTCCATGCATGCCCCGGTTCTTTTATAACCGTAAGGGTATTCAGACACACTCCGGACTGTTGGGTCCCGAGGTTGAAGCGAAAAGGTCCGCAAAGGCAAACGATCTACAATCCGGCTAGAAGGCATTTTACATGTCATTTTAAAATTACATCGTCAAACAGACTGATTGTACTCCTCTTCAATCCCATCTAACAGGCTGTCTAATTTACAGTCCTGTTGGGAATATTTCGCGGCCAACTCTACTTGGCCGTACATCAATCTCACAGGGATCTCCTTCCCATCGGGCCCCACAGGTCCGACCTCGGCCATGTGGTTTGGGTCAGCCTTCGGGTACCGCATCTTCACCATGGCCCAGGCCTCCCTGGCGCCTTGACGGCAGGCCGACATCTTCCACAGACGGAGACGTCGCCGTACTCCTTGAAGCTTCTCAGCAAGCCCTCCAAGGCCCTTAGGTAGGGAGACGGAAGGCCATAAGGCCTGAACGACGCCGCTCATCGCCTGCCGAACACGTTCGTGCAGTTGCAGCAGCTCGGGAAGAGGGTCTCCCGTGGAACCAGGCATCTCCTCCGCCGGATGACCCGTGAGCACACCTACAGACACATTTCTGTCAATCGACTTCCTCGCCGAACTCTTCTTTTCAAAATAGTTTGCTCAAGCACTTACTATAAATGCCGCGACGAAGCCGCCGATTCTCCTTTACGGAGTTAGACAGCTGGACCCGAACATCTTTTAGTTCTTCGCCCAGCTGGGTGTTGGCATCTTGGAGTTTGTTCCTCTCCTGCTGCACCCTCATAAGCACCCTCTCGCCGGCCTTCAACTGGCACAGCAGCTGTTGCTTGTCCGGATCTAGTCCGGCACCCTCTGCAATATTATTGTCAGACTATACACACACGCCGCACTTCATAAACTACTTCTTTCTTCAAAATATGAATTACCAGAGGGGGTCTCCATGGCTCCCCCGGCAGCGGCTAGTGCGGCCTCAAGTTGGGCCTTGCATTCTTGAAGCTCCTGAGACAGGTGGGTATTCTTCTCAGTAAGATCTGCATAACAAATGATCCTTAAATCCGATAGTTTAACTGTTTTAAGTCTCGGGGGCTACTGGCATATATAACTATTAAAATTCCTTACCCGTATGTCCTTTACATACTGCTCTGTGGCTCTGGTTAAACCATCTTGAGCAGCACGGAGGTGCGCGTCTCCCGCATTAAAGGCATTTAACGCCTTAGGGGAGAAACACGCATCACGAAGAACTGTCTGACGGCGCATGTGATTCATGGCGCTGTCCACCTCAGACCTGGTGGCAGACAACCTGTCGGCATCCTCCGTTGGAGGAGCATCCGGCTCGCGCCTTGCGCTCGCCTCCCCCTCCGGACCAGGCGTTGGAGCCTGGCTGGCGGAGGCTTGGTGGGCACCCTCTCCGGACTCAGTCCGGCGAGCGCTCTTTCTCCTGGAAGAACCATGAGCATTAATATGCCTCCCAAGAGTCTTTCCCTTAAAAGACAATGGTGCACCATACCTTTGCGGCGACGTTTCGATTCGCGCCGCACTCCTCTTCCGCCTGCTAGGCCGCACTGACCTCGTTTGATCAGTCGCCGCAGGCTCGGCTTCCCGCCGTAAAGGCACCTCCTGCCAAGCACCATTGGTACACGGTGGTCAGAAATAAGCATTAAAAAAGTAACGGTGTCAGGACTTCGGTCGTACTCACCTGGGAAGCCGGACATAAACCGGGGTAGTCAGCCGTAATGGCGACTAAAGCATTGTCTATGCTGAGCTGGTGGAACACCCCGTCAATCAAATCCAGCTTTATGTCCGGATCCTCTTCGGAGGCCGGATCAAGGGATCTTCCCGGATCCTCGGGTTGTGGAGTTGGGCTTTCTATGCCCGCCACATCCCGGCGTATTTCCTGCGTCGAAATCATAAAGTAAGACACTTACCTTTGAAAGCACGGATCAGATATATAAGCGTCCGCTTACCCAGCTCCGAGGGTTATTCATGGAGAATCCATTCAATGGATTTGTGCAGAGGAAGTCCTCCTTCTCCCCCTTGTACAAGCCGGATAGGATCTTCACCAGATCGGCGGCCGATCCCGGCCCCGTGCGGCCATGACTGGTGGCGTCATTCTCCCCGTTAAAATCTCACATAGGGTGGCCCCTATATTGGAGCGGCTGCACCCCTCGCATAATGCATGTGGCCATGACTCCAATCATGGTTAATCCGGAATGGGCTAGTAGCCGTATCCGGCCCATCAGATAGTGGACGCTCCTATCATCTTCCCGTTGAGGGCTCCGCGGGCGCCAACTCAGGCGTTTCTTCAGAGGAGCTTTGCTAAACTCCGGGAGGCCGATCCGAATTGGATCCGGCAGCGGGGCGTCTTCCATATAGAACCACTCCGAAGGCCAGTCTTCGGACGCCTTCTTCAGGGTTTCGGATATATATCCGGTCCCGGCGATGCGCCATATTTCGGCTCCGCCCACTTGATATATCGACCCCCCGTGAGAACGGGGTACGAGGCAAAACAACCTCTTCCACAGTGCAAAATGGGGCTCGATGCCCAAGAACAGCTCGCAAAGAGCTACAAAGCCCGCGATGTGCAAAATGGAGGCAGGCGTGAGGTGGTGAAGTTGGAGTCCATAGAACTCCAGGAGCCCCCGGAGAAACGGATGTATACGAAATCCGAGTCCCCTTATTAAGTAGGGGACGAAGCATACCCGCTCTCCTTTGGAGGGATTGGGGACGCTCTCCGCCTGCTTCCCACCCTTGTAGGTGGCCAGTCCGGCTCGAACCGGAACCATAAAGGCCGGGGGAAGGTATCCCTCTGCTTGGAGCATCGCTAACTCGCTATGCGGGACTGAGCATCTCCTCCAATCTCCTGGCTGAGGACTGGGAGCGCGAGAAGAGGAGCCGCGTCGACTGTCCATGTTGGAATGGATTTTTTTCAGATGCGCCTCGATGAGTACTTGCGGAAGGAGGATGGTGTGACTTGGATCTGGATCCTCGCCTCTCTTATAGGCAGCTTATTCGCGCAACTAGGGGGTAAAACGTAAGAATACCCTAGCTTTTCGCATTTGTATAACACGTGGAAGAAGGTCATTATTGGACGTGGAAGCCAAGGAGCGCAACATTTATGAAGCAACCGGACACTATCCGGCAAACACCTGGAGTGTGAAGGAGAACCCGCTTTGCAAACGCCGAAGACAACATACGCGCCGGACTCTCGTCATTGAAGCCTGGTTCGGGGGCTACTGAGGGAGTCCTGGACTAGGGGGTGTCCGGATAGCCGAACTATCATCATCGGCCAGACTCCAAGACTATGAAGATACAAGATTGAAGACTTCGTCCCGTGTCCGGATGGGACTTTCCCTGGCGTGGAAGGCAAGCTTGGCGATACGGATATGTAGATCTCCTACCATTGTAACCGACTCTGTGTAACCCTAGCCCTCTCCGGTATCTATATAAACTGGATGGCTTTAGTCCATAGGACGAACAACAATCATACCATAGGCTAGCTTCTAGGGTTTAGCCTCCTTGATCTCGTGGTAGATCTACTCTTGTAACACACATCATCAATATTAATCAAGCAGGACGTAGGGTTTTACCTCCATCAAGAGGGCCCGAACCTGGGTAAAACATCGTGTCCCTTGTCTCCTGTTACCATCCGCCTAGACGCACAGTTCGGGACCCCCTACTCGAGATCCGCCGGTTTTGACACCGACAAACGACAAAGCAGAAATGTACCATTCCTAAAACAATACAACTGATTCATTTTAACAGGGACATTATCTTAACAATACCTTGGTTAAACATGTAGAAAGAACTACAAAGCAGGATAGTACGATTCCTAACAAGTCTTGCAGTTTTGAACTAAGATTCAATAGTTAATTAATTCTGAGAGTGGCATTGCTTAATTTTACCAGCGGCATTAGATTAACGAAAAGCATAAATAGTTCCAGGGGAGAGTGGGCGCAACAACATTATGTGCTTCCATCTACTTATAAAGGGGGTGATGCAGAGTTTGTTGTCACAAAGCAACAAGCATCATGTCTGGATTGGTCCCATTTTTGTTCACTACTTAATGGGAAAAGACAACAATACAATAGCTTCAATTCAATATTTATTTAAAACAATACCAATACAAGTAGCACAACATCTCAAAGCACACTGCACAATCATGTGGATGAAGGCCTGTACTGACCTTTCATGAGACGGACAAGATAAAATACGAATCTGCCAACACGAATAGGAAATCCAATCTCGTTTTGTGCAGTTGCACTGAAATCAGGCAAAGTGTTTGGCGTAGCGAAGCAGAATGTCGCAATAGCAACAAGTTGATTAGATATCCCTATTTAAATAGAGGCAAAAAAGGAATCAATTACTGGCTAATAAAGGAGGATGAAACATGTGGCCACAAAAATGGTAATCCAGCCAAGTGTTGCAGTTTTGAAATAAGATTCAGTAGTTAATTCTGAGAGTGGCATCAATTACTGGCTTATAAAGGGGTGATGCTGAATTTGTTGTAACAAAGCAACAAGCATCATGTCTGGGTTGGTCCCATTTTTGTTCACTACTTAACGGTAAAAGACAGCAATACAATAGCTTCGATTCAACATTTATTTAAAACAGTACCAAAACAAGTACAACATCTCAAAGCACACTACACATCATGTGGATGAGACCAAGATTTGAAACAACTCACCATGAAGACTGGAAAAAAATCTCGATCTCCTTTTGTGCAGTTCCACCAAAATTAAGCAAAGTCACCGGTGTGACATTCAAGTTGAACTGCACAAAACACTCTTAAAACTTAAGTGTTTCGAGTAGCGAAGCAAAATGTCGCAATAGCAACAAGTTGAATCGATACCCCTGTTTTAACGGTGGCAAAAAATGAAACAATTACTTGCCGATAAAGGAGGATGAAACAAAAGGTGACAGAAAGAAGCATCTAACTTATCTTGGATGGAAAACTAAGTAGGATCATAGCATTTCCAAAACGGTTGCATTGATTCATATTAACAGAGACATTCCCTTGAAACAACATTAGTTAAAAATGTAATTTACTTTTAACAGTGGCATTGCTTCAATTTTCCGGCGGCTTTCTTAGATTAACAACAGCAAAATAGCTGTATGGGACATGCCAGCACCATGTGCGTCCACACGTATAAATGGGGGATGCAGAGTACGTAGCCAAGCAGCATATATGCGTTGGTCCCATATTTGTTCTCTTTGAACCTTTTTCCTATGCGAGGGCAGCAAATCTAGTCCTGCACAAACTACCCGACCCCCCAGTTTCTTTTCCTTTTCAACAAAGAGATCGGTTCCTTACAGATGTGTGCACTGGGTTACCCCCCTTTTCCCTTTTTGACCTACAAAGCGGCTAGATAGCCAGTCTATACTACTTTCCGCCCCTCCTTTCCTCATTGAACCACGTCCTAGATTCTTGCTCCAGCCCACCACACCCTTCTTTCCTCTTTGAACCAAGACATAGATTCGACTACAGATCGAAAAAGATCCACATGCAGCTAGAGCAACGACGGTTTCAAAGAAACTTATACCTTAGGGTTGTCGGGATGTGGCAAGGCGTGCGGCGGGAGGCCGGATCTGCCCACACTATGTATGGCAGCAAGGAAGAAGGAGTCGGTGGCCCTCCCGCACAGGCGTTGGGTGAAAGAGAACAACGCAGCCGGCAGTGGATTGCCTCCCTCACCGAAGGTGATAGAGTGAACGCTGCACCTCCTCCCCTTCCCGGTGCGACAGGATAGGGAGCCTCCTTCACCACCTGTGAGGGGGGAGAGAGAGACAAGAGGCCAATACTGTCTTGTTTAGATTTGGTGAAGAGAGGGTGAGAGACTGTGAATATAGGAAACCCTAGCAAATGAATGCTGAGCCTCCAGCGTGTAATATATATGTAGTGCGGCGAGCGTGTGGAGAGTGCAAACCCTAGAGAACAAGAGCCGAGTGAGGGAGTCCTGGATTAGGGGGTGTCCGGATAGCCGGACTACCATCATCAGCCGGACTATCATCATCGACCGGACTCCAAGACTATGAAGATACAAGATTGAAGACTTCGTCCCGTGTCCGGATGGGACTTTCCTTGGCGTGGAAGGCAAGCTTGGCGATACGGATACGTAGATCTCCTACCATTGTAACCGACTCTATGTAACCCTAGCCCTCTCTGGTGTCTATATAAACCGGATGGCTCTAGTCCGTAGAACAACAACAACCATTACAATCATACCATAGGCTAGCTTCTAGGGTTTAGCCTCCTTGATCTCGTGGTAGATCCACTCTTGTAAACATCCACAATATCAATATCAATCAAGCAGGACATAGGGTTTTACCTCCATCAAGAGGGCCCGAACCTGGGTAAAACATCGTGTCCCTTGTCTCCTGTTACCATCCGCCTAGACGCACAGTTCGGGACCCCCTACCCGAGATCCGCCGGTTTTGACACCGACATTGGTGCTTTCATTGAGAGTTCCTCTGTGTCGTCACCGATAGGCTTGATGGCCTCTTCAATCGACAACGACGCAGTCCTGGGTGAGACTTTTCTCCCCGGACAGATCTTCGTATTTGGCGGCTTCGCACTGCGGGCCAACTCACTTGGCCATCTGGAGCAGATCGAAAGCTACGCCCCTGGCCGTCAGGTCAGGTTTGGAAGCCTAAACTTCACGGCCGATATCCGCGGGGACTTGATCTTCGATGGATCTGAGCCACAGCCGAGCGTGCCGCGCTGTCATGATGGACACGACCTAACTCTGCCACCGGACAGCACCTTGGAGGCCGCACACGAATCCACTCCGACCCATAATCCGGAGCCGATTGCTCAGATCGAGGACGGATGGCTGGACACCGCCTCGGGAGCTGCAACTTCTACGGTGATGGAGCCGAACACTTATCTTGTCCCGCATAAAGCCCATGACTCCGAGGTGCTGGACCCCCTGCCGGACTCCGAACCTCCTGCGCCCCTGCCAGTCGAATCCGATTGGGCGCCGATCATGGAGTTCACCGCTGCGGACATCTTTCAGCACTCACCCTTCGGCGATATCTTAAATTTGCTGAAGCATCTCTCACTATCCGGAGAGCCCTGGCCGAACTACGGCCAGGATGATTGGGACGCTGACAATGAAGAAATTCAGAGCCCACCCACCACCCACTTCGTAGCCACCGTCGACGATCTAACCGACGTGCTAAACTACGACTCCGAAGACATCAACGGTATGGACGACGATGCCGGAGACGATCAAGAACCAGTGCCTACAGGGCACTGGAAGGCCACCTCGTCACATGACATACATATGGTGGACACCCCAAAGGGAAGCGATAACGAGATACAATGGGACGTGGCAGAGGATAATCCCGCCGATAAACAACCAAAACGGCAACGTAGACGCCGCCCTAAGTCCCGCCTCGATCAAAGCAGCATTCCTAACGACCCAGCGATAGAGCAGGGCAAACCAGCGGACGACGAACATACAACCAAGCAACCATCCGAACAAGACGAACCGGATAATCAACCCCTTCACGGAGCAATCAACAGTCCGGACATACCATCGGAGCATAAGAACCTTCACAAAAGACTCGTCGCCACTGCAAGAAGTTTGAAGAAGGAAAAACGGAAGCTCAAAACAGCGGAAGACTTACTCAGAATAAAGTGGAGCAAAATACTCAAGACCGCAGACAAATATGGCAATGGCCATCAAACAAAGAGCTACCCGAAGCGCAAGCTGCTGCCAGAATTTGACGAGGAAGCCATAGAGCCCTCATAGTCCAAAAATAAAGAGGCCGCCTGGCCGGATAGATGGCCATATGACAGGCCAAAAGCGACAAGCGGCGCCGCACACAAGCCGACTTATGATCCTGGGAAAACGGATGGCCCAACTAGGTCCATCTACGGGCCAAAAAGGAGGGCCCCAGGAAGTAACACAACACGACAAGTGTTCGAAGATAGTGGCACACCCAAATACAGGGGCGCCGCACACCCGCTATGTTTTACCGATGAGGTGCTGGATCATGAATTTCCAGTAGGGTTCAAACCCATAAACATAGAGGCATACGACGGCACAACAGACCCAGGAGTCTGGATAGAAGATTACATACTACACATACACATGGCTAGAGGAGATGATCTCCACGCCATAAAATACCTACCCCTCAAGCTCAAAGGGCCAGCTCGGCATTGGCTCAAAAGCCTCCCAGAAAACACTGTTGGAAGTTGGGAAGAGCTTGAGGACGCGTTTAGAGCAAACTTTCAAGGGACTTATGTCCGCCCTCCGGATGCAGACGATCTGAGTCATATAACCCAACAGCCCGGAGAGTCAGCGCGTAAATTCTGGAATAGGTTCCTTACCAAAAAGAACCAAATAGTCGACTGTCAGGACGCGGAAGCCCTAGCAGCTTTTAAACACAACGTCCGAGACGAATGGCTCACCAGACACCTCGGCCAAGAGAAGCCAAGAAAAATGGCCGCGCTAACAAGCCTCATGACGCGCTTTTGCGCAGGAGAAGACAGCTGGCTAGCAAGATGCAGCACCAGCGACCCGAGTACATCCGGGATTAGAGATGGAAACGGAAAATCACGGCGCAGGAAGGATCAACGCCGGAATAAAGGAAAAAGCCCAAGGGCACTGTGGTCAATGCCGGATTCAAAAGCTCGCGGCCAAACAATAAAACACTGCCTCTTAAGGACAACAGCGACGAGCTATCAAATTTAAACAAAATTTTAGATCGGATATGTCAAATCAACAGTACCTCCGGAAGGCCTGCAAACCATACCAACCGAAATTGTTGGGTTTTTAAACAGTCCGGCAGACTCAACGCCGGACACAAGGGGCTCGATGCGCCAAGCGAGGGCGATGACGAACCCCACCAGCAGAGCACTGGAAGTCAAAAGACTTTCCCACAAGAAGTCAAAACAGTAAACTCACTTCATGTGATAGTACGGAAAACCAACACGGCACTCGCTAAGACAAGTGTCGCACGGTCCGCCCCAGTGGAACACCGAGATTGGATGTCAAAACCAATCACTTTCGACCATCTGGATTAGTCCAGAAGTATCCGGAACGCAGGATAGACTGCCCTGATATTGGATCCCATAATAGATAGAGTGCAATTCACGCAGGTTTTGATGGACGACGGCAGTGAATTAAACCTGCTATATCCGGACACAATCCGCAAGTTGGGATAGACCCTACTACAATCCGGCATAGCCGCACTTCCTTCAAAGGAGTGGCGCCAGGCCCTTACGCCAGGCGCACAGTTTCATTATTACTAGAAGTTGTGTTCGGGTCACCTGACAACTTCCGACGAGAAAAGCTAACCTTTCATGTCGCCCCATTTAAAAGTAGCTATCAAGCATCACTAGGACGGGAAGCTTTCGTCCGCTTTAATGCAATGCCACATTACGCGTCTCTTACGCTTAAAATGCCCGGTCCACATGGCATCATTTCATTAAAAGGTCGCCTGAGACCCCGGACACGGCTGGACAAGTCCGGAATAAATAAGCTAGGGGCTACCTAGCCACACACCCCTTCACAAGGGTTTGTACATATAAGCCATAATGAGCTAGCATAGGCTCAGCTTTATTAATCTATATTTCAATTTTTTATGCACTTTCTCGCACGATTTCTTTTCAAACTAAGTTCCTCTCTTTTTACAGATGAACAGCGTGCACACCCGTCCAGGATACGGCACAACGGAGACAGAGGCGCAGACGTGCAGTAGGGACCCATTGCAAGGACTCTTTTCAGACTAAGACCCTACGTAAACCTTTCTTACTGTCTCTTGTTGCTATAATCCCCTGGTTTCTCATTATAACCAGAGTGGAGACTGGCGTTTTGGCATCGGCCGCGCCAGAAGAACTTGCCCGTACCTAGACACAAGGGGCTTAGGGCATTGTTTTGCCCGCTATTGTAAAGACCGAACACCTTCGGGAGTGTTCAGCGTCTCGAGTTAGGCCTTATATGCATCAGCTCCGAATCATGTCTTTGGTCAAATGTTTGGTTTGCCCGGCTCCTGTGTTTTGCTGCCTTACGTTCCGTATCATCGGCTAACGCGGATCCAGGAGAACTACTGCGATTGTGCCCCAGTTCGGCTGGGCGAGCACCTCAGTAGAGAAAGCCGAAAACTGACTGTCATGATACAGCGAGAGACTGGTCAACCACTCGATCGACCATGGGAATGTTTAGAATTCCTCCGCTTTGACGAAGGGCCGTTTCCCGGTCAGGCACATACGCGCCCCAATTTTGGAGAGCGCAGTGCCCCCAGGGGCTATGTCGTAGCCCCACCCTTGAAATCCATGGCTAAGTGAAAGTGATAAAACATTATAGTACGGTTGCCTCGTTTGCTACGCTACCACCTCCTTTACAGGACCGAGACGTCGGATTAAGTGTGAAAACGCGCTATTTTTTGCGAACACCCCCGCACCTTGTGCGTGGGGGCTGAAGCCGACGACTGCCATCTTTTAGGTTATACACACGTATACATGAACGGCCGCATAGGAGATATTCTATTACTTGAACGCACAAGTATAAAAGGCGCTTACATCATAAATATTGTTTTACATCATAAAAACGTTCATTCGAACGTAACATTTTTCGAGCACTGCGACTCTATTACATGAGCACCACGCAACACTTCGCCAAAATAGTGCTCGGCGGGTAACCGGTTATCGTCCGAACCCGGGGTCGCAACAGCGGTGGCATCCATCTCTGTCCAATGTGTCTTCACACGGGCGAGTGCCATCCGTGCACCCTCTATGCAGGCCGACCGCTTCATTGCCTTCATATGCGGCACCGCCCCAAGAAATTGCTGCAATAAGCCAAAGTAACTCTTCGGCTCGGGCCTATCCGGCCAGACATGGGTCACTATATCCATCATAGCAAGCCCGGACAACCTATTTAGCTCAGCCCACTCGGCCAAACGATCGGTCAGCGGAAGTGAACACTCCGGACTATGGAATTGAGACCAAAACAGCTCTTCCTTCTTGTGATCCTTCTGGCTTCAAAAATGCACAACGGCATCCGCCGCACTCGCTGCTAAGTCCATATAAGGGTCCTCTGGACCCCACAGTTGGCCCAGCTGAGCATACTTTGGATCCGTAAACCTTCGGCGCAGTAGAAAAGGCTTGCCAGCTACAATATCTCCGGCCTGGCGCAGCTCTTCCTTTATAGCCCGCACTGCAGAGCGGGCATCCTTGGCTTCGGTGGTGGCCTTCCCCAGGTCTTCTTGCCCCGCTAGGCGCTCCTTCCCAAGAGCCTCATTGCGGTCGGTAGCATCTTTTAACTTCACGGCCATTTCGGCCATCTCTTCCCTACTCCGGCAGTGTGCGGCCCTTTCGGCCGCTAACTCCTCGGCCGCCCTCGAGGCCGCCGCATTACTCCTTCTGGCCTGCTCCTTGGCTTGAGCAAGTTCGGTCTGAAGGCTCTCCACAGCAGCGGCACTATCTGCATTTCACACACATGTTGTATGGAGCTGGCTTCGGCTCCCTTACCAAGTGACCGCACAGAAACACTTACCCTGCGACTCATCAAGTTGCTTGTTGACCAGCGTGATGTCCGCATCCGCAACAGCGAGTTGCCGCTTTAGTTCAGCAACTCCATCAGTCCGGCTGGCCCCCGGACGACCCGCCACCTGCATCGGCACGGCGGAAATTTAAACCTGCGATTTTTGATCCTTGGCACGCTGTCGATTTCGACAACCTACCGAGTCTCAGGGGCTACTATCTATACGGGGCGCATTCTATATGCAAAACTGTTAAAAGGTGTGTCATTTTTATGTACCTCAAACCCCGCCAGCAAACTCCTGACGGCATTATGCAATCCGCCTTCGGCGGACGAAATCCTTTCAATCACCATGCTCATCAATGCGTGGTGATCTTCTGAGATAGACGCCTTCTCAAGCAGATCCTTCAGCTGTACACCAGTTGGCGCCAAACTATCCGGCTTTCCCAAACCCGGGGGCTCCCTCCGTGATGACACTTCAGGCTCGTCCGCCCTATCCGACGGCACCCCGGACGGAGGTGTCTCGCTCTCCATCATCTTCGAACGAAGGTCCCCCGAAGACGAGCTAATTTGCGAAGGACGGAGATCCGAACTACACGGTAATAGCTTTAGTTATCCTCAGAAGCACAAATAGGGATGTCCCTTATTATAAAACTCCTTTCTTTCTACTTACGGCTCGTTGGAGGGCTGATTCTTTAAGGGAGATTGTGCGGCCGGGGCCTCCCCGGACGCAGGACCCTCTGGCGAAGATTTCAATCATCCGTGGGCCCTCCGGATTGAACTCCCACAGCCGGAGAGGGCGGCGTTTGCAGGGCGGGAGACGCCTAATCAACATAACCTGCATTACCACCACCATATCAACCTCCCTCGTTTGGAGATCTCGAATTCGGCCCTGCAGTAGGGGCACGTCCTTTGACGGCCCCCAGTTGAGCCCTTGGGTGACCCACGACATCAACCGTTGTGGAGGTCCCGGGCGGAATAAGGGCGGCGGCTTTTGTCTGCGGCCCCTCAGAACGGTAATATAAAACCACTCTTGCTGCCACGGGACGAGCTCCTCTTGGAAGGAGCCAGCGGGCCACGGGGCATCGGCCCTCCTACTTATGGCCGCCCCACCGCACTCCGCTTGACGCCCCACGGTCATCTTCGGCGCCACATTGAAGTTCTTCAGCCACAGGCCGAAGTGAGTTGTGACGCGGAGGAAGGCTTCACAGACGACAATAAATGCGGAAATATGGAGGATGGACTCCGGAGCCAAATCGTGGAATTCCAACCCATAGTAAAACATGAGCCCTCTCACAAAAGGATCCATCGGGAAGCCTAAACCCCGACGGAGGTGGGATACAAAAACAACATACTCGCCGGGCTTGGAGGTGGGGATGGCCTGCCCTTCGGCAGGCAACCTGTGCGAAATCTCGTAAGCCAGGTACTTGGCCTCCCGCAGCTTTAGCACGTCCTCCTCCGTTTCGGAGGAGGGCATCCACCGGCCCTGGAGGTCGGAACCGGACATCATTGAAGGTCCGAAGCGCTCGAATCTGGAGCTCTGGGTGCTGGAACTTCTAGCGGGGAGAGGATTCGATGGAGGATTGAAGAAAAGAAACGAGCCTTGGTCCCGTTATAAAGAGGGAGAATATCGAGAGCCGTCTCCGTGACCGTTTGGGACCCGCCTTCGATAGAGGGGGCGTGGCGATGGGCGCGGTTGGGTTACCCACGTACATATTGATGAGAATCCCGGATTAAGGGGGAACACGATCTCTGCTTCGACAAGACGTGCCAAAGAAACCGCTTCGCTAATCACGCTGAGGTGGTAGAGTAAAAACCGATTCAAGTAATGGCTTGGTAGTGGCGTGACTTCATGCCGAAAAAAAAACTTCAGCAGATTAAACTTGTGTATATATTATTCTCTCTACGGTGGAATGTGGAATTTATTTTGCAGAGCCAGACACTATCCTGGTGTTCACAATCTTCTATCATTCGGAGGAGGAACCCGCCTTGCAATGCCAAGCAATATACGCGCCGGACTTATCGTCATTGAAGCCTGGTTCAGGGGCTACTAAGGGAGTCCTGGATTAGGGGGTGTCCGGATAGCCGGGCTACCATCATCAGCCGGACTATCATCATCGACCGGACTCCAAGACTATGAAGATACAAAATTGAAGACTTCGTCCCGTGTCTGGATGGGACTTTCCCTGGCGTGGAAGGCAATCTTGGCGATACGGATACGTAGATCTCCTACCATTGTAACCGACTCTATGTAACCCTAGCCCTCTCCGGTGTCTATATAAACCGGATGGCTCTAGTCCGTAGAACAACAACAACCATTACAATCATACCATAGGCTAGCTTCTAGGGTTTAGCCTCCTTGATCTCGTGGTAGATCCACTCTTGTAAACATCCACAATATCAATATCAATCAAGCAGGACGTAGGGTTTTACCTCCATCAAGAGGGCCCGAACCTGGGTAAAACATCGTGTCCCTTGTCTCCTGTTACCATCCGCCTAGATGCACAGTTCGGGACCCCCTACCCGAGATCCGCCGGTTTTGACACCGACACCGAGGCTCCCGCTTATATATATACTACTACTATAGTACGGACCGAGCTCTTCCTGGTCGCACTTCTTGTCCTTCATGTGTGGTACACTACCCTCCCTTAAGTGAACAACCACACATGCGCCAAATTATCAGAAACATGTGAGAGTGTGTACAAATAAAGAATTTTAATTTCAATTATCGGAAAGGTTTGAGAGTATTACAAAGTTTGACTTCAGTCTAATCTAATATGCGGAGTAAATAAAAATGGAGGGCTACTACGTCCATCCGGGTTTTTAGTCCACACCGTTTTTCAAATCAAAGTTAATAGCTGGACAAATAAAATTACAGGGAAGCTGGAGACAAAGTTGTGAGAAGGCTTAGAAATCAATACAAAACTTATGCTCTTAGTACCAACGTCGATCCTTCTTCGAGGAAACATTTGGTTCATAGCCAATTGTGTGATAAAATTGCACCAACGTGAAAGACGACTACGTCTCCAACGCAACCAAGGTGAACTAACGAAGGATATCATCTTTGTGCGTAACAAGCAAAGAGCACTGATGGAAGACAAGTTGTTTTTATTGAAAATCGATTAGCTTCACCAGCCGACGCAACCATGAGGCATCCATGAGCATCGATAGGTCATTGTGGTGATGCATCATCCATTTGGCATCAAGTTTTGGTGAGGCACCTATGAAGTTCGACAAATCGAGAGGACGGTGCACATCGGCTTCCTCCATCGCCGACGGCGACAACGTCAATGCTGCACCTCCTCGCCTCCCGCAGCGGACGGGATTCGGCCGGATCTGTGACCACTAGTGAGGAGAGAGATAGAGTGGACACTGTCATCTTGTTTTGATATGGAGAGGGTGAGAGAGCGAGACGCGAGAACTCTATCAAACAAGAGGCTATAATGGAGTAAAAAAGTCTCTCCATAGCAGTGGTTTTAAATAGAATACGCGCGTTCCCAGAAAAAAGAAACGAAAACTGGCGGACAATTTTTTAAGGGTCTGTCTAGGACACATCTAGATGTGACATAGTTATGTCACATCTAAGTTGATGTCCACTCTGTTTGTGGTCTATTTTTTTTGTCCTAGTTTTTTTTGTTTCTTGTTGCTACATTATATACTTGTGGGAGCTTAGATGTGATATCCTTAAATAACATCTAGATGTGA
>NC_041383.1:799153869-799209359 GCF_002162155.2 Triticum dicoccoides | reverse complement strand
GAGAGTCGTCGCGCACACACACATAGACATAGACATGCATATCCGTGTTTACATAAAATTCCATTTCGATCTCCATCTCCAATCATATTTGTCCAACTGGCACATTATTTACGTTGTTAATAATATATGCAGCAATATTAACGTACTACATCTCTTGTTTGCGCACGTCCGGACCGCTGCCGCGGCCGGTCCTGACCAACCCGAACCCTCTTCATCACCCGCGAGTGCTTCCCGCCCGAAAAGGTCACTGCCGCATTCATGCCCGGCCAGAGCAGACACGACCTCTCACTGGCGCCGGCATTGAAGCGGCGCGCCGGCCGAGAGAGCGTCGCCCGTGCCGCTTCTGGGTGCACGCGGCTGCTCCGCTTTCAAAGGTCGCAATAGCCGGCTACAACATGAATGTAAAAAGTTCTTGGGAGTCCGTGCTACAGCTAGCTGTCCTCCCCCAACTCGTCAATCTCTTCCAGTAGTGCTAGTACTCCATGGCGCGGTCCATCGACAAGCAGGCAGGAAAGTTATCGTATACTACTCAGTTTGCGGTGAGTGGCATGCCGAGCGACCGTGTGGGGTCGAGCCGTGGAGGAGGGTGAGACACGAACACGACAGACGTGATTTAAACGTTGGTTTTGCTCGATGGCATGATCCAACGAAACGAAATGTTGATTTCTCTCCATTTCCATTTTCTCCGGAAAAACGGAAACTTTCCACTCTATTTTCATTCCTATTCCAAGGTTGACCCGTTACAACATTCCATCAAATACAAAGGAAACCTAACACACATGCTAATGCATCTGAATAATTCACAGATCATAGACAATATTTACTTCACAACTAAAGGAAAAAGTTGTGAGAGTGTGTACGAAAGAAAAACTACTGATGGGGTCACTACGACTTAAACCCTAAACCCTAAACATGATTTAATTTCCTGGCCAGGTGTCGAAGGAAAGACGGCTGGCACCCTCGGATCATACGATGCTTTTGTGTAGTTCCACTAAAATCGACCTGAGCATCCCTGATGGCAAAGATATTGAAGAAGTGTGGTTACAATAATAGTACTGGCACTAGTTCATGAGACATAAACTCATCGCAAGTAGAAGCCAATAGAAGTAGAGAAAGATCGACATGGAGATGGAGCTACGGCAGTGGAGCAAGCCGGCTCCAAAAGGAAGATGGACTATACCTGGGACGTCGGGCTGTAGCTAGAAGGGCGGTTGGGACGCGACATCGGCCCATACTGCGGAGACCCCCGATTGGGACGCACCGACTATGGGTTTTCTCCCTCGCCGATGTCGACCGCGTCTACGCAGAACATTGTTCCCTTCCCCCAGCTGCAGGATCAGGCCCGTCATTCTATGCTTGTGAAGAGAGCAACCTGAGGAAGCAGGCTTGTAGCTTAGGCTCCTACTAGTGTATATATAGTGGTTTTCTTTTTCTCTCCATATCAACCATTTTATATTGCGTAAGTGTCATTCAAGAGTGAAATGATGGTTGCTTCTTCTGACTAACTTACTGTGTGATTTGACTGCTCGTTAGTGGCCCCTACACGTACTCCCCCTACGTGTATGCAACAGTCACACGTACACATGGACGCAAAAACGCGCGCCACGCCCTAATTCATGCATGTCCGAGCACACGAACACACACGGTCACGCTCAAGTGCTCAACCTACACGTGCATGCACACACATACTCAATCGGGGTGAGCTAGTGACCGTATAAACACCGGAAAATAAATATATTGAGCGCAATGAGCATATTATGAAGTCCAACGACCAGTGTCTTGGCTGATCGTCCTAAGAATGCTTATATATGAATAAAGCTCTCTCATTTACCCGCAAAAAAGATTAAGCCATATTAACCAGAAAGGAGGGAGTATGGACTAGCACTACTTTTTGGCGTGTCCCGTCAACTACGGTTGCATTGATTCATATTAACATAGACATTCTCTTGAAAAACCATTCGTTAAAAAATGTAGTGCCAGCACCATGTGCGTCTGCACGTATAAATGAGTGATGTAGAGTATGTAGCCAAGCAGCATATATGTGTTGGTCCCATATTTGTTCTCGTTGAACCTTTTTCCTATGTGAGGGCAGCAAATCTAGTCCTGCACAAACTACCCGACCCCCCAGTTTCTTTTCCTTTTCAACAAAGAGATCGGTTCCTTACAGATGTGTGTACTGGGTTACCCCCTTTTTCCCTTTTCCACCTACAAAGCGGTTGAATAGCCAGTCTATACAACTTTCCGTCCCCCTTTCCTCATTGAACCACGTCCAAGATTCTTGCTCCAGCCCACCGCACCCTTCTTTCCTCTTTGAACCAAGACCTAGATTCGACTACAGATCGAAAAAGATACACATGCAGCTAGAGCAACGACGGTTTCAAAGAAACTTATACCTTAGGGTCGTCGGGATGTGGCAAGGCGTGCGGCGGGAGGTCGGATCTGCCCACACTACATACGGTAGCGAGGAAGAAGGGGTCGGTGGCCCTCCCGCACAGGCGCTGGGTGAAAGAGAACAGTGCAGCCGGCAATGGATTGCCTCCCTCGCCGAAGGCGCTAGAGTGAACGCTGCACCTCCTCCCCTTCCCGGTGCGACGGGATACGGATGCCTCCTTCACCAGCTGTGAGGGGGGAGAGAGAGACAAGAGGCAAACACAGTCTTGTTTAGATCTGTTGAAGAGAGGGTGAGAGACTGTGAATATAGAAAACCCTAGCAAATGAACGCTGCGCCTCCATCGTGTAACATATATGTAGTGCGGCGAGCGTGTGGAGAGTGCAAACCCTAGCGAACAAGAGCTGAGGCTCCCGCTTATATATATACTACTACTGTAGTACGGACTAAGCTCTTCTTGGTCGCACTTCCTGTCCTTCACGTGTGGTACACTACCCTCCCTTAAGTGAACAACCACACATGCGCCAAATTATCGAAAACGTGTGAGAGTGTGTACAAATAAAGAATTTTAATTTCAATTTTCGGAAAGGTTTGAGAGTATTACAAAGTTTGACTTCAGTCAAATCTAATATGCGGAGTAAATAAAAATGGAGGGCTACTACATCCATCTGGGTTTTTAGTCCACACCTTTTTTCAAATCAAAGTTAATAGCTAGACAAATAAAATTACAGGGGAGCTGGAGACAAAGTTGTGAGAAGGCTTAGAAATCAATACAAAACTTATGCTCTTAGTACCAACGTCGATCCTTCTTCGAGGAAACATTTGGTTCATAGCCAATTGTGTGATAAAATTGCACCAACATGAAAGACGACTGCGTCTCCAACGTAACCAAGGTGAACTGACGAAGGATATCATCTTTCTGCGTAACAAGCAAAGAGCACTGATGGAAGACAGCTTGTTTTTCATTGAAATTCGATCAGCATCACCAGCTGACGAATGAGGCACAACAATGAGCATCGATAGGTCATCGTGGTGATGCATCATCCATTTGGCATCAAGTTTGGGTGAGGCACCTATGAAGCTTGACAAATCCTCACTGTGGTCTGTTTCTTCTCAGTAATCAAGCTCGAGGAAGGAAGAACCACGTCGCAGAGTATAGTGAGGCGGAACAACAATGTCCATCCAATTTTGTGCAGTTCCACTAAAATTGAGGAAGACATGCCCGGGTATGGAGACACGCATCGATGTTTCCAAAAATATAAAAAAGGGTTAGCAACAACATCTCAATTGTCAATAAAAATTCATGAAAAGTACACCAACAAACAAAAGCATCATAATTATCTTGATGGGAACTAAACCAAGATACCCGAGAAAAAAAAGCATTTCTTCATTTAACCAGTGATAGTACTACCACCATATGGACAATGACCGCACAACCACCATGTACTTTTTTTCGAATCAACATGTATACCTCCACCGAGGCATGAATCAGGACAACTTCTGGAGTGGCATTTCCTCTATAATAGTACTAGTAGGTGATGTTGGACCAGCCGACGAACCCTAGCTACTATGCATGGGGAGCTGGGGAGTAGTCGCATAGAAGAAAACCCGCGCGTAGCAACCTGGAGAGCTGGACCAGTACAAGAAGTTATACCTCAGGTGGGCAAGATGTCGTTTAGGCGGGCGGGCGGGATCTGCCCACACGACGACAGCGAACAAGGGCGCGGATGATCTTCGTCCGTGCCAGCACTGACTCCGAGAGGACGGTGCACATCGGCTTCCTCTGTCCTCGATGGCGACAACGTCAACGCTGCACCTCCTTACCTCCCACAGCGGACGGGATTCGGCCGGATCTGTGACCACCAGTGAGGAGAGAGATAGAGTAGACACCGTCATCTTGTTTTGATATGGAGAGGGAGAGAGAGCGAGACGCGAGAAACTCTATCAAACAAGAGGCTATAATGGAGTAAAAAAATCTCTCCATAGCAGTGGTTTTAAATAGAATACGCGCGTTCCCGGAAAAAAGAAACGAAAACTGGCGGAAAATTTTTTAAGAGTCTGTCTAGGACACATCTAGATGTGACATAGTTATGTCATATCTAAGCTGATGTCCATTCTGTTTGTAGTCTATTTTTTTTGTCCTAGTTTTTTTGTTTCTTGTTGCTACATTATATACTTGTGGGAGCTTAGATGTGATATCCTTAAATAACATCTAGATGTGAATTAAACAAACTGATTTCCTAACGTACCAAGAAAGAAAACTCGATCAAAAACACGCCCCCGCTTCCAGGTCACGAGAGTCGTCGCGCGCACACACATCGACATAGACATGCATATCCGTGTTTACATAAAATTCCATTTCCATCTCCATCTCCAATCATATTTGTCCAACTGGCACATTATTTACGTTGTTAATTATATACGCAGCAATATTAACGTACAACATCTCTTGTTTGCGCACGTCAGGACCACTCCCACGGCCGGTCCTAACCAACCCAAATCCTCTTCATCACCCGCGCGTGATTCCTGCCCGAAATGGTCAGTACCGCATTCATGCCCGGCCAGAGCGGACGCGACCTCTCACTGGCGCCGGCATTGAAGCGGCGCGCCGGCCGAGAGAGCATCGCCCGTGCCACTTCCGGGTGCACGCGGCTGCTCCACTTTCGAAGGTCGCAATAGCCGGCTACAACATGCATGTAAAAATTTCTTGGGAGTCCATGCTACAGCTAGCTGTCCTCCCCAACTCGTCAATCTCTTCCAGTAGTGCTAGTACTCCATGGCGCGGTCCATCGACAAGCAGGCAGGAAAGTTATCGTATACTAGTCGGTTTGCGGTGAGTGGCATGCCGAGCGACCGTGTGGGGTCGAGCCGTGGAGGAGGGTGAGACACGAACACGACAGACGTGATTTAAACGTTGGATTTTCTCGATGGCATGATCCAACGAAACGAAATGTTGGTTTCTCTCCGTTTCCATTTTTTCTCCGGAAAAATGGAAACTTTCCACTCCATTTTCATTCCTATTCCAAGGTTGCCCCGTTACAACATTCCATCAAATACAAAGGAAAACTAACACGCATGCTGATGCATCTCAATGATTCACAGATCATAGCCAATATTTACTTCACAACTAAAGGAAAAAGTTGTGAGAGCGTGTACGAAAGAAAAACTACTGATGGGGTCACTACGACTTAAACCCTAAACTCTAAACATGATTTAATTTCCTGGCCAGGTAGAACCCGTCGAAGGAAAGACGGCTGACACCCTCGGATCATACAATGCTTTTGTGCAGTTCCACTAAAATCGACCTGAGCATCCCTGATGGCAAAGATATTAAAGAAGTGTGATTAGAATAATAGTACTGGCACTAGTTCATGAGACATAAACTCATCAGAAGTAGAATCCGGTAGATGTAGAGAAAGATCGACATGGAGATGGAGCTACGGCAGTGGAGCAAGCCGGCTCCAAAAGGAAGATGGACTATACCTAGGACGTCAGGCTTTAGCTAGAAGGGCCGACTGTGGGTTTTCTCCCTCGCCGATGTCGGCCCATACCGCGGAGACCCCTGATTGGGACGCACCGACTGTGGGTTTTCTCCCTCGCCGATGTCGACCGCGTCTACGTAGAACATTGTTCCCTTCCCCCAGCTGCGGGATCAGGCCCGTCGTTCTATGCTTGTGAAGAGAGCAACCTAAGCAAGCAGACTTGTAGCTTACGCTCCTGCTAGTGTATATATAGTGTTTTTTTTATCTCCATATCAACCATTTTATATTGCGTACGTGTCATTCAAGAGTGAAATGATGGTTGCTTCTTCCGACTAACTTACTGTGTGATTTGACTGCTCGTTAGTGGCCCCTACAAGTACTCCCCCTACGTGTATGCAACAGTCACACTGTCAGGACCCCGACTCAATGCCACATCGACCTAGCATGTAACACCTCATATCACTTTGCGGCCTCACGCACGGTATTCCCACGGGTGTCGCCTTACCTTTGCCCGGGACCGTTTGCGTCTTTTGGCACACGTATATGATAGTGTCGCTAGCATCCATATGATAAGGAGTCCGGGCTGACATGGCTAGTCGTAAACCCAAAGTGGCACAAGCTTACAGGGACAGGCATCCATGACCCAACATCGAACATGTCGGTCATCAGCGAGTGAATCCAGGTTGTAGCACTGGGCTAGCAGGACTCCGGTGAACCGGGCTGTAGCGGGCTAACAGGACTCCGGTATTCATCGCGTGACATTTCCCCGAAGGGACAGACACAGGAACGAAGAAGGACACATGCCGGCCAGCCTAAGTGTTCCGGAGCAGTGGCAAGCTACCATGGCTCAGTGGAAGCACTAGGAGACGTTTCCCGGTAAGAGAGGCTACCAAGGATAAACAACTAGATAGTCAGATCCCACACATACCAAGCATTTCAATAACATACACACAATATGCTCGATATGTGCAAATACAACATGGCATCACAACATGACTCTATGACTCAAGTATTTATTCAATAGGCTCCGAGGAGCGAGATATTACAAACATGGGTCACTCGACCCAGCATTCAAAGCATACAAACAACAAGCACATGCGGAAGCTTAACATGTCTGAGTACAGACATCTACAAGTGAAAAGGGCTGAGAAGCCTGTCTATCTACCAGATCTTGCCGAGGGCACAAGATCGGAGCTGAGGTAACAAGCTAAACATCGAAGTCCATGCGGAACTACTAGTGAGACGGAAGTCTCTGCAAAAACATAAAATAGGCAAACGTGAGTACAAATGTACCCAGCAAGACTTACATCAGAACTAACTACATATGCATCATTATCAACAAAGGGGGTGGTGGAGTTTAACTGCAGCAAGCCAGCTTTGACTCGGTGGCTATCCTTAACTACGACTGCAAGCAACTCTTTTGAGGTGGCGCACACGAGTCCACATATTCACCATATCAATACACCACTATGGATCCGCTCCCGTCTCCCTACGAGAACGCCATCCATAGCACTCACGCTTATCTTGCGTATTTTAGAGTATCCACTTTCACTTGTCTATGAACTGTACAGGCAACCCAGAAGTCCTTTTCCGCGGACAGGGCTATTCGAATAGATAATGTTAACCCTGCAGGGGTGTACTTCTTCACACACGCTCTCACCACTTACCGCCGTTTACACGACATGTACTCGGCAACCTTCAAGCGGAAGCCCAACGTGGGTGTCGGCCACGGCCTACCTAAACACTCAAGTCTCTAGTCCAGGTTTATCGCCTATTCGGGTTCCATCCGTGAGGAGATCCGGCCGGGGTTTCGCTCACAGCCCCAAACGATGTGTACAGGGTTCCGAGACACCAAACGGGCGCCCGGTATACCCGGCCACGTGCCTACCGCATCACAGCCCACCCCTCCGGTCAGCGCTGTGCACGGCCTCCAGCATACTACAAACACCAGAAACTACTTGCAACTCCTGGACAGAGAACAAGGGTGATTAAGAAGTCGAGAGGTTCCATTGGTTTCGGGCCCAATGCGTGGTAGTGGCTGAATCATGGATCACAAACACAGAACTCAGTTCCTGAGGACGGCTGCAATGAGACAACCCACCATGTACTCCTACATGGCCTCTCACCGCTACCTTTACCAAATCATGTTTACACACTTAGCTCACACAAAGTAGGACATGTTCACACACCTCTGATTCATCCCCGATGAATCAGACCTGACTCAACTCTAAGCAATAGCAGGCATGACAACAAACATGAATGAGTAGGCACAACAGGGCTCAAACAACTTCTACTCATGCTAGTGGGTTTCATCTATTTACTGTGGCAATGACAGGTCATGCAGAGGATGAAGGGGTTCAGGTACCGTAGCAAGTAACAGATGAATCTTTGTTGTTCTAATGCATTAAAAGAGAGCAGGAGCGAGAGAGTGGGATTATATCGGAATGGACAAGGGGGTTTTGCTTGCCTGGCACTTCTGAAGATAATATAGCTCTTCATAGGTGTCATCGAACTCATCGTCGGAACACGTCTATCGAGAGGGGATAAATACCGGCAACAGAGAAGAAATACAATCAATGCAATGCACAATATGATGCATGATCATGACATGGCAATATGCTGTTGTTTGAGCTAATGCAACTAGCAGCAAGTTAAATGAAGTTGGTTTGAACCCTAGGTTCAAATTCAAACTCCACATAAGGCATTTCAAATGCCATTTATTCAAATTTTTGTATACAGCAGATTTAAGTTGTTCAAGCATGCATGAGAATGGTATAGATGGAAAGTTTGGATTTTTCTGATCATTTTTCATATATAAATTATTTAATTTGGAGTTACGGTTGAATTTCTATGAATTTTAGAAGTTTAGATCATTTTCTGAAATTTATAAATCATTTCTGATTTATTTTAATTCCAGAAAATGTTTACTGCGTCAGCACGACGTCACTGCGATGTCAGCGGTCAACTGGGTCGTCCAGGTCAAACCTGACCTGTGGGACCCTCGTGTCAGTGGTTAGTTAACTAACTAAACAGAGTTAGTTAGTGTTAGGTTAAGCACTAATCTAGGTTAATTAACGCTAAACTGACCTAAGTAATAACTAACAAGGGTGGCCCACACGTCAGTGACCCAGGGGTCAAACTGGGCCCACCCAGTCAACGGTCAGCGGTCAAACCCACCGGCGTCGAGTCGCCGGCGAGGCCAGAGATGGCGGAGGCATTCGGAATTCCGCGCGTCGAATGGTGCAGTCAGTTAAGCCGGGGCAGCATATATCGATGGCGGTGAGCTCAAAGGCAGTGGCCGGAGTTCGGGCAACGACGGGTTCGGCGCTACGGTGCAAGGCAGGGGGAGCTAGTGGGCGCTACGGGCTCCTGGAGCCGCGCCGAGCACAGCGGTGTGCTTGGCTTCAAGCTATTGAGGCTCTAGCCACGCCGGTGACGAGGCACGGCGGCGGCGAACTTTGGCCGCGGTGGTCAGCGGAGCTAGAGAAGGGGATCTACGGCGGGGAGAGAGGGGTTCGGTAGAGGAGCTCACGGCGAGGTCGAAGCGGAGCTCAGCAGACTCGAGGAGGCGGCGAAGACGGCGAATCGGACGGCGGCATCCGGCGGCCGTGGTCGGGGAAGAAGGCCACAAGCGTCGTCTTGGGGCCGTCCTGGCTTGTGTAGCTCGGCGAGGAGGGAGAAGAGGTTGCGGCTGAGCCTCTGGGCTCAACGGCAGGGCGAGGGGTGGCCGGTGGTCACGGGGGTGCTCGTCGGCGTTCTCGGGCGGTCACGGCGATCGCGGGAGAGAGTGACAGAGAAGGAGATGGGGACGAGGGAGAGTGCAAGGGGGTTCCAGGGGCGTGCATGGCGGTGTTGGAGACGTCCAGGCGTCGAGGACACAGGCAAGCAGGGTGGAGGTGGCCGCACGGCGGTGCGCGCGCGTCGGGAACGCGCCCGTCCTCCTGGCAGGGAGGAAGACGACAGGGAGGCTGGTGGTGGGCTGGGCCGCTGGTGGGCCAGCACAGGAGCTGGGCCGGGACAGGTAAGTCTGGTAAGTCCTTCTCTCCCTCTCTTCTAATTGTTTTTGTTTTTCTATTATCTGTAATCTTTGTGGCTTTATTAAAAATACAAAAACGTTTCCAAAAATCCTGAAAATAGTTGTGGGCTCTGTTAGGATTATTCCTAGCAGCCCACACTTAAGTTCAGAATTAGTTGAGCACTTAAAATAATATATAGAATTTAAATGTCCAATTGCAAATACTATATGATTTAATTCAGTGACCAAATATGTCATGGAGACATGTGCAACACCTCTGGTTATGGTTCTAGCATTTTCCAGAAATGATGAACATTTTTGAAAGCCAGTTGGAATTCACTGAAAATATTTTAGTTGAACCTAGTGAATTCCTTTGATGCTAGGGTTTAGGCAATCCCCACTTCAAGTTTCATAAAATTTAAACATGATGCACACATGAAGTAGCCTAGTGCAATGCCAGAAGCTAGGGATGTGACACACACGTACACATGGACGAAAAAACGCGTGCGATGCCCTAATGCATGCATGTCCGAGCACACGAAGGAACACACACGGTCACGTTCAAGTGCTCAACCTACACGTGCATGCACACACATACTCAGTCAGGGTGAGCTAGTGACCATATAAACACCGGAAAATAAATATATTGAGTGCAATGAGCGTATTATGAAGTCCAACGACCAGTGTCTTGGCTGGTCGTCCTAAGAATGCTTATATATGAATAAAGCTATCTCATTTACCCGCAAAAAAGATTAAGCCATATTAACCGGAAAGGAGGGAGTATGGACTAGCACTACTTTTTGGTGTGTCCCGTCAACTCGCAGAACGAGGAGAAGCTTGCAGGGTAAGGTGAAGCTTGCTTACGCCTTTTGACTAATGCAACCTACCCTCGGTGGACATGCATCAGTCCATTCGGTGTCAGATCATCAGAGGCATACACTGTAGTACCCAACATGCGGAGTACCATCATTGTTCGACTTCACGAAGAGACGAAGAGCCAAGCACAGTAGTACGAGTAGTACTACTACTAGAAATACATGGTGGAGCATCTGTACTCTTATTTTTTTATCTCTAATAAAGTACATGTTTATTCCGGAGAAGGGTGGAAAATGGAAGCCCAACATGTAATGAATGATATCGATCAACCAACCATGCTCGAATATATCTTGGCCTTCATGCAAGCCCGTCTGTGTGTTCTAGCTCCTCGTCTCTCTCAAGGAACGGCGGGTTGGCTCTTTGCCGTCAATTGAGATCGGTTTGCTCACACTCCTGTCCCACATGTCAGTGATATGCCAAGAGGAGGTGCGTTGACCGACTGGCCATACACATACTTGGTTCTGCACCTTCATACTACTCCTCCCTCCGTCACAGTTTACCGGGCGCGCTTCATTATGATGCACTTCTCTCAATGCATTTCCACCACCAGAGAGACTTTAGATGCGTTTGGTTTAATGCTCAATTAATTAGGGCGTGGTAATCGCAATCAAGTCCACAATTTTCTCTCCATGTACTCTGCACTACTACGGAGTGGAGTAAGTGCATGGATGTGTGTACCCGGGGTGGAAGCAATGCATGCATGTGTGTACGCATTATTCCCTCTAGTAATAGACGCCGTGTTATAACTACCAATGCTATTTTTCAGGCCAATCGCTAGTCGCGTTGGTCCCACAGATTTTTTTTCTTTTTTCTTAAGCGCGCTGTATAAACAGTGACGGATGGAGTAGTATGAGTGGATTCAAAGAAGAGTGTATTGATGGTTGCTTCTTTGGAGCAACTTACAGTGGGAAAGGTGGGGCTTATGATTTGACTGCTCATTACTCACTATTAATGCGGCGCAACGACCGGGCTGAGTCTCCCATGCGGTTGTGCACTACCCCCTCGATTCTTAAATATACTCCGGAGTATTTGTCTTTATAGAGATTTCAACGAGTGACTACTCAAATATTTGTCTTTTTAGAGATTTCAAATGGACTGGCACATACGGATGTATATAGACATATTTTAGAGTGTAGATTCACTCATTTTGCTCCGTATGTAGTCACTTGTTGAAATCTCTAGAAAGACGAATAGAATATTTAGGAACGGAGGGTGTACACATACGAAGCAAAATGAGTGAATCTACACTCTAAAATATGCCCGTTTGAAATTTAGGAACGAAGGAGTATAATTTTGTGCATGGCACATGGACCCGGACAATGAAGAGGCTTATGGCAATGCTATCAAGCTTCCATCATTTGTTTACATAATTGACGTACTATACAAATAATTTTCCAGCGACATGAAATTGTACAATGGTGTGAGCTTCCAGCTTTTGTTTCGCGTGTCTTGCCATCGATGCTCTTTCGGAAACAATAAAAAACTAACTTCCTTGCTAATGCATGTCAATTATTAGAATATCAGAGCTAAAGACAGAGTTGTGAGAATGTGTTAAATTAAAATTGATCCATGCTTTCATTGGCAGCAATGTCCCCCCCAGCTCTGTCTAAATCAACAAGGCATGTTGGGAAAAAAGTTGCTATCTGGAGCATGCAACATTCTGATCATTTTGTGCAGTTCCACTAAAATAGAGCTGAGCGTCCCTGTTCCAAAGATATTAAGTGTGATTACAATAATAGAGGACTGCTGATGAAACAATAAACACACAAATAGAAGCCGGTCACCTTTGCAGTCTCTCTTAAGACTAACTAGTTGGAGAAGATTAGGCTCGGAGTTGGATGAGGAGGATAGAGCAAAACCAATCTCCCTTTGTGCAGTCACACTAAAATGTAGAGACGTTGCCCGTGTGACATTTTAGTACAACTGCACAAAACACTCTTAAGAAAAAAGTGATTTGTGCAATTCACCAAAAGGTCGCAATAGCAACGAGGTGAAATGGATAGCCCTGTTTGCAAAAAAGAGGTAGAAAGGAAACAATTACTGGCCAATAACAGTTGATGACACATGCGACGACAAAAAAGAAGCATATTCCTTGTCCTAAGGGAAGATAACAACACGGTTGTGTTTGTCTAAAACGGTGTGAGGATGAGAATGCAATATGGAAAGTATGTCGGACGAGCTACGTTTTGGGTAATGAACTATGGAAGATCCACATGCAGCGACGTGGGAAGACGGGCAGTGGAGCAAGGCTGGAGAGGATACCTAGAGGTCGTCGGGATGTAACTAGGTGAGCGGCGGCGGGCGGAATCTGCGAGCAGGTGGCCATTTCATAAAGAAATGAGCTCCACCGTGTAGAGGCGTTCAAATTAGCACGTGGTACACGCGTGTTACATTGTATATAGTAAACAACCGCTACAGGCGTTCAAATTAGCACGTGGGCCGCCATTTCATAAAGAAATGAGCTCCACCGTGTACCCGCGCGGGTGTGGCTGGGCACGAAGCGTGAGTACGTGCATGGTGTACCTATTCTCTTCTTGTATACGTACACCACCTACATGGGGTTGTGTGAGAGAGATACAAACCTAGAGAGATATAGTGTGTGGGTTCTTGAGAGTTTTTTTGGGGGGTGGGTCAATCAAAAAATGTAACATATGCAATGTGTGTGAAATAGAGTCCTAGATATAACATATATATAGAGGGGGCGATCCACGAGAAGAGAGTGGAGGTATCATCGGCTTGAGGTGTCCATAGAATCGAAGAGAGGGATGATGTGTGTGCGTGCGTGCGCGCGATCGATAAAGAGTGCCATCGAATTTGTGTGTGCCCACGTCAAAGATATGGAGTGGCTGGCCTACTAGAACGTAAGACGGGACATGTGCAGTTTGTCTCTATGGCATGGATACCTACCTGCAACACTCGACTATAGGTGTGTGGTGGGGGAAGAGGGAGGACCAATTAACTATAGAGGTACAATGGCTGGTATATGTGTGGAGGAGGAGAAAGGCCTACCTCATGTATTAAGGAGATCGATCTGCCTCATGTATTAAGGGAGATCGATCGACATCCATGCATATGTGCAGGAGAGTAATAAGGTTGGGAGAGAGACAGAGGTAGAGTGTGGGAGGGGGTGGTAGTGGAGTTGCTTCTAACAAATGGTGGGATAGGCTTGCTAGACAAACGGATGGCACGCCCGCAATATCAATAAGAGAGGAGATGGCTGCTTGTTGTCTGTGCACGTGCGTGTGAGAGACGGGTCAGGAGGCATGCACGAATGATGAGGGGGGACGATGTGGCTGTGGTAAGCAGACGTAACTACATAGGAAGATCAATCACCCTTTGTTAGAGAAAGGAGAGACATAACTTGTGAGGTACATCGATCGATGGGGGGGGTAGTTAAAGTCGATCTAGGTATATGTTGGGAGATCGATCGGTATACATGCATGTGTGTGTTAGAAGCAAATGAGGCACGAGGAGAAGGATAGAGAGAGAGGGATGCATGTAGGAGGTGGTATGAGAGGCATACTATATCGAGGGGGAAGTAGTGTGCTAGTACGAGAATGATGAAAAGAGTGGTGGGAGTGAAGCATGGACTATGACAAGAGAAGAGGGGAAGCTTGTGTTTGTGCTAGGCACACCTGGCTAGAGAGGCATATCGATCGATGTGTGCCATAAAGAAGGAGCTGGGGGCCTACACACACCGTGGGTGAACGACCTAAAGTGAAAAGATGAATTTGCACGATGGAGCTAGAGAATGCTGAGGGAGGGTGAGAGGGATGCGGGCGTGTGCATGCACAAGAGAAAGTTAGCGCTAGCTACAAAGATAAGAGGGTTGTGTGGGTGTAAAAGACGAAAGAGATCATATATGCTTCATTATAAAAAGCGAATTAGGATATTTGAAGAATTTATCATAGTGTTTTAAACAGACGCATGTGTGAATATATATAACGGTGATACACATGGTGTGGTTATGAACATGTTATACTACATTTAATATATTTTATCTCTACTCTTATAAAAAACGGAGTTGTTGATGATGGTGTGCCTGCCATCCTGCATTATAGGCCGTCCGATTTATATCTGGCGTATAGCAAGGAAATTATGATGGTTGAAGTTGGCAACAATCATGTTTGTAGATTCTTATTGAAATAGAGAAACAAATTCAAATTTAGTTCGAATTGCAGCGCAGTATAGACATTTGGAATGCACTAAAATGTTGGTATGAGTAGGTTACATACATTATACAGCAAGCGAAAAAAATTAATCGGACATAACATGGATTCATACTCCCTCCTTCCATCTATATAGGGCGTAATGAGATTGTTAAGACCGCCTTTGACTATTGACAAGATTAATAGTACATGACATGCACAATGTGAAAATTATATCATTGAAAGAACATTTCACAGACGAATTTAACGGTGTGCTTTGTGTAAGTTGCATGTCATATATCATTGCTCTAATATTTGGTCTAAGTTAGCATCGAAACACGCATTAGGCCCTATATAGATGGAAGCAGGGAGTAGCTTTGAATAGCATTTGTATAGTAAAACGAGGCAAGACTCTCTCTTTGTGTGGTGTGAATAGTTTTATTTTTTTTGTTTTCTTTTTGGTTGAGGGAAGTGCGAATTGATTTCGTACATACAAGTACAATATTACTACATGTTGCGTTAGGCTTGTCCCTAAAGTTCAACCCGCGTCTTGTGATATCCTGAAAATTCAGACATCGTGCTCTCAAAACTGGCGCCTTCACAACCCGCGCCTTGCTATCCCGAAATTACAACGCGCGCGACAACTCCCTCCAGCTGCCAAATCCCGACACGTGAAATCCCCCTTCTAACCCTGAGCCGAAAGGGCCGCTAGTTCAAATCGGTGGGGGGTGCTTTTGTAACACACCCTACATTTTGGACAAGCACGTCCCTAAGTCATGCTTCACCCCCTCCCATCTCCCCCTTTTCGCCATTTGAAATCCCAGGACGCCATAACCTCTCCGCTATAGCCGCGAAACCCCACCCTCCTCCGTCCGCCACGTCACCTCTGCCCAGCCGGAGCCTCTTCCCCGACGACGTCGTCCACCACAACAGCTCGACGTCCCTCGTCCACCTCTCCGCATGACGATCCGTCGTCCATCTCTCAGTCCCGCCGGTTCAGCCGCCCCGTCCTCCACCTCCAAGGAGCTGCTCCGATGATCGCCTCGTCTACTGCAGCTGCTCCATCCCCACAACGCCGCCTTAACCTGCTCCACCGGAACCGCAGCATCCTCACCGACTCCTCGGACGAAGCCGAGGCCTACTCGGCGCCACCAAAGAGGTTGTACACTCATCGCATCGCACCTTCTCCTTAACTCGACCTCCCGGCGCCGACGGTGCTCCATCCCGCACCCCCATGGAGCGGCTACCTTGAAGCCGGCTTCGCGGGCGACATCTCCATGGCGGCTCTCCCCCAGTGCGAGGCCCCTTCGGCGGCGGCGTCCATACCAGCCAGATCTGCTACTGCTGCTCCGGCTCTCGCTCGCTCGCTCGTGCTGCTCCTGCTGCTTAGGCTCTCGCTCGGTCGCTCGCTCACCCAGCTGCTGCTGCTGCTCTCCCCCTCGCTCGTGCTGCTGCTCTGCTCCGATTAAGCCACACTTCAGTCGACTGAATCGACTTTTGGGTTAGCCGATTTTCAGGGGTTGGGGGGCTCACCGGAGTTAAGGAAGAACCACCCGCAGCGGGGACGGGGGCTCACCGGAGAGGTACCCCACTATCTATCTTAGGGTTTAGGGTGGGGGCGTGGGGGGCCTAGAGGGCTGGCCGAGGCGGCGGTGGCGAGTTGTTTCGGGGCGGCGAGGCGGCGCTGGGGCTGGCGGTTCGGCCGGTGGTGGCTAGCGGCTCAGGGGGGTGCAGGTTGAAGATGAACTGCAGGCCCTCCCTAAACTACATGTCAAGTGCCTCTCTGCTACCATTGCATTCAGTTTCGACAGTAGCATTCAGATTCCACAGTAAATTTCAGTTTCGACAGTTAAGTTCAGAGTCAACAATTTTTACCTCATCTGTTGTAGTCAGGTGGTTTTTGGTGATGTTAATTTTACATCCATTTTACATCATCTACTAGGGATGCTATTAGAATCCCACTTGAGATTGACGATGTCTGTCTTGTGCTGCTTCAGCCTTGATGTCTTACGGCCCACCGGAGCTGCTCCAACGACAGAACGATCCATCACAACAGAGCAGTGCCCTGGTCGCTGTCTACAGATTCCTCAGATCTTCCTCCACACCTCCGACAGCCACCTCTGCCTCAACTGATTCAGTGATCAACCCAACGATGCTGAGGTCGACACGGCTATGGCAAAGAGGTTGTACACTTATTGCATCACTTATTACTATACATTCATGTCGATCCATTAGGGCTATTTTGGTTCAACGGAAAAACGTCGATCCACTGGTTGTTACCATCACTCCAAATTTCTGCATGCTCTCCTTACATAATCTCACCATAATTTTTTCGTATGCATGTCAAATATTGTACACAGTCATGCTGAATATGTAGAGAAAAAGAGAAGAGTTTTGAGCGCCAATACAATGTCATGCAGACATCGCTCCATGGTGGGTTCAATGGCAAACCCTCCCCACCCCTCTCCAGATTGTAATCTAGAAGAAGATATCTGTTCTGAGGCGGATTCAGACGCCGCTGACCACTCCTATTTACCCCCCAAGGTGTTTGCTCTACCTTGGCATGATGATGTTAGTCATATCATGCATATGTTGCCTTGCAGTGCCTACTTTTGACATCATATATGTCATTTGCTTAGTTTAGACATGTTCTGTAATGCCACCTGTTTAGTTTCTATATCATATATGGGAATTATGCAGTCTCATGTCTTTTAGCCAGCCATAATATATGTGAAATGTGCAATGCCATCCTGTTTAACCAGGCATCATATATTTGAATGATATCTTGCCCATCCTTTTCTTCATTACATTTCCATTTGTCGACAATATTTGTACATTAAACTACTCTTCCTGTGAATCAGCCATTTGGGTGGGAGATGGAAAAATCCGGAGTGAAAACAAGACCTTCAGAGCAGACAGTGCTACCTGTCGAAGTAGATCTCTTGTTGGGTCCCGATAGCTCCTCAGAGATGGATTCAGAGGCAGATGACCAGTCCTATTCCCCCACTGAGGTGTATGCTCTAACTTGGCATAGTTATACTGCTCATATCATGCATACGGTGTCTTGCATTGCATACTTTAGACATCATATACACAATACTCAACACCATGTTCTTAGTTCAGACATCATATTGAATGCCCTCTGTTTAGCATATAAATCAAATATGTGAATTAAATGACGCAATCCTGATTACTTAGATAACATGTAGGTGAATTATGTCATGCGATCCTGTTTAGTTATTCATCATATCTTTGAATTATGTTATGCTATGCTGTCCAGTTTAGATAGACATCATATATGTGAAATTATGTCATGCTATCCGTTTTAGTTAAACAATATACATGTCAATTATTTCATGTCCTCTTTTTTCCACACTATCTATTGCATCTGTCTCTCATACATTGTCTGTACATTCAACTATGTTTCCTGTTTATCAGCCATTTGAACTGGAGCAGGTGATGCCAGTATCTAGCAGACTAAAAACACGGTCTTCAAATAAAACAGTGCTACCTCTTGGTGGAGATAGCACCCCAGTTGTACATGCACAAGAACCAACCCTACCACACATAACCCAAACTCTCGCAGATTGTACCCCTATTGCGATGGACAGAGAACCAGCTTCACCCATGCTAACCCCAACCCCAGCCGATAGTAACCCAGTTCCTGTTGACACGGCACCATCTCCACCATAGAGCTCCCAAACAAGAGCAGTTAGTAAGGCAGCTCCAGTGCCCAAAGGGCCGGTACTATCACGGCGAACCCCAACTCCACTAGTTAGTACGCCTATTCCTGTGGAGGAAGCACAACCAGCTAGTCGTAGTTTAGCATCTATCGCATTTGATGTTGTTAAATCGTATGTGTGTATCTTCCCATCTTGAAAATATTATACTGAAGATGAGGGACAATGCCAGTTGCAGGTGTTTGTCCAGGAGTTATGTGTAAGTAATATTATTCATGGCAATTACTTTGCTTCGTCCCACATATCCTACCTCCATGATGGTTATAATACAACAAATTTTCCCATTTTTCTCTATAGAGAAGGACCGATTTGGAAACTCAGGATGAGGTAACCTATGCTAATACCTCTGCTATCTTCAAGAATGCTTGGTGGCAATAACGGAATTACATGAAGAAAACGTACTTCACCGGCAAAGAAACTCATCAAATTCCCTTACGTTCTCCTGAGACACATTTACTGGACGATGACTGGGAACGCCTTATTCTGTACTGGTCCCAAACCAAGAATGTGGTAAGGTCTATGAGCTCATTTTCTATTTTTAAGTATTATATTCTTGCATCTTACTGTACTCTGTTCATGTAGAACAAGTGTCTAAACCTAAAGAACAACTGTTCTAATTTAAGATTCCATTGTTATCATAGTTCAAAAAAGCGCTAGGCGTGAATTGTGCGTTTTGCCACCGCCTTGCGCTTTACTGACCAAAGCGCATGCTTATGCACAGTTATGCACAGATTATCCGTCGTTATGCGCAATACGTTTTGCCAACGCCTAGAGCCTAGGCGCGCTTAAGCGCTCGCTTAGGCGCGCCTTTTTTAACTATGATTGCTTTGCTCTTGTATCACTGTATTTACTCATACAAACTTATTTTTAAATTGAAGGATCCAATCGAAACTCCAATGGCATAACAGGTATGTTCACGCATGTTTCTTTAACATGTTTGCTCTTATCAATAGCTCTGTTGATTTCAATTTAAATTGTGTATATAGTTGACTTTCATATCATGCACATTACTAGCATCACAACAAAGCCAATAGTGTTGTTGTACATGTAGACCCGTGGTACCCATCTGAAATCTTGTTGTGCCGTGTAGTTTTCCACGCTTTGTATTCTTTCACTACTGCTTTGTCTTGAGCTGATATGATTTGAACCGTGTCTCTATTTTGATTTGGCAAGACAATGCAGTGACCATATGACATTGATATATGTTTGTTTGATGCTTTTATTATGTACTAGTACTTGGCAATAGAAGACTTGGTAGTTTAATCCTGTCCACCTTACTACTGAACTGGTTCACCGAAATGAGTTTCATATACTAGTACATGCTAAACTTGTTATGTGTTTGCTTGTTTCTTCTTTTAGAATGCTGACAGAATATTGGGGAAGAGTGCCTTATTAAGCAAAGGTAAAGGAAGTAATGCAGATAAGGTTCAGGATAGTGATACATCCTTGTTGGACTCCAACAAAGCTGATAAAACAACTAAGGAAGACTATCTTGAAGACAGCAAGACAACCCCAAAGTCCTGTCTTGGTTTAGTGTTCGAGTTACTGGCCACTACCGCTTGCACAAGCTATTCAAACTCACTGTATGAATCAGTTCGATTTCTTGAGTCTCAACTAGAAGCTGAAAGACATCGATCAGCTGTGCTGTGACAAGAAGCGGAAGGACTGCGAAAGTCCCTGGAGCATTCATATGCATACTTTCTGGTGCAACAGAAAGCGTTGGAGGATTTTAGCGCCAAACAGGACAAAGCTAATCAGCTTGCTAAGCTTATTGCCAGCATGGTGGATACCCAGGATAACATTTCTTGAGCTCTTCTGAAGTTGTTTCAGTTATGCTCTTGTTTTGCTGCCGCGTTTATTTGCACTGGTGGGCATATACAGAGTCATATTTTGTTCGAAGTATTGAGTTGTAATTATTAAGTTGTAAATCAATAAAAGTGTGATGATCTTCATTATTAGAGCATTGTCCCAAGTGAGGAAAGGATGATGGAGACTATGATTCCCCCACAAGTCGGGATGAGACTTCAGACACCAAATAAAAAAAGAGGCCAAAGAGCCCACCAAATAAAAAAGAGGCCAAAGAGCCCACCAAAAAAATGAGAGAAAAAAGAGAGAAGGGACAATGCTACTATCTCTTTTCCACACTTGTGCTACAAAATAGCACCATGATCTTCATGATAGAGAGTCTCCTTTGTTGTCACTTTCATATACTAGTGGGAATTTTTTTTTATTATAGAACTTGGCTTGTATATTCCAATGATGGGCTTCCTCAAAATGCCCTAGGTCTTCATGAGCAAGCAAGTTGGATGCACACCCACTTAGTTTCTTTTGTTGAGCTTTTATATATTTATATCTCTAGTGCATCCGTTGCATGGAAATTCCTACTCACTCACATTGATATCTAGTAATGGGCATCTCCATAGCCCATTGATACGCCTAGTTGATGTGAGACTATCTGTTGCCTTTTTGTCTTCACAACCACCATATACCACATATAGTGCTATGTCCATGGCTTGCGCTCATGTATTGCGTAAGAGTTGAAAAAGCTGAAGCGCGTTAAAAAGTATGAACCAATTGCTTGGATGAAACCGGGGTTGTGCATGATGGGAGTATTTTGTGTAATAAAAATGAAGCATGGCCTAACTATATGATTTTGTAGGAATGAGCTTTCTTTGGCTATGCTATTTTGATAAGACATGATTATTTGTTAGTATGTTTCAAGTATTACTATCTTTATTTTTTATAAGCTTTTATCTTGAATCATTTGGATCTGAACAATCATGCCACAATAAAAAAATTACATTGAGAATTATGCTAGGTAGCATTCCACATCAAAAAATTTGTTTTTATCATTTACCTACTCGAGGACGGGCAAGAATTAAGCTTGGGGATGCTTGATACGTCTCCAACGTATCTATAATTTTTGATTGTTCCATGCTATTATATTATCCGTTTTGGATGTTTATGGACTTTACTCTACACTTTTATATAATTTTTGGGACTAACCTACTTACCGGAGGCCCAGCCCGAATTGTTGTTTTTTTTGCCTATTTCAGTGTTTCAAAGAAAAGGAATATCAAACGGAGTCCAAACGGAATGAAACCTTCAGGAGCGATCTTTTTGGAACAAACGCAATCCAGAGGACTTGGAGTGGAAGTCTTTTTGGAACAAACGCAATCTTTTTGGAATAAACGCAAACCAGCGAGGCGGCCACGAGGGTGCCCGGCGCGCCCCCTACAGGTGGGCACGCCCCCACCCTCGTGGGCCCCTCAAGCATCCACCGACCTACTTCTTCATCCTATATATATCCACAAACCTCGAAGACATCCGAGATCACCACGAAAAACTATTTCCACCGTCGTAACCTTGTGTATCCGCGAGATCCCATCTTGGAGCCTTCGCCGGTTCTCCGCTGGAGGGGGAATCGACCATGGAGGGCCTCTACATCATCTCCAAGGCATCTCCGATAAGTTGTGAGTAGTTTACCATAGAACTTCGGGTCCATAGTTATTAGCTAGATGGCTTCATCTCTCTCTTTCAATCTCAATACAAAGTTCTCCTCGATCTTCTTGGAGATCTATTCGATGTAACTCTTTTTGTGGTGTGTTTGTCGAGATCCGATGAATTGTGGGTTTATGATCAAGTTTATTTATGAGAAATATTTGAATCTCCTCTGAATTCTTTTATGTGTGATTAAGTTACCTTTGCAAGTCTCTTCGATTTATCAGTTTGGTTTGGCCTACTAGATTGATCTTTCTTGCAATGGGAGAAGTGCTTAGCTTTGGGTTCAATCTTGCGATGTCCTTTCCCAGTGACATCAGGGGCAGCAAGGCACGTATTGTATTGTTGCCATCGAGGATAAAAAGATGGGGTTTATATCATATTGCATGAGTTTATCCCTCTACATCATGTCATCTTTCTTAATGCGTTACTCTGTTCTTTATGAACTTAATACTCTAGATGCATGCTGGATAGCGATCGATGTGTGGAGTAATAGTAGTAGATGCAGGCAGGAGTCAGTCTACTTTTCACGGACTTGATGCCTATATACATGATCATACCTAGATAATCTCATAATTATTCGCTTTTCTATCAATTGCTCGACAGTAATTTGTTCACGCATTGTAATACTTATGCTATCTTGAGAGAAGCCACTAGTGAAACCTATGGCCCCCGGGTCTATCTCTTATCATATAAGTTTACCATCTACTTTTATTTGCATCTTTACTTTTCAAATCTATATCATAAAATACCAGAAATATATTTATCTTATCATATTATCTCTATCAGATCTCACTTTTGCAAGTGGTCGTGAAGGGATTGACAACCCCTTTATTGCGTTGGTTGCGAGTTCTTGTTTGTTTGTGTACGTGCGTGGAACTTTTGACGAGCCACCTACTGGATTGATACCTTGGTTCTCAAAAACTGAGGGAAATAGTTATGCTACTTTGCTCCATCACCCTTTCCTCTTTAAGGAAAACACTACAAAAAAAGACACATCTGTGACATTTTGGGCCGAACCAAATTTTTTTTGTCATACTTATGACACTTCTATGATGATATTTGTGACAAAACGCGATATCATCATAGATGTGGCGGGCTCCTACTTCTATGATAAAAAATCATGACAGAAAATGGCCTTTTTGTCCTGGGCGGGCCGGAGACACAGCTACATGACATTCTTTGGGCCGTCCATGACGGAAAAAAGCATGGTAGAAGCGAGGGCTCAAAATTTCAGCAAGTTCCCGGTTATGGTGGGAGGTCGGGGGCCGAGAGATGCGTGTTTCTCTCGTACACGTACGCGTGTGTGTGCGAGGCGTTGGCTCTAACTGAACCCGAGCGAGGCATTGGGCTCTAACTGAACCCGAGCGATTGCACTACAGGCTACACGTTACTGACCCCGAGCGATCGAGCGATTCCTTCGCTACTGCTGCTAACTGAAGCCGATCGATGCTGCCTCTGGATTAACAGTGAGTATTGCACGGGGGTTTGGATGAACAGTGAGCGGTGGGGGTGGATGAACAGGACCCCGTGGCGTTGCCTCTGGATGAACAGGACCCCGATCGATCGAGCCGGTTGGGGTTGGACGAACAGGACCCCGTGGAGGGCTGGATGAACAGGACGACCCCGTGGAGGGCTGGATGAACAGTAGACGGCGGAGGGGTGGATGAAGAGTAGCCCGTGGAGGGGTGGTTGAATAGTAGCCGGTGGAGTAGTGCACGGTGGAGGCTGGTTGAACAGGAGCCCGTGGAGGCTGGAGGAGGTCGACGGTGGATGAACAGTAGCCCGTGGAGGCTGGAGGAGGTCGACGGTGGAGATGAGCAGTATCCCGTGGAGTCCCATTTTGCGGTACGGCACACCCCTCCCGATGAACAGGACCCCCGTTTCGACCGTAGCGCTCCAACATAAGTCTGTTTCGTCCGTTTTGCAGTACGCCACACTCCTCCCGATCAACAGGACCCCGTTTCGACCGTAGGAGGTCCAACACAAGTTCGTTTCCTCCGTTTTGCGGTACGCCAGACCCCTCCCGATGAACAGGGTCCCGTTTCGAACTTGGCCGGTCGTACACAAGGTCGTTTCCTCCATTTTGTGGTACGCCAGGCCTCGTTTCTATCGGCTGTTCCGTCCAAGCCCTCCCGATGAACACGACGACGCATTCCGTTCCGACCCAGCCGGTTGGCTCCCCATGAACACGACGACGACACTATTTCTCCATTCCGACCCAGCCATGTACACGAGCCCTGGCTGTACTTATGCGCGAGTAGGCGTTCGAGACCCCGCCCGTATGTACATACGTGGCCGCATTTTCTTTCTTGCACACTGGCCGTTGTACATACGTGTACATGCTACATGCGCGCCTCTACTATGACACGTGTGCGCCTCTACATCCACCAGCATGTACGTACACGTTCGCGACCAGAATGAAAACACTACATACGCTTCAACCAGGTGGGTCCCGACTGTCAGACACTTCCTTGCGTGCGAAGATGTAGCTGGTGGGTCCCAGCAGTCAAGGGGGCGAATCATTTTTTTGCCCGGACGCACTTCCTTGCATGCGAAGATGTAGCTGGTGGGTCCCAACAGTCGGGGTGGGGGGGGGACATATTTTTTTGTGAAATACGGTGGCCCGTACGGTGGGTCCCTGCTGTCAGGTGGAGGAATGATAACCCACAAGTGCAGGGGATAATTGTAGCCTCTTTCGATAAGTAAGAGTGTCGAACCCAACAAGGAGCTAAAGGTAGAACAAATATTCTCTCAAGTCCTATCTTCCACGATACGACTCTACGCACGCATAGTGTTCGCCTTACCTAGAACAAGTATGAGACTAGAAGTACTTTGTAGGTGTTGTTGGATAGGTTTGCAAGATAATAAAGAACACGTAAATATAAACTAGGGGCTGTTTAGGTAAAGAAGCAATAAAGTAAATATTATAGAGAGCTTTTCGTCACGAGAAAGTAATTTGTCCCTAGGCAACCGATAACTAGACCGGTAATCACTATTGCAATTTTATTTGAGGGAGAGGCATAAACTAACATACTTTCTCTTCTTGGATCATATGCCCTTATGATTGGAACTCTAGCAATCATCCGCAACTACTAAAGATCATGTTGGTAAAACCCAACCATAGCATTCAAGTATCAAGTCCCCTTTATCCCATATGCAAACAACCTACTTACTCGGGTCTGTGCTTCTGTCACTCATGCCACCCACCATAAGCAAATCATGAACATATTGCAAACCCTACAGCAGGGATCCCTCACACTTGCACGACACGGAGGGCACAATAGGACAGCACCAATAATAAAACATGCAACTCAAACCAATCACAATCATCAATTAACCCATAGGACAAAACGGATCTACTCAAACATCACAGGATAGCCATACATCATTGGGAAATAATATATAGCGTTGAGCACCATGTTTAAGTAGAGATTACAATGGGTAAAAGAGGGGTTACACTGCTTCATAGAGGAGGGAAGAGTTGGTGATGAAGGCGGTGAAGTTGTTGGTGTAGATCGCGGTGATGATGATGGCCCCCGACAGCGTTCCGGCACCACCGGAACCAACGGGGAGAGAGCACCCCTTCTTCTTCTTCTTCTTCCTTGACCTTCTCCCTAGATGGGAGAAGGGTTTCCCCTTTGGCCCTTGGCTCCCATGGCATGGGAGGGGCGAGAGCCCCTCCGAGAATTGATCTATCTCTTTGTCTCTCTCTGTTTCTGCGTTCCCAGATCCTTCCCTTTCACCGTTTCTTTTATATCCGGAGATCCGTAACTCTGATTGGGTTGAAACTTTCGCCCAGATCTTTTTCCAAAAATAGCTTTCTTGCGGCCAAAATAGAGCATCAACCGCCTTATGAGGGGCCCACGAGGGTGGGGGTGCCCCACCTGGAGTGGTGGCGTGGGCCATCCTCGTGGCCACCTCGGGCACCGTCTCGCGTTGATTGTTCCTCCTAAAAATCACAAATATTCCAAAATAATTCTCTGTCCTTTTTTATCCCGTTTGGACTCTGTTTGATATTGGGTTTCTGCGAAACATAAAACATGCAACAAACAGGAACTGGCACTGGGCACTGTATCAATATGTTAGTCCCAAAAATAGTACAAAAAATTGCCATAAGTATATGAAAGTTGTAGAATATTGGCATGGAACAATCAAAAGTTATAGATACGACGGAGACATATCAGCATCCCCAAGCTTAATTCCTGCTCGTCCTCGAGTAGGTAAATGATAAAAAAAATAATTTTTGATGTGGAATGCTACCTAGCATAATCTTGATCATATGTCTAATCATGTCATGAATATTAAGACACGAGTGATTCAAAGCAATAGTCTATCATTTGACATAAAAAAGATAATACTTCGAGCGTACTAATAAAGCAATCATGTCTTTTCAAAACAACATGGCCAAAGAAAGTTATCCCTACAAAATCATATAGTCTGGCTGTTGCTCTATCCTCATCACACAAAGTATTTAATCATGCACAACCTCGATGACAAGCCAAGCAATTGTTTCATACTTTAGTAATCTCAAACGTTTTCAACTTTCATGCAATACACGTGTGAGCCATGGATATATCACTATAGGTGGAATAGAATATGGTGGTGGAGGTTATGTGGAGAAGACAAAAAGGGAGAAAGTCTCACATCGACGCGGCTAATCAACGGGCTATGGAGATGACCATCAATTGATGTCAATGCGAGGAGTAGGGATTGCCAATCAACGGATGCACTAGAGCTATAAGTGTATGAAAGGTCAACAAAAGAAACTAAGTGGGTGTGCATCCAACTTGCTTTCTCACGAAGACCTAGGGCATTTTGAGGAAGCCCATCATCGTAATATACAAGCCAAGTTCTGTAATGAAAATTCCCACTAGTATATGAAAGTGACAATATAGGAGACTCTCTATATGAAGAACATGGTGCTACTCTGAAGCACAAGTGTGGGAAAAGGATAGTAACATTGCCCCTTCTCTCTTTTTCTCTCATTTTTTTATTTTTTCATTTATTTATATTTTTTGGGTGGGCTTCTTTGGCCTCTTTTTTTATTTGGGCTTCTTTGGCTCTTTTATTTTTCATAAAGTCCGGAGTCTCATCCTGACTTGTGGGGGAATCATAGTCTCCATCATCCTTTCCTCACTGGGGCAATGCTCTAATAATGATGATCATCACACTTTTATTTACTTACAACTCAATATTACAACTCGATATCTAGAACAAAGATATGACTCTATATGAATGCCTCCGGCGGTGTACCGGAATGTGCAATGATCTAGCATAGCAATGGCATCAAAAAATGGAGAAGGCATGAAAACGTCATGCTAGCTATATTACTATCATGCAAAGCAATATGACAATGAATGCTCAAGTCATGTATATGATGATGATGGAAGTTGCATAGCAATATATCTCGGAATGGCTATGGAAATGCCATGATAGGTAGGTATGGTGGCTGTTTTGAGGAAGATATAAGGAGGCTTATGTGTGATAGAGCATATCGTATCACGGGGTTTGGATGCACCGGCGAAGTTTGCACCAACTCTCGAGGTGAGAAAGGGCAATGCACAGTACCGAAGTGGCTAGCAATGATGGAAGGGTGAGAGTGCGTATAATCCATGGACTCAACATTAGTCATAAAGAAGTCATATACTTATTGCAAAAATCTACAAGCCATTGAAAAAAAGGTACTACACACATGCTCCTAGGGGGATATATTGGTAGGAAAAGACCATCGCTCGTCCTCGACCGCCACTCATAAGGAAGACAATCAATAAATCAAATTGTGCTCCAACTTCATCACAAAGCAGTTCACCATACGTGCATGCTTCGGGAATCACAAACCTCAACACAAGTATTTCTACTAATCCACAATCACCCACTAGCATGACTCTAATATCACCACCTTTATATCACAAAACTATTGCAAGGAATCAAACATATCATATTCAGCGATCTACAAGTTTATGTAGGATTTTATGACTAACCATGTGAATGACCAATTCATGTCGTCTCTCTAAATAGATATAAGTGAAGCAAGAGAGTTTAATTCTTTCTACAAAAGATATTCCCACGCTCTAACAAATATAAGTGAAGCAAAAGAGCATTCTACAAATGGTGGTTTTCTATGTGAAGAGGAACAGGCAATCCAGACTTCAAATGATATAAGTGAAGCACATGAAGCATTCTATAAAGCCATACTCAAAAGATTTAAGTGAAGTGCAATGAGCATTCTATAAATCAACCACGGACTATCTCGTACAAGCATGGTGCAAAAAAGAAAAGTGAAAACTAAATGCAAAAGACTCTCCAAGACTTGCACATATCGCATGAACAAAACGAATACGAAAACATACCGATATTTGTTGAAGAAAGAGGGGATGCCTTCCGGGGCATCCCCAAGATTAGATGCTTGAGTCTCCTTGAATATTTACTTGGGGTGCCTTGGGCATCCCCAAGCTTGAGCTCTTGCCTCTCTTCCTTTTCCTCATATCGAGACCTCCTCGATCAAACACTTCATCCACACAAAACTTCAACAGAAAACTCGGTAAGATCCGTTAGTATAATAAAGCAAATCACTACTCTAAGTACTGTTGAAAACCAATTCATATTATGGTTTTTCATTGTGTCTACTGTAATATAACTTTTACATGGCTTAATCCACTGATATAAATTGATAGTTTCATCAAAACAAGCAAACTATGCATCAAAAACAGAATCTGTCAAAAACAGAATAGTCTGTAGAAATCTGAACATCCACCATACTTATGTTATCCCAACAATTCTAAAACAATTAGGAAAAATAAAACATTTGTACAGAAAGGCGGTGCAAAAAGAATCAGAACCGTTTGGCATTCCAGTAAAAAATGTAAAATCGCGCACTACAGCCAAAGTTTCTTTCCTGCACCGTACAAACCAACAAGCATTGTAAACATCCTAAAGGCAAACCTCGGCACATTATTTTTATAATACAATGGAATTGTACAAGGGGATAATTATTTTTTATGAAAAGTTTCTGTAATTAAGATTCACAAAGTTTCCGTGAGCATGAACAAAGTTCAAGGAGCTCTCCCACTTCAACAATGCTTGTCTTTCTCACTTTCACTTTCCTTTTTGAAAAGTTTTGGGTTCCCCTCTTTATTTTTTGTTTTTAAACTATATAAAAGCTCACAAAAGAAATAAATGACTCTCTAAAACTTCCGGGTTGTCTCCCTGGCAGCACTTTCTTTAAAGCCATTAAGCTAGGCATATGGTGCTCAAGTAATGGATCCACCCGGATCCCAAGGTATATGAAAGCCACTTTTAATTAACAATCATTTGTAATTTACTAGAGAGCAGAAAGTAACATATATCAAGCAACAATGAAGTCTAACTCGCTTCCTATGCATCAGCATGTCATAAAAGAACAATTCATGGACACCAAGAAGGCCAATGCATAGTATAAGCAGCTTCTTGCAATTCTAGCGTATTGGAAACATAGAGAGGTGGAGATATAGTTCCTCTCTCATAATAATTGCAAGTAGGAGAAGCAAGCACAAGCATATTACATTCATCAAAATTATCATGTGCAATAGTAAAAGGCAACCCATCAATATAATCCTTAATAAGCACAAACTTCTCCAATATAGTGTAGTCGGGAGAATTCAAAAAGATAATAGGACTATCATGCGTGAGTGCAATATCAACAATTTCATGTTTAACATATGGAACTATAGCAAGTTCATCTCCATAAGCATAATTCGTATTGGCATCTTGGCCACAAGCATAGCAAGCATCATCAAAAAGGGATATTTCAAACGAATTAAAGGGATCATAGCAATCATCATAGCAATCATCCTTCGGCAAACACGAAGGGGAATTAAACAATGTATGAGTTAAAGAGTTACTCTCATTAGAAGGTGTGCACGGGTAGCTAATCCGCTCTTCCTCCTTTTGTTCTTCGCTCTCCTCATCATCTTTTTCATCCAATGAGCTCACAGTTTCATCAACTTCTTCTTCCGTAGACTCCTGCAAAATACCAGTCTCTTCTTGGACACAGGAGCAGTCCTCAATATATGGTTTAACATAGGCATTAGAAGCATAATTATCATAACAATATTTAAATATGGCAAAATTTTCAGATTTGTAGAGAGTAGCATCATACTTTTCAATCAAAGAAGCAATTTCATAAGCACCCTTAAAAGCAACAAATTCTTCAATTTGTTGAACATCATAGTAATTACAAACACCCTTAGAATACGAAGATACGATTCCATTATCACTACTCACATTGGTAGGGAAGGTGTTTCTTAGGGTTTTCAGAACAACAAGTAACATCATATATTTCACATAAATTCCAAGCATAACATTGCAAACGATGAATTTGATCTAGTAAAAGTTTCCCTTTTCCAGATATACGGTGTCGCACATAACAAGCGTGCTCATCTAAAGATTTGCCCTCAACTAAGCTAATTGGGGTTTCGGCACGAGCACAAAGGGATCGAAGATGATCCAAGTAAAAAGCTTCAGGAGTGTGATAGATTTTGAGTGGTTCTTCAACCATTGGTTCAGTAGGTACAACTATTTTTTTTTGGTATTTTGCGTTTCCTACCCATATCTAAATATAGAGAACAACTTAGAACAGCAAATAAAAATTACTTAGTGATAAAGCAAACAAGCACACACGAGAATATTCACCGCATGCTATGACTCCCCGGCAACGGTGCCAGAAAAAGGTCTTGATAACCCACAAGTGTAGGGGATAATTGTAGCCTCTTTCGATAAGTAAGAGTGTCGAACCCAATGAGGAGCTAAAGGTATAACAAATATTCTCTCAAGTCCTATCTGCCACTGATACGACTCTACGCACGCTTAGTGTTCGCCTTACCTAGAACAAGTATGAAACTATTTGTAGGTGTTGTTGGATAGGTTTGCAAGATAATAAAGAACACGTAAATATAAACTAGGGGCTGTTTATGTACAGAAGAAATAAAGTAAATATTAGTAGAGAGCTTTTCGTCACGAGAAAGTAATTTGTCCCTAGGCAATCGATAACTAGACCGGTAATCACTATTGCAATTTTATTTGCGGGAGAGGCATAAGCTAACATACTTTCTCTTCTTGGATCATATGCACTTATGATTGGAACTCTAGCAAGCATCCGCAACTACTAAAGATCATTAAGGTAAAACCCAACCATAGCATTAAAGTATCAAGTCCCCTTTATCGCATACACAAACAGCCTACTTACTCGGGTCTGTGCTTCTGTCACTCACGCCACCCACCATAAGCAAATCATGAACATATTGCAAACCCTACAGCGGGGATCCCTCATGCTTGCGCGACATAGAGGGCACAATAGGACAGCACCAATAATAAAACATGCAACTCAAACCAATCACGATCATCAATTAACCCATAGGACAAAACCGATCTACGCAAACATCATAGGATAGCCATACATCATTGGGAAATAATATATAGCATTGAGCACGATGTTTAAGTAGAGATTACAACGGGTAAAAGAGGGGTTCACCGCTGCATAGAGGAGGGAAGAGTTGGTGATGAAGGCGGTGAAGTTGTTGGTGTAGATCGCGGTGATGATGATGGCCCCCAGCAGCGTTCCGGCACCACCGGAAGCAAGGGGGAGAGAGCCCTCCTTCTTCTTCTTATTCCTTGAACTTCTCCCTAGATGGGAGAAGGGTTTCCCCTCTGGTCCTTGGCTCCCATTGCATGGGAGGGGAGAGAGCCCCTCCGAGATTGGATCTATCTCTCTGTCTCTCTCTGTTTCCGCGTTCCCAGATCCTTCCCTTTCACCGTTTCTTTTATATCCGGAGATCCGTAACTCCGATTGGATTGAAACTTTCGCCCAGATCCTTTTCCAAAAATTAGCTTTCTTGTGGCCAAAGTAGAGCATCAACCGCCTTAAGAGGGGCCCACGAGGGTGGGGGCGCGCCCACCTGGAGTGGTGGCGTGGGCCACCCTCGTGCCCACCTCGGGCACCGTCTCGCATTGATTCTTCCTCCCAAAAATCACAAATATTCCAAAATAATTCTCCATCCGTTTTATCCCATGTGGACTCCGTTTGATATTGCGTTTCTGCGAAACATAAAACATGCAACAAACAGGAACTGGCACTGGGCACTGGATCAACATGTTAGTCCCAAAAAATAGTATAAAAAAATGCCAAAAGTATATGTAAGTTGTAGAAAATTGACATGGAACAATCAAAAATTATAGATATGATGGAGACGTATCAAGGAATCATTATTTTCCGCGTAATAAGGAGGCACTTCCTTGCTACGGCCGTGGACCCAGCTGTCAGCCTCTCCACGTACAGTCCATGTCCGATGGAAGTCATTCCTTGACCACGTTGACCACGCCGCGCCGAGAGCACCAGGGCGGTGGACGATGGCGAGGCCTAGGAAGGGGATGATGCGGAGCCGGGGAAGAAGCGATAGTGGATGCCCACGCGTAGAGGAGTATGAGTGTTCACTGATTCGGCTGCGATGTGAGGCTGCCGTCGCTGTAGAATAACAGGGGGTGTGGGTGAGTAGAGGGATGGCCTGGCCAGAAGTGGGAGTAGTAGGGGCGGTGAGGCCTCTGCGGCATCACAGCCAGCCACGGGAGGCAGGTGCATGCGGCATGACCGGCGCTGCTTTGGGCGTCTGGAGCAAGAAGACTAGAGGTTGAAGAAGCGCTATGGCCGTTGGATGGACATCATACGGTCACTGGAGCTAGAATCGTTCATATATTGACTAAAGTTGACAAAGGCCTCCGTCCCAGTCAACTTAGTAGGCCCACAAGTCAGCCTCCCACCAAGGTGGGTCCCAGCTAGCAGGGGGTATTCATTTTTTTGTGCGTAATAAGGACGCACTTCCGGTGGGTCCGAGATGACAACGGGGAAAAGTTTTTTTCGCGAAATACGGTGGCCCGTCCGGTGGGTCCCAGCAGTCAGGGGGAAATGTTTTTTTCACGAAATACTGGTGGCCCGTCTGGTGGGTCCCTGCTGTCAGGTGGAGGAATAATTATTTTGCGCGTAATAAGGAGGCACTTCCTTGCGACTGTTGTGGACCCAGCTGTCAGCCTCTCCACGTGCAGTACTCTTCCGATGGAAGTTGTTCATTGACCACATTAACCACGCCACACCAAGAGCACCATGGCGGTGGACGATGGTGAGGCCTAGGAAGGGTACGACGCGGAGCCGAGGAAGACGCGGCAGTGGAAGCCCGCGTGGAGAGGAGTACGAGGGTTCACTGGTTCGGCTGTGGTTTGAGGCTGTCGTCGCCGCAGAATAACAGGGGGTGTGGGTGAGTAGAGGGATGCCCTGGCCAGCGGTGGGAGTAGTAGGGGGCGCTGAGGCTAGTGCGGCAGCACAGCCGACCACGGGAGGCGGGAGCAGGCGGTGCCGCCGGCGCTGCTTTGGCGGCTGCAGCAAGAAGATCCAACGGTTACTTCTGCTAGAATCGTTTGTTGACGTATATAATAACTAAAAAATTCTTGCATACGCGTCAACTTAACAAGCCCACAAGTCAGACCACTCCCTTTTTTTTAATAATTTATATATAGCTCATTGCAACTTCTTATGCAATTTATTGCAGTCGTTTTTTTTGGTTGGCCAGGGCCAATTTCACATATTTCTGTGGGTTCCAAACTATTTTTAATACCAAAATGTCGAGCCAGATTTAAAGTACTTTGAAGATATATTTAAATTAGGTTAATGCCCAGTCAAATAGGAATCTTAAAATGTGAAAAAAATCAGAAATTATAAAGTAAGTGCCAATTTGTCATATGTTTTTATATTTACATCCCATTTCATATTACTTTCAAGATTTGCAGGCGTCTTGAAAGAGTTGCACACCATCAGGGCATAGAAAAATAAGTAGGCCTGGATTGGGTGTTCTTCAGAAAAAATAAACTGGGCTCATTTTCATAAAGAAAAAATAGCTGGGCTGGTCACATGGTGAACATAAAATATAAGCCTGGGCTAGACGGGACACATCCCAGTTCAAACCTTGCTCCATCTCAACAATAACAAAAAAAATATTGCTCGAGCAGCTACGTCCCAGGTGTCAGCCGATCTTGTGTTGTTCGCTTGTCTATTGACTATATACGCTCACAATGTCGTGGGTCCCGGATGTCAAGAAAACACTAGGAGGAAGCATTTTATTTTTCCATACGCTGACATGGTGGGCCCCTACTGTCATCGTCTCCACGTACTTCTGCTGATTCCTGTTGTTTGTTGACCATGTTGACAACGCGAGAGGGCGGCACCGCAGCGAGCGCACCAAAGCGCGCGGAGGACGTCAACGTTAACGATTTAGGAGACGGTGGGGCGGCGATGCATGCGCTGAGGCGCAGCTAGCTGTGGGAGGCGGAAGCAGGCGGCCCCGCCGGCGCTGGTTTAGTTTTGGCGGCTGGAGGAAGACAAGACTAAGGAAACACGATAGACTGTAAAAGCAGCAGGAGTACTTAACAACCTTAACTGAAACCAGCAGGGGCACTTAACAACCAAAGCTGAAAGTAGTATGAGTACTTATACAGGTTCAACCGTATAAAGCACGCCTCGAACAGTGCTACTTTGCCTACAGTTAACCAAGGGTGAGGCCGCCAAGCCCCAGGACAAGGCCCAGGCGCCACCCCGCGCATCCACAACCTTCTGAAAGCGGCTTCATCTTGTGATGTGGTCAATAAATAGGATATTCGCTTTAGAGCCATGGAAAAGCATGAACATAATCTTCTGTCCTATTCTCCAAGATGGACGGGCCTTCATTATTTGAGACCACCCATGAATAAGTATTTTTTCACCTCCAAGGGGAATGGAGTAGGTTGACATAAACATCATGTTGTGACCAAGCGCAAGTCTGACCCGACCATGGTCAGGCATCTGTATAGGAACAATAGAACTGGGCAGTTTTCGTTTCAAGAAGATCACAGCTGTAAAACTGTGTATAAGAAATAGTTTATGAACAACATATATAACAGAAAACAGCTCGTGCCATAAGTTTCTCGACACAGTTGGACCTGTTCAATGAGTGCAGCAGTGGCACACATCTCCCACGTGGCCTTCCACCATTGAAACGCCCCACAAGGACCTCAAGACGATCAATAAATTGTAGGAACTTGTGGATGTCGTCCTAGTCAACTTCAGTGCCATCAATAATAGCCGAGTTATTACAGAATAACAAACGAGCAGCCTGCGTAACTCTGAAAAAACCTACATGTGCCACCAATTATAAGAAAATATTAGTTAGAAGTAGCATCTTCGTGAGAGATTTGTTGCAACTTCCAAAGTTAAATTGTGATTAGTTAGACAGAATAGGTGGATTAAGAAGTAATCGAGGCAACAAGCAAGAACTAGATACAAAACTAACATGGATGAAAAATTGGAACGACGTCGGGGTGGAAGATCACAGTGAAGATGAGACCAGGTTCTGCTATTTCCATCAACATTCGTGCGCCAATTTTCAGTTTGTAACACTTGAGAAAGTTTATCCAAGTTCGGCCAACAAAGAGCAGCGATCTTCTTGGTTCATGAACCGAACTCGGAACTTATATCCATGGCTTGCCTTCACTGTGACCATTAAACTAGTGTATTCAGTTATGGAAAGGCCGAGCATCTTGAGTACATGTGTTCTGGTAGAGCAAATAATGCACTGCAGGAAAAATAATATGAGAACACAATGTATTCCCTATCCAAATCTAGAAATAACTTCCTCCTTCACGTCAATGTTGACCATTGTACTAGTAGTACCTTTTATCCAAATATGGCAATCCAATTTCCAAATTACTCGACAGCATGTTCAAAAAAAAACCACCCTCTCGGATAGAAAAGAGGATTCTAGGAACATACTATGCGTGTTTTAAAATCTTGTGTTAGGATGAGAAGGAACAAGTGTGGCGTCTCGCCGAGGGCGCGGAAACCTGTAGGGTCCTCGCACTTTGGGCACTGCAAATGAAACACACTAGATTTAGTAGGAAGAAAGATGCATCAACGACGGCGGCTGCCGTCCCAGGATTACCTGCGACCAAGGGACTTGGATTTATCGGGGATGGATGAAGAATTCGTACCTGGTTCTCCATGAGAAAACCCTATGCAATCGCCGAGAGGGGATTTTCTCTGAACAAGCAGACGAGGGAGAAGGGGATTCAGGCCCAGTGAAATATTGCCGCTTCGTCCGTCCAGCTTACTGCTAAAGCTAGAAGGGGGGGTTGTGATTTGATGACTCATTAGGCATTACTGCGGCGCTACGACCGGGGTGTTTCTACCGTGCAATTGTGCACTCTACTTTGTGCATATGGCACGTCGACCCCGTTGCCAGTTGCCCCACATATCAGCGAAAGGAAGTAGAAAGACAGGAGTAACTAGTTACACATAAATATATTTTTGACAAAGAGATACTCCTGAAGAAATATACAAATCTTTTATATCACAACTTTATACATAAGAAAAATCAAGGGGAATATATATAACATATACAATTATAAAAAACAGAGTTGTTTTTAGGGATAATTAATTTGGTGCCCTTAGTTGTGTCCCACTCGGCAGGTTTACCCCTAGTTTCCAAAAACACTTGTTCCTGCCCAAACCACTTTGCTCCTCTTATGCTTTTGCCCTTTGACCGTTTGACCATCACTTTGAAAACTTCATAAAAACTTCATACTAACTCAGAAAAATTCAAATAAGATATGAAAAGGTTCAGAAAAACATCACCTATATGTGCATGTCATTTGCATTCATGAAAAAAGTGTTGGCCAATCCCCATCTTAGTTTTAGCTCATATGACCTTAGCATGAATAGTAAATTCTAAAAAAATTATGAAAATTCTAAAAAAAATTGGTCGCAAACTTTGACCAATGTTTTCAGTGCTTGCCAAGTTTCATAAGGGAATGACATTCGTGGAAGTAGTGGGAAAAAATGAAATTTTGCAGCATTGATTTTTGTTTTTTTGCCACGACTTCCATGAATGTCATTTCCTTATGAAACTTGGCAAGCACTCAAAACATTGGTCAATGTTTGCCAGAAATTTTTTTTAGAATTTTTAGATTTTTTTTAGATTTTACTATTCATGCTAAGGTCATATGAGCTAAAACTAAGATGGGGACTGGCCAACACTTTTTTCATGAATGCAAATGACATGCCCATATAGGTGATGATTTTCTGAATATTTTGATATCTTATTTGAATTTTTCTGAGTTAGTATGAATTTTTTATGAAGTTTTCAAAGTGATGGTGAAACGGTCAAAGGGCAAAAGCATAAGAGGAGCAAAGTGGTTTGGGCAGGAACAAGTGTTTTCGGAAACTAGGGGTAAACCTGCCGAGTGTGACCCAACTAGGGGCATAAAATCAATTATCCCTTGTTTTTAACACAATATAGACGAATTGGTGATGATGCTGTGCCTGCCATCCTGCAATATAGGCCGTCCAATTTATATCTGACGGATAGGAAGGAAACTATTGCAATTTTGCAAAAAGGTACCCACACACCTCTCCACATTTGCAATAAGGCCTTCCATGGTTCATCCTTTTCTCTCACAAGATAAAATACTCATACAAATGCATCTTGATGTTACGTGCAATGCACGGGCATTATGGGGGTTCAGCTTTTTTATGGGGGTTCAGCTGAGAATATAATACTCAGACAGGCTCACGTTTCTGGACTTTGGGCCGCATGCCCACCCTGCATGTTTGGGGGCCCATGTGTTCTACCTCAGTGCTTTTCATATTGCAAGCGATCGGTACGTCACTGGTTTTAGATGCTATCGCAAGGCAAATACACAAAATTGAATAAAGCACGACAGTTGTTGGAATGAAATCGAACGACAGTTCCTAAGCAGCAATGAGAGTTGCAATTCAATCAACGATATACCATGTGATAAATAATACTGTCGTACTACTTATACACACAGGACACTTGTTTCACCATGCCAGATTATTAAATCAAAATCTCTCGGAGGATAGATCAGTTCGGCAGTTGCGTGCTCCTACTAAAGAATTTCAAAGTTGATTTGGACCAGCTCTCCTTGCCAATAAAGTTCGATTTTGACATCATCCCCTACCGCAAGATATGATTTAGATTTGAACCTTGACCATCCTTTAGCATCAATCATCATGCGACAATCCTTTGTACTTACGATATATTGAGCAGGTTCAGTCACACCAAGGCTGCGCATGGTAAGAGAAACTTGGCCGAGGTCTCCCAGATTGTTGAACGACTCCCTCGTTGCTCTAGGAATTATCTGTTTGCAAACAAGACATACCCAAATAGTTAGATCAACACAGTGAATCATGTGAAACAACATGGAAAGAAAAAAGAACAAAGCACTTGGGCGGCCAATGCTTACCAAGAAGGTGGACATGTCAGTTTTTGTAAGGACTTTGGTATATGAAGTTCGAACTGCAGCCCAGTCTGTTGCCAGTGCAACTGCTTGTTTGGTTGCCGCTGCACGGGCCGGAGCAGATGCAAGTGCAAGTGTTGGTGTAGGAGCCGAAGCCGCAGCTGCTGCCGGAGATGGTGCTCCTTGTAGAGCTGGTGCCGGTGTCGGAGCAGGTGCAGGTGTCGATGCCCGATCCTCCGGTAGATCAGACTGATCCGCTAACGCGGTCGGTGCCCAATCCTCAGCTAGATCAGACTGAGCTGCTGCCGCTGTCAGTGCTAGAGAAACTGCTGGTACTCGATCCATTGTTGAAGGTGGTATCGATGTGCGAGACAGCGGCGATCGTGTCTGGTATGCTATGATCAGCTTTCTAACTTGACTAGGATCCGTGATCGTGATTCAGTTTTTCTTTCATTTCTTTTAAACGCGTGAAGGACTAATTGTGGTGTTTTTGTTAAACCAAACTGCAGTTCATCATAGGGATTCAGCTTGTACTCAGACAACAGACTGATCCAATTTTTTCCAGTAATATAAGTGATGGACAGTGCCTTCGTTACTGACACGACATAAGAAGTGAAACCTGCAAAAATAGCCATCGTAGAGCAAACCAAACGGTTTATTCTGTGATGAATGTCACATGGCAAAACCTGCAATGTAAAATTGCAGGAAAAGAAAGAAAACATGACATTAAATCAATAAGATTTAGAGAGTAAATAAATAAGATTACTTGATGTGACACGAGTGAATCCTTACAAGGAAATCACTATGTTGAAGTACTAAACAGAAGATTGATCGTCCAACTACGGGTGGCATGTAGGGGCCCCGCCTACTCCCACAAGCAGGACAGTCCAAAGGTCGTGACAACTCGTATGGACCGAACATCCATGGGACTGACCGACGGTTCACCGCCGGGTCCGCCGTGGGCTTGGCGGCCGTGACGAGCCGGTTGTCGTGACGCTGCGCCGACTGGTCGGCCTTGCGCTTGTTGTTCTGGTGATGCTGTTGCCGGCTGCCTTCGCCGGCCGGCGTCGGAGGAGGAACCGGCTTTGCCTTGCCGGCTTCATCCAGCGCCACTTGGATCTTCATGGCGGAGTAGGCGTTGGCGTACTTGTCCGCCGTCACCATGAGCGCGGCCATGGTGGTCGGCTTGGAGCGCAAGAGATTGTGCTTGAGGAGGGTGCCGTCTCGGCACCCGCTGACGAAGTACTGGATCGCCTGGCCTTCATGGACGCCCTCACAGCTATTTCGGAGCTCGGTCCAGCGTGCGAGGTACTCGCGATCGGTCTCCATCGTCCCCTGCATGCACATGGCGAGCTGGCTGGGGCGACCGGGTTGCTTGTAGGTCCCCGTGAAGTTGTGGACAAAGGCCTCCTCAAAGTCGACCCACGCGTTGATGCTGCCCATTGGCAGACTGTTCAATCACGTGTGGGCCGGCCCCTGGAGCATGAGCGGTGCGTAGCGCACGGCCAGACGACGATTGGCACCGGTGATGCCAATGCCCGTGGTGTAGTCGGTGAGCCAGTCTTCTGGCTTCACTTTCCCGTTGTACTTGGGGGTGTCGCGGGGGAGCATGAACCCTTTGGGGAAGGGCTCCTCCCGGATGCGTGGGCCGAAGCATATCGACCCAATAGCGCCGCTCTCCTCCACCTCCAGGGAGCGAGCGAGCTGATCGAGGCGGTGGCGAGCGTCGGCATCGTCGATGGCGCGCGGGCCGAGTCGACTGGCAGCCAGGCCCCGAGGTGCGGGTCGGTTGGAGCCGGACGCCGGCCATGCTGGCCGGGTCTGTTCTATGTCTCCGCTGCAGGCTCATTGCCCAGGACGTCGGCTGCTGTGGCGGCCGGGTTGCGCCGAGTCCAGGCTTGGCCGGAGTGCGCCTCGCCGGGCAGCGAGGAAGCCGTGTGCAGAAGTTCACCGGGTCCGCCAAGGCGGGCGGAGCCGGATCTCGCCGGCTTGGCGAGCTGGTTGAGGCGATCCTGTTGGGTGTTGGCAGCGTGGAGGAGCTCACGCATCCGCCCAATGCGCTCTTTTAGATCCTCACCCATGAGCTGGTCTAGGCCGATCGCGGCTGCCTCCGCAACGCGCATGTTCTTCACTAGGGTCTCGTAGACGGTTCAGATGGTGGCGACGGCCCGGCCGATCGCTCCTCCCAGGGTACGCACATCGGCGACCCGGCTTGGCTCGGCCGTGGCGGGCGCGAATCCGTGGGCGGCGTCGTGCTCCATCTGAGCGGCCTCCATGTGACGCTTGGTAGCGGCGAGCGTCTCGGACAGGTCCAGCATCTGCTGGTGCCTTTCCTCGAGCTGGGATCGGGCCTCGGCGACGTTGGTGGCGTCGACGTCGGTGCCGATGGGGATGCGGAGACTCTGCATCGCGGCACGCAGCAGATCGGACAGCTCGGTCTGTTCCACAGCGGCCCTGGCTTCCGCGGCCTTCCTCGTCTTGCTCGACGAGGAGGAGGCGCCATTGCCGGTGATGTAAACCTCCACATGGACGTCCATCGCTCCGGCGGCAATGCCACCACCAAGGGGGAGTTGAGAGTCGGAGTAGCTGAGCACCTCTCTAGGGTACTCGTCGGCCGCGAACGCATTGGAGATGCGCAGCGCGGCTAAGGAGGCGGCAAGCGCGCCGTCAACGTCGTCTGAGGGAGTCCTGGATTAGGGGGTGTCCGGATGACCGGACTATGACCTTTGGCCGGACTCCTGGACTATGAAGATACAAGATTGAAGACTCCGTCCCGTGTCCGGATGGGACTGTCCTTGGCGTGGAAGGCAAGCTTGGTGATACGGATATGTAGATCTCCTCCCATTGTAACCGACTCTGTGTAACCCTAGCCCTCTCCAGTGTCTATATAAACCGGAGGGTTTTAGTCCGTAGGAAGAACAACAATCATACCATAGGCTAGCTTCTAGGGTTTAGCCTCTCTGATCTCGTGGTAGATCTACTCTTGTACTACCCATATTATCAATATTAATCAAGCAGGAATAGGGTTTTACCTCCATCGAGAGGGCCCGAACCTAGGTAAAAACATCGTGTCCCTTGTCTCCTGTTACCATCCGCCTAGACGCACAGTTCGGGACCCCCTACCCGAGATCCGCCGGTTTTGACACCGACATTGGTGCTTTCATTGGGAGTTCCTCTATGTTGTCATCTTTAGGCCCGATGGCTCCTCCGATCATCAACAATGACGCGGTCCAGGGTGAGACTTTTCTCCCCGGACAGATCTTCGTATTCGGCGGCTTTGCACTGCGGGCCAATTCGCTTGGCCATCTGGAGCAGATCGAAAGCTACGCCCCTGGACATCAGGTCAGATTTGGAAGCTTGAACTACACGGCCGACATCCGCGGAGACTTGGTCTTCGACGGACTCAAGCCATGGCCGGGCGTGCCACACTGTCGTGATGGGCATGTTCTAGCTCTGCCGCCGAACAGTGCCCAGGAGGCCGCCCCGGTGTCCGCTCCAACCCTTAGCTCGGAGCCGACTGCGCTAATCGAGGACGGATGGCTAGACACCGCCTCGGGGGCTGCAACCTCTACGGCGATCGAGCCGAACACCAGTCTTGTCCTTTGCGAAGCTCGCGACTCCAAGGTGCCGGACTCCTCTCCAGACTCCGAACCTTCCGCGCCCCTGCCGATTGAATCCGATTGGGCGCCGATCATGGAGTTCGCCGCTGCGGACATCTTTCAGCATTCGCCCTTCGGCGACATTCTGAATTCACTAAAGTCTCTCTCCTTATCAGGAGAGCCCTGGCCGGACTATGGTCAGCAAGGATGGGATGCGGACGATGAAGAAATTCAAAGCCCACCCACCGCCCACTTAATAGCCACTGTCGATGATTTAAACGACATGCTCGATTTCGACTCCGAAGACATGGACGACGATGTAGGAGACGACAAAGACCCAACGCCTCTCGAGTACTAGAAGGCCACCTCATCATCTGACATATACATGGTGGACACCCCAAAAGAAGGGAATGGCGATGGAACAACGGATGACGACCCCTCCAAGAAACAGCCTAAGCGCTGGCGTCAGCGGCGCCGCTCTAAATCCCGCCAAAGCAAAAATGGTGATTCCGGCACGGGAGATAATAACACCCCGGACAGTGCCAAAGACAACCCCCTCCAGCAGGATTCAGCACAAGAGGATGGAGAAGCCACCCCTCATGAGAGAGCGACAAAGAGGGAGGTCGAGGATGATAATTACATGCATCCCTCTGAAGACGAGGCAAGCCTCGAAGACGACAAATTTGTCGTGCCTGAGGATCTCGTCGAACAAGAGCGTTTCAAACGCAGGCTTATGGCCACGGCAAGTAGCCTCAAGAAAAAACAGCAGCAGCTTAGAGCTGACCAAGACTTGCTAGCTGACCGATGGACTGAAGTCCTTGCGGCCGAAGAGTATGAACTCAAACGCCCCTCCAAGAGCTACCCAAACCGCAGGCTGCTACTCCGATTAGAGGAGGAAGCACCTAAACCTACATCACCAGCGCACGACGCGGCCGACCGGCCACCTCGTGGCCACGATAGAGAGGCCTCTCGGCCATCGATTCAAGCTGCATCCCGGCGCCGCTATACCAAGGCACGGGGAAACGTGCGGGACCTGCGAGACATATTGGAGGACAAGGCAAGGCAAACAAGATCGATCTACGGATCGCGTGGGTGCCCCACGGCACGTGGCAATAACCATCATGCCGGACATGGCAAATACAGCCAGGCCGAACACAGCAGACAAAGCTCATTTGAGCTACGTCGTGATATAGCCCAGTACAGAGGCGCCGCACACCCACTATGCTTCACAGACGAAGTAATGGATCATCAAATCCCCGAGGGTTTTAAACCCGTAAACATCGAATCATACGATTGCACAACAGATCCTGCGGTATGGATTGAGGATTATCTCCTTCATATCCACATGGCCCGCGGTGATGATCTACACGCTATCAAATACCTCCCACTCAAGCTTAAAGGACCAGCTCGGCATTGGCTTAACAGCTTGCCAACAGAGTCAATTGGTTGCTGGGAGGACCTGGAAGCTGCATTCCTCGACAACTTCTAGGGCACCTATGTGTGACCACCAGACGCCGATGACCTAAGCCACATCATTCAGCAGCCAGAGGAATCGGCCAGACAATTCTGGACACGGTTCTTAACCAAGAAAAATCAAATAGTCGACTGTCCGGACGCAGAGGACCTCGCAGCCTTCAAACACAACATCCGTGACGAATGGCTTGCCCGGCACCTAGGACAGGAAAAGCCGAAATCCATGGCATCCCTCAGAACACTCATGACCCGCTTTTGCGCGGGAGAAGACAGCCGGCTAGCTCGTAGTAATAACATGACCAAGAGCCCTGGTAATTCGGATACCACGGACAACAATGGCAGGTCGCGTTGCAACAAACACAAGAGCCACATTAACGGCGACAATGCGGAGGATACAGCAATTAACGCCGGATTTCGAGGCTCTAAACCCTGTCAGCGGAAAAAGCTATTCAAAAGAAGTACTCCGGGCCCGTCCAATTTGGACCGAATACTCAACCGCTTGTGCCAGATACACGGCACCCCTGAAAAACCAGCCAATCACACCAACAGGGACTGTTGGGTGTTCAAGCAGGCAGGCAAGTTAAGCGCTGAAAACAGAGACAAGGGTCTGCATAGCGATGACGAGGAGGAGCCCCGGCCGCCGAACAATATGGGACATAAGGGCTTTCCCCCACAAGTGTGGACGGTGAACATGATATACGCAACCCACATCCCTAAAAGGGAACGGAAGCATGCACTCAGGGACATATATGCGTTGGAGCCAGTTGCTCCAAAGTTCAACCCATGGTCCTCCTGCCCGATCACCTTCGATCGAAGGGAACACCCCACTAGCATCCGCCACGCCGGATTCGCCGCATTGGTTCTAGACCCAACCATTGACGGATTTCACCTCACTAAAGTCCTTATGGACGGCGGCAGTAGCCTGAACCTGCTTTATCAGGATACAGTGCAAAAATGGGCATAGATCCCTCAAGGATTAAACCCACAAAGACGACCTTTAAAGGCGTCATACCAGGTGTAGAGGCCAAATATACAGGCTCAGTTACACTAGAAGTGGTCTTCGGATCCCCGGATAATTTCTGAAGCGAGGAGTTAATCTTCGACATAGTCCCGTTCGGCAGTGGCTATCACGCCCTGCTCGGACGAACCGCATTTGCAAAGTTCAATGTGGTGCCTCACTACGCATACCTCAAGCTCAAGATGCCAGGCCCTCAAGGAGTCATTACGGTCAATGGAAACACCGAACGCTCTCTCCGAACAGAGGAGCATACGGTGGCCCTCGCGGCGGAAGTACAAAGTAGCCTCTCAAGGCAATTCTCCAGTCTGACTATTACACGCCCGGACACCGTCAAGCGTGCCCGGAGTAACCTACAACAAGACCGCCTGGCACGTTCCGTGCAAGCGTAGCAGTACGGCCCCAACCCCAGCCCTCGCCAAATTGCGAAACCAGTGCTACGTGTACATAATTACGCTCTGGAAATACCATGGGCATAAGGGGAGGGGCACAACCACGGCACGCCTAAAATGCGGCTCAACCGCACTAGGGGCTCCCGTTTTTGTCATTTCTTTTTTCTTACTTTCAGGACTCCATTCTCCGGAAGGCCTGTCCGGCAGTACAATCGCCGAACACACGATGCAACAGCCAGGGAGGCAGCAAGCTACGTCGAATGTCCAGGTGGTCTCTTTAACGAGCTAAATACCTGTCTTACATAAAGTCCCGCAGCTTGCCCCTGGAGGGGGACATGTCAAATAATCCAATCTCTTGCTCATCGCACTATTTGTATCGTTCGGCTTTCACAGCAGCCCTTTAATAAACAATACATAGTTCTTGTCTATTCTTGCATTCATTTTTTTATATAAGTATGTTCAGTTATAACACTATGCAACCGTATACTTTGGTACGGCCAGTATACCAGGTGCTTAAGTACCCCAGAATATGGTGTGAGAAGACCGAACACTCTCACGAGTGCGGCACCCCAAACTTATAACATTATATGCATCAGCTCCGAATCATGTCTTGGGTCAATAGTTGGGTTTGCCCGGCTCCCATGTTTTGGTACCTTACGTTCTGTTATATCGGCTAAGGTAGCACTGGGAGAACTACTGCGATTGTGCCCCAGTTGAGCTGGGTTGAGCACCTCAGTAGAGAAAGCTAAAACTGACCGTCATGATAGGGAGAGAGCCAGTTGCTGTTCGAGGGGTTTTCAAGTCCCTTAATACTTATGCCGCTTAGAGCGAGGAGCTGGCTTTGTCCGGCCTAGGCGTGGATAGCGCCCCGAACTCGGCCTTCCGAATACTAGGGGCTTCACCGAAATTTAAAATTATAGAATTCTATGGCTAAGTGAGAGTGATAAAGCATTGTAGTCCGATTGCCTTGTTCGTTGTGCTGAGCGCCTCCCTCGAAAGACCCAAGAATGGGAACAAGAGCGTTCAGATTTATCCTGAACACCCCAGCACTCGTGGCATGCGGGTAGAAGCCCACGACTTGCATCCCTCAGATTCAATAAACGGCCGTACAAAAGGTAATATTTTAAATTCAACAAGCATTGCTTAGTGCATATGAACAAGTTTTCATCGCACAGGATAAACACGAGCGAGTTTACTCAAAAATTACATCCCTGGTACATTCAATCGCCACAAGGCGGGCACCCTTCAGGACGCCCTCATAATACATTTCGGGCATGCGATGCTCCTTCCCCTCCGATGGCCCATCTGTCACCAGCTTCTCAGCATCCAGCTTGTCCCAGTGCACTTTAGCGCGGGCAAGGGCCCTACGGGCGCCTTTGATGCATACGAAGCGCTTGATGACTTCAAGCCGTGGACATGCATCCACCAGCCGCCTCACCAGCCCAAAGTAGCTCCCAGGCAGGACCTCCCCAGGCCACATCCGGCCTATAAGGCCCTTCATGGCCTGTTCGGCTACCTTATGGAGCTCGACCAGCTGCTTCAGCTGGTCGCTCAAGGGCACCGGGTGTCCGGCCTCAGCATACTGGGACCAAAACACTTTCTCCGTCGAGCTCCCTTCTTCGGCTCGATAAAATGCGGTGGCGGCGGACACACTGTTGGGCAGATCTGTGAATGCTCCTGGAGAGCTCCGGACTCGGGTAAGTAACAAGTAATTCACTTTCACGTGCTTGCTTTGCATAAAGAATGCCTTACCCGCTGCTATCTTCTTCATCGCCTCAATTTCCTGGAGGGCTTTTTGGTCTTTGGCCTTGGCGGGTTTGGCGCTCTTAAGGGCCGAGGCAAGCTCGGACTCTTGAGTCTTTGAGTCAAGCTCCAATCTCTCGTGTTTCTTCACAAGAGCATGGAGCTCTTGCCACACTTCCTCCGCCCGCGCCTCCTGCTTTTCTCGCTCGGTGCGCTCTGCGGCCGCATTGTCTTCGGCCTTGGATAGCGCTTCCTTCAGGGTCGCCACCTCGGTTTTGCCCCCTGTAACATTCACGTTGGTCCTATCATTATTTGCAACCAGGTATATTTTATATACTTCAATAAGGTACTACTTACCTTCCTTGTCCTCGAGCTGCTTCTTGGCGAGGCCGAGCTCGTTCTTGGACCGCTCGAGGCTCTGCTTCAATGCATCAGTCAGTGCGGCAGAGGTCAGCAGCGCAGCCTACATTCCCATATTGACATATTTATGTTAGACTCCTGCGTATATCTTTGTAGATCCTCAGTCCGGCTTTTGTTTCCGAACACCGAACTGAGCATCAGGGGCTACTGTCTATGCGGTAATATTTTTACATGTCTTAAATACATACCTCAAAGCCTGTTAGAAGGCTGGCACAGGCTTCTGTCAGCCCGCTCTTGGCGGACCGAACCTTCTGGATCACCGCACTCATAATAGTGCGGTGCTCCTTGTCGATGGAGGCGCCGTTAAGCACCTCTAGCAAATCATCAGGTGCCTCCGGTTGGACGGAGGTCACCGGCGTCGTAGGCTTGCCCTTCTTACGAAGGGGCTGCCTGCCAAACTCCGGAACCACTGAAGGTTCCGATGCGGAGTCCGGCCCAGGGCCGGACTTAGATCCCTCTGGGGTTTTATCCCATTCGCGCCTGGAGTCCGGAAGGTCGCCTTGCGGCGCCTCCGGGGATACCTCCTCCTAGCCTGGCCCCTTCTGGGACTCCACCTCGGCATTGTCCGTGGGGCGAGGGGAGGTAGCAGTTGGAAGTGAAAGACTATTCACATCCGACGAATCCAGGGATCCGGTCAACGAAGCGTCAAGCTGGGCCTTGGGCGGACTACATGATTATGTTCGGCGTTAGAAGATGTTGTGCACTAAAGGAACGCCATGAGTTATTCTGGTATCTGGATACTTACGATGTTGCCAGGGGCTTGGCCCTGGATGGCCACTCCTCTCTGCCGTCTTAGGCGTCGGTGGCGTAGTCCGGAAGAAGGGTTTTCCCCTTCTTGGACCCTTCGGCCTCCCCAGTTAGGGCGACCTTCCTTTTCTTTCCTCCCCCCATTGGAGGAGGAGAGGCTTCTTCTTCCTCCTCCTCGTCTTCGGAGGAGGAGTGCGCTTCAGGGTCATCGGGCGATGAGTCCGACACCAACAGGCGCCGGGAGCTCCTTCGAGTTCCCGTGGCCTTCTTCTCCGGCACCATGTGAGGTGCCGGGATCAGCAGCTTCGCCAAGCGGGCATCTGCTGGGCCTTCGGGCAAAGGAGCCAGATAGTCGATCTGTCCGAACTTCTTCTGCCAGTCCTGTTAAAGGAATGGGAGCTTAGATCCCGCATAGAGTCAAACTATGAAAAACAAGTACCCTGTAACGGGTAAACTAAGCTTACCGCGCTGGCTTGGCGCTTCGCGCAGAATCCGCGATCCTCGGTAATGGGAGGGTGAACCTCGGAGCTCTTGAAAAGCACCTTCCAGGCATCTTCGTGCATTGTGTCGAAGAGACTAGACAAGGTTTGGTGCTGGGCCGGGTCGAATTCCCACAAATTAAAAGCCCGTCATTGACACGGGAGGATCCGGCGGAAGAGCATGAACTGGACTATGGTGACAAGTTTAACCTTCCTGTCAATCAGGTCTTTGACGCAGGTTTGGAGTCCGGTCAGCTCTGCCGAATTACCCCATGATAGGCCCGTCTCTTTCCATGAGGTGAGCCGTGTGGGGATGCCAGATCGGAATTCGGGGGCCGCTGCCCATTCAGGGTTGCGCGGCTCGGTGATGTAGAACCACCCCGATTGCCACCCTTTGATGGTTTCCACAAAGGAACCCTCGAGCCATGTGACGTTGGCCATCTTGCCCACCATGGCGCTTCCGCACTCCGCCTGCTGTCCACCCACTACCTTCGGCTTGACATTGAAGATCTTCAGCCATAAGCTGAAGTGGGGCTTGATGCGGAGGAAGACCTCGCACACGACGATAAACGCCGAGATGTTGAGGATGAAGTTTGGGGCCAAATCGTGGAAATCCATGCCATAGTAGAACATGAGCCCCCGGACAAATGGGTGGAGTGGGAAGCCTAGTCCACGGAGGAAATGGGGGAGGAACACCACCCCCTCACGGGGCCTGGGGGTGGGGATGAGCTGCCCCTCATCTGGGAGCCTGTGCGCAATGTCGTTTGACAAGTATCCGGCCTTCCTCAACTTTTTGACGTGCCTCTCCGTGACGGAGGAGGCCATCCACCTGCCTCCCGCTCCGGACATGGCTGGAGAAGGTTGAGGTGGGAAGTGCGGACTTCGGCATTGGAGCTCGAGTGCGCGGAGATGGATAAGCAAAGGAGGAAGAAGGCGTAAATGGAAAGAGTGGTTCCTTATCCCCTTATATGGGCAGACGAAACTATGTACCCCCACCAGCCTAGTAAAACTCGCTTATCTCCCAAGCACTGTGATTAATGGCGCGGTTGGGTTACCCACGCCCATATTGATGAGAATCTCGGAATAAGGGGACACGATCTCTGCTTTGACAAGACGTGCCAAGGAAACCGCCTCGCTAAATGCGCTGAGGTGGGACGTAAAACGATTCGAATAAAGGCTTGGCCGTGGCATGATGTCATGCTGCGGAATACGTCAACAGATTAGATTTGTACAAATATTATTCTCTCTATGGTGGTATGTGGAACTTATTTTGCAGAGCCAGACACTATCTTGTGTTCAACATCTTCTATGAAGTATTCGGAGGAGGAACCCGCCTTGCAATGCCGAAGATAATTTGTGCGCCGGACTCGTCGTCATTGAAGCCTGGTTCAGGGGCTATTGAGGGAGTCCTGGATTAGGGGGTGTCCGGATGACCGGACTATGACCTTTGGCCGGACTCTTGGACTATGAAGATACAAGATTGAAGACTTTGTCCCGTGTCCGGATGGGACTTTCCTTGGCGTGGAAGGCAAGCTTGGCGATACGGATATGTAGATCTCCTCCCATTGTAACCGACTCTGTGTAACCCTATCCCTCTCCGGTGTCTATATAAACCGAAGGGTTTTAGTCCGTAGGACGAACAAAAATCATACCCATAGGCTAGCTTCTAGGGTTTAGCCTCTCTGATCTCGTGGTAGATCTACTCTTGTACTAACCATATCATCAATATTAATCAAGCAGGAGTAGGGTTTTACCTCCATCGAGAGGGCCCGGACCTGGGTAAAAACATCGTGTCCCTTGTCTCCTGTTACCATCCGCCTAGATGCACAGTTCGGGACCCCCTACCCGAGATCCGCCGGTTTTGACACCGACATCGTCCGCCAGCGCGACGGACTCGTCGGTGTAGGAGAAGGGCCTCGTCTAAAGCATGCTCCCTGCGAACTCCTCGAGCTGCCCCACGGTGGGCGCCAACTGTCCTGGTGGGCGCACGGCAGATACCAAGGGATGGCTAAAGTGAGGAGGAGGCTCGAGGGCGCTGGTGGGCTCTAGAGGCGAGGTTGGCATGAGCCGGCGCGGGACGCAGGACATACCCAGGTTCGGGGCTCTCCGGAGAGATAATACCCCTAGTCCTGCCGAGTGTGGTTGGATGATTGATAGTACAATGTTGCTCCCGGAGCTGTATGGAGGAGGAAGGAAGCTGGCCAAGGCTTGGGCTGCTCCTTCTCCCCGGTGTTGCGGTTTGGTGGCTAGTCCTATGCTTGCTTGTTTTTCCCTTGTATCTATTTCTCACATGCTACCTTGTACATGCCATATGCCCCTGTGGGCGTGGGTTCCTGGGGGGTTTTATAGATCAACAAACCCAGGGTTACAATGGTAATACGCCGAGTCGGTGGGTCCGTATTGTCGGTGTCCGGGATACCGGGCTGGGTCCCGCTGATGGCTTGTGGTTCGCCGGGTTCCCCTAGGTGCGGGCCCCTCGTGCCTAGGGGGACTGTGCGCCGTCTTATTGATCGTCCTGGCGTTGCCGAGTCGAGTCGCGTACAGTGCTCTCCGTCAGGCTGCCGCTTGATGCCGTCAGCGGTGAGGGCGGGAGCACTGTTGCCACGCCAGCCCCGGTCAGCGGGTAGGTAAGGGGCACTGTTGCCACTCTCCGGCTGACCATAGGCATGGGTGGAAGAACTGTTGTCTTGGTCATTGGTGATTGAGGTCTCGTCCCATCGTACGGCCTGGATGGGACGAGAGCTTGACCTGTGGTTGGATTGCGGTGCACGCCACGGGTGGGGTCGGTTTGTTGGGGAAGCCTTGGTCGTGCCGGGTTCGGCCTCCTTGTGCCAGTTGCTGAGGACGGGTCGACGTACCTTGCTGGGTCGGAGATTTTGGCCGGGTTGTGGGCCTTGCCGGGTCAAGCGACCTGGCTGGGCGCGTGCCGGTTTGAGGGGCGATGCGGGCCCCACTATTTTTGAAGAGGATCCGGGTTCCGTTGCCTGCCCGGGGTTCATCCCCCCGACAACAAGCGAAGAAAAAGTGAAGTCTTTCTATCAACAACTATTATGATGATGCCTTTGATGTAGAATATCACTGGAGTTACATTTGAACAAATGAAATCTCTTTGTAACAAATGAGTTTTCGTCCGAAACCTTGATACTTCAAAAGAGATTGTCTGTTTTGTACACGAAATGAATCTAGTTTTTTTCATAACCCTCTTAGAGTTCATTTGTAGTGCTTTTCAATTTAAGGGTCATTTATCTCAAATAATGAACTAATAGCAAAAAGAATGAACTAAAAGCAAAAAGAATGAACTAAAAATAATCAATTAAAATATTCTGTTATGATCAACTAAAACAAAACTATAATATCCTTCAATTGCAAAAAGAATCAACTAAAAAGCTTTTATGAAACTCCAATAGCAAAAGGAATCAACTCAAAAACTTTTATAAACCTCTAGTATTATCGAAACTAAAATTATATAAAATTTACGGAACCAAAATTATCAAAGTATTTTCTGTTCAAAACATTAAAAGCAAAAAGAATTTTCATAAAGAATTTTTTTGTTAGAAACTTTAATAGCAAAACGAATTATCATAAAGAATTTTTGTGTTAGAAACAAAAATAACAAAATCTGTTTTTGAATATAATGATAAAACACAATAATATTAAATAGCAGGAAAAAGAATCACTCAAAAATCTATGTTTATAGTAAAGTTATTCAAAAACTAGTGATTCACACAAATATCAAAAAATTCAAATTTAAACTATTGAAATTGGAAAACAAATGGCACTAACAGAAATTTTATATTTTTTATTACGTAAAAGCAAAAGGAACTAAAAAATAAAGCAAAAAACAAAAGAAAATAAATAATGCAAAAAGCAGGAAAAAAATTGGGAAAAATAAAAAATGCCACCTACTGGGCCACTACGGCCTGAATACGACTAGAAACCCTAACATGGGCCAGGATACAGCCCCGCAGAAGGCCCAGTAGGCCCATTAGGCATGGCAGTGACAATTAGGCCCATAAGCCTGCAATCGAGAGGAGCTCGAGAGGGGTGCGACAGTGGGGCTTATAAACCACTGCGCGCCGCTCTCAACTAGCGAGGTGGGACTAAAGTTTTGGGTTCGGGCAGCACGAGGCCTTTGGTCCCGGTTGGAGGCACCAACCGGTACCAAAGGGGGGCATTCGTACTGGTTGGTGGAACCAACCGGGACCAATGCCCCTCTTTGGTCTCGGTTGCTTCCTCCAATCGGGACCAAAGGCCTCTGCTTCCCTCCCTTTGGGCTGCTGAAAAGAGGCCTTTGGTCCCGGTTGGTGGCACCAACCGGGACTAAAGGGGGGCATTGGTCCCGGTTGGTGCCACGAACCGGGACCAATACTCTGTCTATATAGTCAACACTTGTGAAATTTTGATTCAGTTCCTCTCAATCTCCGGCCGCCGACGCCGCCCCTGCCTTGTTGCATGCGCCCGTCACCGCCGTCGCCCTGCCTCTGACGCCGTCGCCAAGATACCCTGCCGTCGCATGTGCCTCATCGTCGCCGTCGCCGTCGCCCCTGCTCCTGCCACGCCCTCGAGCGCGCCGGCCGGCCGAGCCCCTGTCGTCGCCCTTGCCCCCACCCCTGCCCCGCCCCCGAGCGCGTCATCCGGCCGCGGCCCTGTGCCTCATCGTCGCCGTCGTCGCCACCACCGCCATTGCCGTCGCCGCCCCCACCATCGCCCTTGCTGGCCACCCCCGTTGTGAGCCGCCCGTTGCAATTTTTTATGTGATGATTTTTTTCATACATAAAATGTACATATGTATGTGGATATAGGTATGTATGGATGTGGCTATGTATGTATGGATATAATGTTCATAGCATTTTTTTGTTCATATATGTTTTTTTCATATTTTTTTATTTAGGTTGTTAGTAGATATCGATTTTAGGTTAGTGTATTTTAGGTTGTTAGTAGATATCGATTTAAGAATAAAAAGAAGGAGATGGAAAACTAAAATAATAAGAGGAAGAAGGAGAAGAAGAAGGAGAAGAAGAAGGAGAAGAAGAGAAGAAAAATAAATAAGAAGAGGAAGTAGAAGAAAAAGGAGAAGAAGAAGGAAAAGAGGAGAAGTAGAAATTTTTTTCTTCTTCTCCTCTTTTTTTCCCTCTATTTTTTCTTCTTCTTCTTCTCTTTTTTTCTTCTTCTACTCTTGTTTTCTTCTTTTTCTTCTTCTTTTTATCGAGAACGAGGGTGTCGAGGATCGCCGAGGGGGCGAGGGTCGTGAACTAGGGTAGAGGGTTGTGGATTGCCGAGCGGTGGAGGGTCGTAAACTAGGGTAGAGGGTCGAGGGTCGCCGAGGGGTCGAGGGTAGAGGGTCGAGAGTCGAGGGACATCGAGGGGTCAAGGGGTCGAGGATCGCCGAGGGGTCGAGAGGGTGGCCTAGTGTCAAAGTATTGAAGAAATCCATGGCTTCATCATTATCCGGAAGTAACCGGGGTATGATGGTACGAATTTCTCCAAAGTTGTTTTGGAATGGAGTCCCGGATAGGATGATCTGCCGTTTGGTACGAATTTCAGCAAATGCCTTCCAAATAGCGATATTCGGAAGGCTCTTGTTGTACTTTGTAACAAAAAGCGAATTATTCTATCTGGGACTCCATTTCAAAACAACTTTGGAGAGCTTCGTACCATCATGCGCCTGTTACTTTCGCCTAATGATGAAGACATGGTTTTGTTGGATCTTTTGACACTAGACAAACGTGACATGAGGGGGTCGAGGGTCGGGAACTAGGGTAGAGGGTTGTGGATCGTCGAGCGGTCGAGGGTCGTCAACTTGCTAGGGTCGAGGGGTCGAGGATCGCCGAGGGGTCGAGAGGTGGCCTAGTGTCAAAGTATTGAAGAAATCCATGGCTTCTTCATTAGCCGGAAGTAACCGGGGCATGATGGTATGAATTTCTCCAAAGTTGTTTTGGAATGGAGTCCCGGATAGGATGATCCGCCTTTTGGTACAAATTTCAGCAAATGCCTTCCAAATAGCGATATTCGGAAGGCTCTTGCTGTAGTTTGTAACAAAAAGCGAATTATCCTATCTGGGACTCCGTTCCAAAACAACTTTGGAGAGCTTCGTACCATCATGCGCCTGTTACTTTTGCCTAATGATGAAGACATGGTTTTGTTGAATCCTTTGACACTAGACAAACGTGACATGAGGGGGTCGAGGGTCGGGAACTAGGGTAGAGGGTTGTGGATCACCGAGCGGTCGAGGGTCCTCAACTTGCTAGGGTCGAGGGGTCGAGGATCGCTGAGGGGTCGAGAGGTGGCCTAGTGTCAAAGTATTGAAGAAATCCATGGCTTCATCATTAGCCGGAAGTAACCGGGGCATGATGGTACGAATTTCTCCAAATCTGCTTTGGAATGGAGTCCCGGATGGGATGATCCGCCTTTTAGTAAGAATTTCAGCAAATGCCTTCGAAATAGCGATATTCGGAAGGCTCTTGCTGTACTTTGTACCAAAAAGCGAATTATCCTATCCGGGACTCCATTCCAAAACAACTTTGGAGAGCTTCGTACCATCATGCGCCTGTTACTTTCGCCTAATGATGGAGACATGGTTTTGTTCGAATCCTTTGACACTACACAAATGCCAGACAATCATGAGAGAGAGGCGGTCGATATACCCCCTCTCCGATAACTTCGACAAAAGGAGGGGTCGATATATATACCCCCTCCCCGATAACATTTTTTTATGTATATGTCATCGTTGTCGATATACCCCCTCTCGGATAACTTCGACATGAAGGGGGGGTCAATATATATACTCCCTCCGTGATAACATTTTTTTCTATGTATATGTCGTCGTTGTCGATATACCCTCTCCCTGATAACTTCGATATATCCACCTCTCACGTTTGTATATTAATTGCCATGTTGTAATATTTGCAGAAACTATGGATCATCAAAGAGACTTCGGTCAAGAAGAGATATTGGGGGACATAATCCGCGATGGAGGTGATGTAGTCTTGTCGTTTCTCAACGACATCGAAGAAGGTCTGCAAGGAGAGGAAGCAGGCTGCGTTGATCAAACAATGGAGGAGGTTCATGATCGTGATGGTGGCTCCGGCGGCCGTGATGACGGCTCTGTTGACCGAACAGAGTCGGGATCACCTATTGCAAAGTCTGGCGAGGTATAT
>NC_041383.1:799150114-799153586 GCF_002162155.2 Triticum dicoccoides | reverse complement strand
ATTAAGCATGTGCTGACTAGCTAATTGTGCATTAATTATTTTGGTATGTACATATATTAACTCTTCTTTCTTCTTTTATATAGCCCTCCAGATCAAGCAATACTTCAGTAAAGAAACGAGGCCCGAAGAAAAAGTTGTGCCCGGATGAAAGGTTCACGATCATAGAAATCGCGCGCGATGGCCAACCGATTAAACCCCTCCGGACCAAGGAAGCATTTTCTGCTCAGTTCGGGGTTCTTGTTAGTGACATGATCCCGATCAGCATCGAGCTATGGAATGAGCCTAAGAAGGAAGAGTTTCTTCAAGTTTCTTTTGTCGAAGATAGACATAAAGAAGATCTTTGGAAAGCGCTGAAGGTAAATTTCACCCTACCGGAAGAGGAGGATCCGGAGAATCCAGTTATAGAGCCATTGATCAAGTCCTATGCTCTCAAGAAGATGGCAGATCTATTCAGGAGGTGGAAGAATGAGTTGAAAACAATGTATGTCGACCAAGACAAGACTCTAGAATTCACCGACCGATTTGAGAATATAAGAGATCACTGGCCCGCATTTGCGGCCAACAAGACATCGGAGAGGGGTAAGAAGATGTCAGTGACTAACAAGATAAATGCCGCAAAGAAGGAGCATTACCATCGCATGGGGTCAGGTGGCTACCTCAAAGCCCGGCCGTTGTCGGACAAGGCTGAGCAGGACCTAATTGCTAAAGGGGTCGAACCAGAGATATTGCACTGGCCAGACCGTTGTAGGACTTGGTTCTTCGGGGCTGGTGGAACATCGGACCCTGAAATAGGGAAGTGCTGCTGGATGGACGAGCAACGTGCAACACCCGTCACGAAGCTTCGGAAAGCAATCAATGAAGTGCGGGAAGGGAAGTTCGTTCCCGACAGAGATAACGACGAGCTCACAAGGGCCCTCGGGAATCTTGAGCACCCTGGACGAACACGAGACACGCCAGGCTCCGTTGCGTGGAAGGTTGGATTTCTCGACGCAGGCGGTTACAAAACCCATGACAGGAGGAGGAAAGTGGAGCAGAGCGAACTACAGGAGCTTAAGGCAAGGGTAAGAAAGCTAGAGGAACGAGATGCTGAGAACCAGCAGCGGCGAGATCCTGCCCAAGATGCTACCCCAGATGCTACCCCGCCATCTCAGCGGAGAATCAGCGTGGCTTCCACTGAGCTCATTGAGTAGCCTAACTTGACGGGTCCTAGCTACCCCGTGGATTTTATCACGGATTCACACCAGTGCCACCATATGACGCAATGGGATCAGCTCAAAGTCAAGGCGGTTGTCGGCTCTGTGTTCCCTCCTTCACCCGGAGCAACTTTTCACTACCGTTTGATTCCACAAGGCTATGCTGTTGTGATAGTGGACGAAATAATGGAGGGATTTGAGGATCTCCAGCTTGACCACCCTACAGGTGATGGGGAGACTCAGCTAGGTCTTGTTATGCATACTCCGTGTCTATGGCGTAAGGAGCACATCAAGCTTCTGAACTCCACGGCTCCTGCTAGTCAGCTGGGCACTCCGCCTCCTCCGGTGAGTGATCAGGGCACTCCGCCTCCTGCTCCGGTGCGTGAGGGCGGCAGTACTCTGCCTCCTTCTCCACCTGCCCTGGCCCGTCCGAGCAGCCCGCCTCCTCCTTCGTCGCCTCGTAAGCGACGGCGGAACACAGACGCCGCCGCTCTGGCTGCTCCGGCGCGTCGTAGCAGTCCGCCTTCGGCTGCTCCGCCTCTTAACCAACGAAAGAAGACAGCCGCAGCCGCTCCGGCTGCTCCGGCGTCTGGCAGTACAACCAGAGGCGGGAGGCAATACAGATACGGTCCATCGTCTCTCAAGCTAGGCAATACAGCCAGAAGTAGAACGAAGAAAAGGGAAACAAATTCCCCAGCTCGGCAAACAAGCGAAGCAATCGTGCCCCCCGCTCAATGTGTCTAGTGATATCGTCGCTAATCTTCCGGGGGTGCTGCCCGGTACCAATCCTGGAGATTACATGACTGACGATGATGCAATAATTTTTGGAATAATGGAGGTGGACACATTAAGATTCGAGCATGGGAAGCCTCTCGTCAGACCTGGTACTTCCCTAACAATGATGATGCAAAGATTCCATGATTGGTACATGGACATCTGCAGGAAGTCTGGGAAAAATACTTTGTCGCTATCGGTAAAAGAGGAGCACGACCTCGTTGGAATTGATCTGTTGTTAGTCCCATATGAGAGTTCTTCCAGTTTTACAATCAAAAGGCCCTCGATAAAACAGTCATCACTTGCTACTGTCTATAAGTACTACTTTTCTGTAATTAGTTAAGTCTCTATATATACCTCAGCTCTTTCATTGCATGTATATATAATTATCCTCACTATATTATGCAGATTGAAGATCGCTGAATTAAAGAAAAGACAAGTAGGTGATATTGGGTTCATTAACACAAATCTCATGGATGAATGGAGTGTTAAACATGATGCCAGAAAAACCGAGGCCAAGTTGCTCGCATCGTTACTTCGAAATCAAAATAAAGCTACAATATTCTTTCCTTACGAATACAAGTGAGTGTTACTGTCTTGTGCATATTCGATTTCCCTTATTACTCGAGGTTATAGTAATGTAATTGATGAGTTATGCATGCATGCGTAGGTTCCCCTTTATTCTGCTAGAGATTAAGCTTGAGCAAGGACTAGTAACCGTCATAGACTCCAAACGAAAAAATCCGGAGGAGTATGCGACCATGACTAAAATGCTCGAAAAGTAAGTTCAATCGATCATTATCGCACAATATCGGCAACTTTATTCATTTCCTGATATCATGTAATTGTTTTTTTTGTCTGGCAGGGTTTGGAAAAAGTTCACCGCACAAGCTCCGGGACTGTCGGCGCAACTGCGATTTGACCACCCGAAAGTAAGTACTAGCTACTAGCTAGTTCCGCGCATCTCCCATTGATTCTAGCTAGTTTCATCAATACCATTTAGCATGCTTGCTTATCAGTTTGATTTGACCTCTATTTCTTGTAAAGTGGTTGTGGTAGGAACCCAGGAATGATTTGCGTGGATACTACATTTGCGAGTTCATCCACCACACCACCTGTGAGCGGGGCTACTCTAAACAACAATATGAAGTGTGTAAGCAATGATATTCATAATTTTATTTTATTACCATCATTTGTGTTCAGCTTCATTCATATATATGTATTTGACCCCCTTCTTGAAATTAGATGTGGCAGACGCGGGATGAACTCCTACCACAAGATCGCATACGAGCAATTCAAGAGGAATTGACAGGATTCTTTCTTGACCACGTCATCGACAAGCACACAGAATACCATGTGGAAGTTCAGTTCAGATGTTAGGGGACATACACGATCTTATATTGTATATATATATGAAACCCCTAAATTAACCCTACAAAACACGGAGAATACTCCTCTCTATTAGCTAGCTAACACAATATATGAAACCCCTAAATTAACCCTAC
>NC_041383.1:799122982-799149972 GCF_002162155.2 Triticum dicoccoides | reverse complement strand
AGGAAAAAAACCCAACCCCTGAACTGCTGACGCGTGGAAGCCTTTTGGTCCCGGTTGGTGGCACCAACCGGGACAAAAGGTCCCCCTGCCTGGGCAAGCCGCTCCGGCACGTGGAGTCCTATCTGTCCCAGTTCCCGATCGAACCGAGACTAAAGGTAGAGGGCTTTAGTTATGATCATTTAGTTCCGGTTCGGAAACCGGGACAAATGGCCATCACGAACCGGTTCTACTAGTGTTATCCCACCACTGACAACATCATGTAGTCCCGACGTTTGTAGCAGCTCATGCACTTACTGGTATAACCAGAGGGGACGGGCAAAATGCAAAGAAGGTGCCAAGTGTGATTCAATGTTATATTGTGTTCCCGACGGCTGCAACTGTACACTGTGCGGAGATTTCAACTATCCGCCAATGGGTCCTATGAAGAAAGTGATATTGACCACCTAGGATGTGTAGTTTTAGCAAGCATATGGTGTGTAAGTCACAAGAGCATAAAACCCAATGACCGTGCATGCATCTTAGGTCATACATGGTTTTTGTTAGTGGAATATGATTCCAAATAGTTGTGCCTTCAAAAGGTATCGCAACAAAGGATCCTTTATAAATTCATGTATTTCGCTTACTTTGTAAATGAGAATCGCCTTTTTTTTTCTTCCGAGGGTCTCCAATAGTAAAAAGATTTCAGAGAGAGGGGACACGAGCAAGATGGGCCCAAATGGAAGCCCGAGGATAGTTTGGGCTGAAGCTGGGTTTTCAGTTGACGGGAAAAAATAGAGATGAAACAGTTGTTTAGTTTGGGCCGAGACTTCTCCGTCAGAAGCAATTGGAAGCAGTGGACGGGCGAGGTTGAGAGGGACGGGAGCTCCTAATCGGCGCTGTATGCGCCAGATCCAGAACGGGCGCCCGCAGCAGCTTAATTTTGGGCCGGCCCATTTAAAAGAGCTGGGCGCTTGCCTGCTCCTAGCCGCTCGACTCACGCTGCACAATCGCCCGCTCGCTCTAGCGCTTGACTAGTTGACTGGTCAACCGTTGATTTTTAAAAAATCATAAAAAACGGAAATTTCGATAATTCCAAAAGGTTCATGGAGTTTGAAAAAGTTCATTCAAATTTGAAAAGAGTTCATCAAATTTAAAAAAATCATCAAATTTCAAAAAGGTTTAGCCACTGAAAAAAGTTCATCATTTTTTAAAAAAGTTCATCGAATTTGGAAAAAGTTCATTATTTTTGAAAAAAGTTCATAGAACTTGAGAAAAAGTTCATTGAATTTGAAAAAAAGTTCACCAAATTTGAAAAAAGTTCATCGTTTTTGAATAAAAGTTCATCATTTTTGAAAAAAGTTCATTGTTTTCGAAAAAAGTTCATGGAATTTGAGAAAAAAGTTCATCATTTTTTAAACAAAAAATTTATGAAAGGAAAGAAAAGAAAACTCGAATAAAATCGTCCTCGAAAATGTGCAGCGAAACAGTGAAAACCCGATTTTAGGAAGCTTCTAGAAGCTTCCCAAAACCAGGGGGTCCCTGACTGAAGAGTGAAAGGAAAAAATACGCTTAGAAAGCACAAGTCCTTTGTTGGCCTAGTGGTTATGCTTGATGCCTCAAAGGAGCTGGGTTCGGGTTCGATCTCCGGCAGATGCATCATTTTTTGAACCATTTTATGAACGGTAGAGAAAAAACATAAATGGGCCGAGCCCAGCTACCTCGCCTGCAGGCGCCGGTTTGCAGAAACCGAAGAAACAGGCGCCTGCAGCGCTAAGTAGGATATGCCGCGAGGGACGACCGAGCGAGCCCTAGGGTCCGCCGCCGGCGCCGGCCAGAACTCCCTTCCCCAGGCGTCTCTCCGTCGCCCCACAGACAGAAGCGACGGAGCTGGGTGCGGTTATGCTTGATGCCTCGAAGGAGCTGGGTGCGGGTTCGATATCCGGCAGATGCATCATTTTATGAACGGTAAAGAAAAAACATAAATGGGCCGAGCCCAGCTACCTCGCCTGCAGGCGCCGGTTTGCAGAAACCGAAGAAACCGGCGCCTGCAGCGCTAAATAGGATATGCCCCGAGGGACGACGGAGTGAGCCCTAGGGTCCGCCGCCGGCGCCGGCCAGAACTCCCTTCCCCAGGCGTCTCTCCGTCGCCCCACAGACAGAAGCGACGGAGACGGGGTTGCTGTACGAGCTAGCGATCCTCCCAGCTCGACCGTTGTGTCAGCCGCCAAGGGGTTCCTCTGCTCTGCATCGCCGAATTCTGCACTCTGTAGATAACGAAATTATCCAGCAACCCAGCAGGTTAATTTTCCTCCAAACCCCATTCTCTTAGCATTTCTTCTTACTCTGTAGGTAACGCAGAAAAAGGGACTCCCAACTCTCAGGCGTGCCAATGAGGCAACCAGTACCTGAAATTCCTCGAATTAGCTGCCTCAGTCGGAGAACAAAAGACACATGCTCATAAGCCCATTGCCAGTCGTCTTGCACATGCTGGCTAACCGGAAAGGGCCGGTAAACTTCTCATCGAAGCATGGTTGTAATCTTGATTGTCCAACTGAACAAGAAAGTAGTATGTAGGAAGAATCAGGTTCCGCGATTATTTACGGGGTTCAGAAAAAGTGGAGGACTGTACAAGGGACGGCAAACATTTCCCCTGTTTCACTGTATTCGGGACAGAAGTTTTTTACCGATATGAGGAGTAACAAGTGGGACCTTTTTCCGTATTTTTAAACTTGAAATCAGGTGAGGCTGGCAGTATTTGCTTGATGTGTGTGGTTTTAATCTAAGGTACTCCTGGGTTGTATTCAGTTCAGTGAATGGCCTTGAACATTAACTACGACATCTAATGACCATTCGTTCATATTGGAACAGTTATTTCACCCGAAGTATCATTCGTGTTCCAGGCAGGCTAATGGCCCGTTTAGCCTTCTGGTTGCAGAAGCTACAGTGTGCTAAGAGCAAATCTAGCAGACCCCGCATCTCGCCCCGACCCAAAAAATAACCGCCAAAATGCGGGTCGGGGTGGAAAAACCTGCCCGATCAGACCCCGCATCCCGTCCCGGCAGCAAAAAAATTTGGGGGCCGCGGCAAAATCTCGGCCCCAACCCGCGTATTCGCGGGTTTCCCCCTCGCCGCTGCGGTGCCCAGCATATAATGCGACGACTGCACATAGACAGTGCTGCGGCTTACTTCGGCCATGCCGAAGCACCCTGGATGGGTGTTCTTCAAATGCGAAAACGACGGGTACGTGCACTTGCGTAGCTCATTTTGATAGGTCATTCTTTGGTTCAATTGCGGATCCTCATTCCGAACATGATCATTCTTTTGTGTAAGAAGATGGATGCTCATTTTGGTTTTGGGAAGGCCAATACATTGATTTATTGATAGAAAGAAAGTTAATAGATGTTGATGCACTCCTTAGTAGAATGGAAAATAATGACGCGGCTGCATGTGCAACTAGAGTGGAAGCAACATCTACTTCTTCCGAACCAAATATGAAGAATGAAGAATGTAAGATCAAGAATCCGCAGATCAACAATGAGTGCACGGAGAAGATATTGCTTCAACTAGTGGGAGCATATGGAAGTTGGTAATCTTCTAAAATGCATACTTGTGGTTCTTGTTTTCTTTGGTCTTGCTATTCTACAAAGATTTGGTGTTGTTTTATGTATCCAATGTTGTTGAAAAAGTAAAGAAATGCATTATGTTGAATCAAATCAAGGTGCAAATTTAGATTTTCCGGGCCGGGAGGAGCTGCACCAGATCAGACCCCGCAAAGCCGATGCTTTTTTATGGGTCCGTTATGCGGGTTCTGCATCCGCGGCCGTGCACGCCGGCCCGCAAAGGCGTTTTCCCGCGAACTGCAAACACGTTTTGCCGGTCGGATGGATGTAGGGTCTACTAGAGTTGCTCTAAAAGGTGTTGTTGTAGGCCTGGTACGCTCCACTTATCTCCCTGTTCTTGGATCGAGCTTTCCTTTGGTACTCCCTCCGTTATGTGGTCACAGTGAAATCTCTACAAAGACTATATTTAGGAACGTAGGGAGTATTAGATTCTTGCATTTTTCTTCTTCTCATAACTGCTTTCCTTGTCATGTGCTCGGACAAGCTTAAAATGTACAAGGCGGGAATCATGATTGTTTGGTTCCTTGGTTTCAGCTTATTCACAGTACGAGTCTGGTTAAGTTGAGCTAGTCTGGTAACCAAAGCAACATTGACAACCAAGAGAATTCAGTTATTTTAACAATTTCGAAATTGAGACAACATTGATAAATGTGTAAAAGATATATACATAAATTAACCAGTCTGTTTATTCCATCCAAGTGCTAAACTAGCGCACCTGGTACAATCAATAGATGTGTCGCTGTGTATCCAGAACACACCGGATAGCTAAGTTAGCAAGGATCCTATACTTGGTCCACAGGCTAATGCAATTTTTTTTTTGAAAAGGAGGTCAACCCCCGGCCTCTGCATCGGATAGATGCATGCGGCCACACAGGCTAATGCAATACCTGTATGAACAATAACAAGAACAAAAGCAGCCAACTTTGCCTGTGAATTATACAGATGAACAGAAAGCAACGTCCAAGAGAAGAACAAGTCTAAATTGCCGCGAATTACAGCTTTATTACACAGTAATAATGCTTGCTTAACAACCACAAGTCTTAAACTGCCGAGGACCCCCAGCTAGGTCTACAGCACAAGAAGCAAATAACACCATAACGGTGTGGGTAGGGATAACCAGTTGGCGAAGCCAAATTGCGAATAGTTCAGAAGAAAAAACTGCACAAACAACACATATGAAAGAGGTAATGAACCAAGCCAGACCAGCTTCCAGCAAGCAGAATGGCAGAACAGAGTGATCACTCGTATAACACTGCAATCTTGATCTGATCTGTTTCTGAGCGGCTCCTGTTCACTTTCTTTAGTTGCTCCGCTGCACGGACCAATGCACAGTTACCTTTCTTACCTTCAATTACCACCTCTTTAAGACTTGCCAAATGCTTCATGCCTTTGACTCTCTTGGTTTGTCTTCGCAGAAATCTCACGTGGAGTTTCTCGAGCTTTGTCATTGAACTTCTTTGAAATATGAGAACTCCCATACCTTCCAGATCGAAGTTCAAGTACATGTCCTTGAGCGCCGGAAAGCTGTGGGAAGCTTTTACAACCAGTGCTCTTTCTGTGTAGACGTACGCCTCCAAGTTCAAGTACTTCAGCTTGGGCAGCTTACATATTGGGTTGAAAAGTTTGTCATCACCAAAGTATGTCCAAGCAATGGAAAGCTCAACGAGATCATTCAGTGACCCAACCCAATCAGGCAATTTGTCAATGTGGGAGCCGATCCTAAGATACTGGAGGAACCGCGGCGGTGACTTGACATCATGTAAAAAGTTCAATGACTTCTCTTGATGACCACGGTTACTGATGTCAGAGATGTTGAGCCACCTGAGGGAATATAACTTGCTCAGGGACTCTGCCAGCATTTGGTTAGCATCCTCATTAGGAGGATCGCTGAGGACGGCCATACGTAACTCTCTCAACTGTTGTAGTTGACCGAGCTCTTTGGCAGCATTAGAATCACAACCAAACACTATTTCATTCACCGTCCGTAGTGCCTTCATCCTACGCAGGCCCCTGCGGGCAGTCCAACACTTCGTGAAAATGTTAACCTTGTTGTTGATTAGCAGGTGTTCCAGTTTTTGTAGCATTGACACAGTCTCTGGTAGATCTTCAAGGTACGTCTGACGTACATCAAGTGACTCCAGATTCGCTAGCTCACCGACTTCTGGAGGCATCCTATTGATACTTGTACCTTTCAAGCTCAAAAACCTTAGTAAGTACATCCGGCAAACTTGTTTCAAATGCTTTGTTTCTATGCCCGTGCAGTCTTCCAGGTCAAGTACCCTAAGCAGGGTGAACTCGCCCAGCCGATCAAGCAACTTTGTGTGATCTTCGTGCCGAAACATGCTCAGTGATCGGACATGATCCATCTTCATCTCCTCGATGCTATTCATCCTACTATCCCACGCTGCAGTTGTGTTCCATGGAGAATCCTCTGCCTCTTCTCCGCCGTGGATGGATAGGCGGCGAATCCTATCATACGACATCCCTTCATGCGGACCACCTACCAGGCTAACAAAGTTACACTCCAAGGATTTTGACACGAGGACCTCGAGCATCATGTCGTGTACCCGACACATCTCCACCCTCCCATCGTAGAAGGTGACTACTTCACCGGACCGATCAATCATGCTTCTGCTCACCAACTCCTTGTAGTATGCTTCTGCAACCTCCATCAAGGTCAAACCCCGGACCTCAGTAACTAATCCTTCAGCGACCCATCTTTTCAGGAGACGATCCTTAGCAATGGCATAATCCTCTGGGAAAATACTGAGGTACATCATGCAGACCTTGAGGTAATGATGTAGGTGGTTATAGCTGAGAGTAACTATGTCTCTCATCCCTTCAAGGGTATGGTGGCTTTCCATGTGAGACCCAATCGATTTGCGAATTCTTTCCCACATATCTTGGCCCTCGGACTGTTTATGGCTTGCCAAGAGGCCGGCAATGCTAATAATGGCCATTGGTAGCCCACCGCATTTTTTCAAAATTTTGTCCATTTCAGGTTTCAGGCCCTCGGGGCAAGAGGCATCCATTGGACCAAATACTCTGCTGAGGAACAACTTCTTAGAGTCTTCCAAAATCAGGGGCTCCATCAAATAAATGCAGTCTTCATCAACACTTCTAGCTTCACTACATGATGTGGCCACGGTCTCTAACCGAGTGGTCACAATGATTCTGCTTCCCTTGTTGTTCTCTGGCAACTTGGATTTGATTGCATCCCATGTTGGTATTGTCCATACATCATCGATCACAATGAGGTACCTAGTTTTGCAAACAGAATTCCTTATTAATTAGGACGCGTGAAAAGCAATATCTACCTTCATTATGACTATATCTTGCTTAATGACAGAAACATGGTAGCTTAAGGGCATCTACAAAGATGTGATATCGATTTTGTTTTCAAGAAATAAGATAATGGGTGTTAAAACATTTTTGTTTTCTACCGTAGTAATTACACAGCTGCATAACATTATTAAGATGCTCCTTTTTCTCAACTAGTACAGCGAGTACAACCACTTGTATTTAGCACATATTAATTAGACTACATAGTTTCATAATACAAAATTGCACCATATTACAATGATACTTCATCCAGCACCAATACCTTGTTGTCTCTTCTATATTTTAGATGAATTGAGATGGAGAACAAATGCTGCATATATTTCTGGATAGGTCAAAGATAAAACTTTAGTCATCGGATGATCTTTGGAAGCGAATAATGATTCTTCTTTCCATTGAGAATGTATTTTTTTCATGTGATTGCCAAGCTGAAACCCAAAACTCGTTTTAAAACATAGGAAGGAAAACTATTTAGAAATATAAAATTAAAAATTTGCTTTCTACACTCCAAAAGCATTACCTAAAATCTTTTATAAATCAAACAAATACAGTGCTATACTAAATCGCAAATTCTTTGTACATTTTTCACTTTTCTATAGTTTGTTAGGAGAAATAATCTCAAGTCACTACTAATCGATGTGTGTCTTTTGGTCGTGCACCAAGTCCACCAAACAGAACATATTTCTATTGTACACAAGGGGGATGTCGGTGAGTAAGGATACCTAGTCCAAGGAGGGTACCCTATGGGAGTCCGTAGACCGAATCATCCGAAAGAGAACTCTTGAGTCACGCACCTTCTGTACCCAAGTAGGCACTCAGAGGATAAGGAAGGGTATGCTATGTCGGGATCTGGCTATTATAGGATATGTGTTCTCCATATTAATACCGGAATCAGTGATCATACCGTATCCCCCGAAGATAGCTACCACAACTGGCATCCATCTACCTATATGAGAGACATATGGACCTCCGCCGTGGGATCATCAACTTCAGAGGCAACCTACGTTTAAGCTAGCTCTTCATAAATTACATCTACACCATTGTAATGTACTCATTGATCTATAAACCCCAGTAGGGAGGACGTAGGTCTAGAAACCACCCAGTGGCCTGAATTTGGGTAAACCCACCACATCACTGTTATCATCATTGAGATTCCTTCGAGCACCACACATCCCTCTGCTATCTTCCATGGTTCGGGGTTAATCATGGGATTGTTGGTGTATTAATCACCAATGTTTCACGATCACTGTGGTGCCTGAGCTTATAGCATCGATGACAATGACTATGACTTCCCCGACGCTTCCCTCCATCGTTTGCCTAGAGCAGGGCTTCTAATTCGACTTGAACTCTGCTGCAGAAAATGACATGCAACAGCTCCCCGAGGGCCTTGCCATCCTTGATTTGGGGAAGAGTATTAACCTTGTATCCCCTATTGAGCTCTTCTATGGCCCAAATGAACCTTTCTCCGGCAAGGCCTTTGAACCAAAAATGGTCAAAGCTAGAAAAAAGGGGGGAGAGTGGCAAGAAGAACTTGACGCAGTTGCTAAGTAAGCAACGCCGTCGAACACACATTCCACGACGTGTGGAGGCGGCGGTTGCGCCACCAAGGTTGAGTTTTCCAAGCAGCTGAACGATGAAGCCTTCGACGATGTTGTGATGAAAATGATCTAGACTTGAAGGAGAGTGCGAGGAGGCTTGCCCTCGCTAGGGTTCATATAGATAAAAAAAATCAGTGAAAGCGCTTGGAATCTGGCGGAGGAAACTTCTTCCGCCCCGTCGGGCCTAACCTATTCATTTTCCAGGTTGCCCGCCCTTGACGATTGGAAAGGATGCTGATGCAGGGGTCGTGGTTATTTAGGAGTTGGTCGGTGTTGTTAAGTCCATATGATGACTTTAGTACTATGGAAGATGTGAGCATAGTGCATATGCCAGCTCAGCTATAATTCCGGTTTTTCAAAAAGGATCTTGCCAAAAAACTTCTAAGAAATGCAAGGAAAATTCTAGAGATGAGGTTGAATGAAAATTCATGTGGAGATTACGTTCGCGTCCTTCATGATGGGTGGCAACCTAACAAAGTGGGTTAGCATAGTCCGTGGTAAAGGGTGACAAGTGTTCTTTGCTAGATGCAAGAAGTTGGCTCGATTCAGTAAAGTGTGTGTTCTGGTCGGCCAAGACTACAAAGATGGGTGCAGGTGTTCACGAGGACAAGGGTCTCAAGTATGGTGACTGGTTATAGGTTGAACCTCCAAACAAAGCTAGAACTGATGGCGGTTCCTACTCGGCGAGCCATGGAAATCCGGATACTTAACAGAGGTGCATATGTGAGTAAGATTCCGGGTGCAAATAATGAAGTGGTAGATCATGTGACAACTCATACATCGCATAGTCCAAGGAAAATTGATGTGACAGATTATAGAGTGAAGACTGAATAAATCAGCTCATATCCAAGGTATAAATCTAGATTGGGTGTGAAATGTTTCACTCAACAAAGGGTATTGACTTTGATGAAATATCTTCTCCAGTGTTCAAGATGTCTTCAATCTGAATTGTGCTTGGCATGGCTGCTACCATGGACATGGAAATTGAGCAAGTTCATGTGATGTCAACATTCTTACATGGTTACACACACACACACACACACACACGCACACACACACACACACACACACACACACACACACACACACACACACAAACATCATGTGTGTGTGTGTGTGTTTCCATGGTTGTGGTCGAGGAGCACTTAGCTTGCAAATTGAAGAAGTGTTTGCATGACTTGAAGTAAGCTCCTCGACAGTGGTACAAGAAGTTGGGGTCTTTTATGACCGAGCTTGATTCCCATAAAGCACAACCTAATCATTGTGTATTTATGGAGGGGTACGTCGAGGGTGGTTTTATTACTCTCTTGCTATATGTTCATGACATGTTGATTGTTGGAAATGACACAAAGATGATTGCTCTCCTTAAGAAGGCCGAGCAGCGAGTAAATCATTTGACGTGAATGATTCGGGACTAGCTAAGCAAATATTTGGCATGAAGATCAAGGGAGTTGTTCCCGCTCTCACATGGAAGATACAATGAGAAAGTACTTGAAAGGTTCAATACGAAGGATGCAAAACTTATGAACTCTCTGCTTGCAATGTATCACAGATTAACTGCTACAAAATGTCCTACAAGCAAGAAGGGGAAATAATAAATGAATAAAATACCAGACCAATTTGCAGTGGGCACTTTAATGTAGGCCATAATGTGAACTTGGTTTGATATTGCTAGTTGGAGTTGTTAGCCGGTTCGTGACAAAGCCATGTAAAACTTATAGCAAAGCAATGAAGTGAATTCTTGGGTATCTCAAAGGAACTTCTATGTCATGTTTATGCTTTGGAAGTAGTGATCCCACATTGCAAGGCTTTACAAATGCAGATTATGCTAGTGACATTGATTGTAGGAAGTCCACCTTTGGATACCCGATGACTTATGTAGAGGAGACTTGTCATGGCAATCAAGATTGCGGAAATATGTTTCTATGTCAACTAGAAAAATCTAAGTATATAGTTGCAGTTGATGGTTTGTATTGATGAAGAACTTCTTGCAAGAGCTTGATGTGAAGCAAGATAAGGATGTTCTATTTTGCGATGGTCAAAGTGCTATTCACCTTGCAAAAAATTCAAGTAATCACTCTCGATCCAAGTGCATTGATGTGAGGTACTATTGGACGCGAGATGTTGTGAACTCGAAGTTGCTATAACTTGAGAAGATCCATACCGACAAGAATGATTTTGATATGATGAACAATATATTGCAAGGTAGTGGGCATGGCTGTGCCCCTCTCATGAGTCAGAGGGTAGAATTCTTGGGATATCCTACTGATGAGGGTTGTGGGGGTTATGGCCAATTGACGATTTTAGGCAACTCAAAACTATGCAAGAGCCAACTACCCATTAAGGTTATTACCTAGCGTCATTTTGAATTTTATATGGATGGGAAGGGGGGTGTCTAGCCTCCCCTCCAACAGCCACCAAGCAGAGGTAGGATTCTGAGTTTTAGCCTCCAGTCTATAAGAGAAGAGAAAAGCGAGAGAGAATGGGAAGGAGAGAAAGATTGAAGGTAGGATTTTTCCGTCAAGCAAAGGGATCTAACCCCCATGGTCATGAAGTTCAGATCCACCACCTTGTCTCCTTCAGGTTGCGGTTCCGTTATCCTTTGGTGAAATTGTTCTAATCCCTAGCTGTAACCCAAAATCTTGTTCTTGCTAACCATGATGTAGAGATCTTGATGTATGATTGCATCTAGTGGTACCTACAGAAGAACTTTTATACCCACCATTTGATAATGGCGGAAGAAGATTTGGGTGGCTTCGTCCATAGTTGTTGTCCCAATTTGGGGGCTTTTCATGTTAAAAATCTGATGTCAATATGCTAATGTTAAGATAGGGGTGTTGCGAGAACTATTTCCACAATATATGTTGTTGCATATGATTTCTTCCATGGTGAGCAATGATCCTTAAATTATGACGTGAAGTGATGCTAGGATTAAGTTGTTTCCTTTGTAGTTTTAGACCATAAATATTTGATAATTCTCAATAAGGATTCTCGATGGTGTGGAACAATTGAAAAGATCGGTAACATTTAGGTTTATGTGGGCCATTCTGAGTTCGACTTTTCATTGATTACAATGGTTCTTCCCATAAATCCAAAATTCAGAATGCATTTGATTCAGACTTTAATTCAATTTCATTCACCACCTCAATAATTGAAATTTATTAGTACCACAGTAAACATCAATTTCAACATGAATTTATAAAATGGATTTCAAGAAGGAATACAATGATTCTCTGGTAAATTACGAGCTCATGATCCTCTTGGTAAACTACGAGCTCTTCCATATTAAACATCGGTTGTCATGACTTCTGCGGCCATGTGGTCGGCGAATGTTTCAGTGTCCTCGATGCGAGGTAAGGCCACATTCTTGAAGGATGACGTGAGTGTGGCGACCATTTTTGTGGTGGTGGCAATCGACATGCAGTCCAAGTACTCAAGAGCGGAGCGGAGGGCCGACGACTGATTTAGCCTTAAGGTGTGCCTCATCCTTGACCCACTCCGAGTACTCCCACCCCTCTCCCAGAACTCTCTCTCTCAGCATGTCCCTCTTTGATCTCATCAGGGAAAGTTCCACAAGGAGGGCGCGACTGTGACATGGTCGACATGGGTGGCGGTGACAGGGATGAGGGGACACATGGGACGGGGTTGCGGCAGGCGATTAGGGTGTGTGTGGCAAAGATGGGAATGGGGTTGGATAGGGTCTGGGTAGTGGCACCGGCGAAGGGGCCGATGGCCGATTGCGTATGATGGCTGCTACATATAAATGCCCCTAGCCTTAGATATGGAGTCTAGCCTCAAGTATGGAGGCTAGCGGGCTGGATATGGAGCGCGTTTCATAACTTAGGCAGGCCGAGGGACGGATGATGACTTTGCTAGAGCGGCCTTTTTTGGGGAAAAACTTCCAATCTATTCATTTTTAACCATGGCAGTTAACGAACAGAAGAAATAATAAAAATAGCAGACCACCTAGCGACGACATAGTGCCTTTCTGACCAAAATTATCATACTAAATGTCATTATGTTGATCGATCGATATGGGGACCATGCTAGAGTTGCTCCTCCAATGAATAAAGTTGTCGTTACAACGTCATTTTTGTTACAAACCACAAAAGCTGTTACTTCCTCAAAGGAAATAATTTTAATAAATAAAAAAATAATTTTAATAAAACAATATAATATTGTCCAAGAAGTAAGAAGGCCTGCTAAAGGTATCTTTCACACATATGGTGCCTATGCACTTGCCTGGCACACCCTGTCTAGGGTGCACTATGGGGTCTGCTCGCACAAGTGCGGGATGTTATTTTTGCTTAGTACTAGGTACGTGCCCGTGCGTTGCCACGGGGCCAAATACTTTTTATCTCAATAAATTTGCTTCACCGGGTCATGCAAGGTAAATAAATTAATATGATTAAGCGATGTACGGGAAGGTGCCGTAAAATATGGCATTAAAGCAGCATGCTTGGAAGGTGCAGTCTGTATGGTGTGGTGAAAAAACCGACTAGATGATGAAAAATTGGTGAAGAGACACGGTGAGGGCGGAGGGGGGACCGGTTAACAAAGAGTTTTGCCTTATAGGAAAAGAAACGACTACTTATTTTTGAGCTCTTTTATGGTACCCTGCAATGAATATGAGCCGTCTATTCTTGGAATGGAAGGGAGGTGATCGATCTCTACTGCTCAACTGGGCCACTACCATCGCAAGCAGTACCGGTGACATTGGATGTTCCGTGTGCAGGACTATACTTGCTGTGAGGGTAATTTCGGGAGACAGAAAAATTAGCCGGCCTCCCGACCAAGAGAACCCGTTCGTTCTCTTCCCCTTTTCCGCTCCGCCGCATGCATGCACCTGCTGGCTAGGATTCCGGCGGCCGCCTCGTCGCCTTTACACTGTCGAACGTGTTCGTCGACCGCAGCACGCACTCACGGCCCACATCGTCTTCCTTGACGAGGCTTCCTCTCCCTCCCGCCATGCTGGTGGACCGAGCGCTCAGTGGTACGGCACAGTTGAACGAGCTCGTGGACCGAGCAACCTCGCTACCCCGTTGGGCGCCGACTAGGAAAATGAGACGTAGTGTTTCAGAAGCTACCAATCGACGGACTCCACCGATCAACCAAAATACAGCATCACCATCGACCAGGGGGTTGAGTGATTAATCACCATACCAAAGCCCGAGAAGGTGGGAGACGTTGCAATCTGTACTATATTTTTCTTTTGGGATGTGGCACGTACTGTACCGACTAGGACATGGACAAGTGAGGGCGATGCGTGTGCCCTTCTGGGAGGCGCGGCCAGAGGTGCGAGGAAGCGGCGGCTAGGTCGACGGGCGTCCAACGATCCAGGTCAAGCACTCGCGGAGGGTGGTGGCGGGAGCGCGTTGGAAAACAGGGATGCGGCGGTGAGTCCAACGACGGCGGAGCCGGTCGGCCACGTCAAGTTGGCGGCGGCACGCGGGTAGAGCAATGGCCGACGGCTCAACCAGGGCGAACAGAACGGCCGATTTCTGATTGGCTGGCGTAATCTTGGAAAACGGGAAAATGACTAGAACTACTCTTGCGAAATCAACTGCGGATGATTGTATACTGCTACCTCCCATCTTTAGCAGTTTACCGTCCGGGATGGTCCTCGCTCGCCGACGTGCTATTGTCACCGCTCCCCTAACGAAGCCGGCTGGGCCTTATCAATGACAGCCGGGAAGTATTTGTGCACATGCCCCTAAGAACCAATTTCCTGGTGCCGTAGTCGTCGCCGTTGAACCCTTGGATAGATTCAAGATCCGAAGCAACTGACACCAAATCTAGCCGGTCGCACACATAAAAGAGAAACGGTAACCTTTTGTCGTCCCAGGGAGGCAACATGATTTCACAGGAGCTCTGTTGACTACATTCATGGATGAGCTCAAGGATCAGAGGATCAGAACCCGGAAGACAAACTCAAAGAAGAAGTGTCATCACCTGCAAGGACTAAAATCTCTAACCTAAACTACTAGCTGGAGTGAAGGCATCGGACTTCCGCTCCTTGCAACCGGCCGACGAAGCAGCAAACAGAGGGGAGATGAATCCACAAGCTCGCCGGTAAAGTCTGGAGGGGAGGGTTTGTCCTAGCCGCCGAGGGGAAGGGGAGAAAACGCTTGGAGAAAAAAGTCAAGAGGACTATCTTAGGTATCCTTCATATATTCATAGTGTCATGTCAGGAGGTAAGACAATAAATTCTCAGTAAATTTAGGAACCCATCACTCCCTCCCATGGTTTAACTATTCACATGCATGCAGTGAAAGATAATCACACTCTTAACTATTTTCTCCCTCAGGACTCACTCAAATTTCTCTAATTTGCATGTGCCCTCCAGACACTAATTAACCCGGTAAACGCGAAGACAAGCTGACTTTCAACAGACATTAATTTTTGGCAAATTTTAACATGGTCTCTCTTAAGCCCCCCGCCCCCCTCTTTTTCGATAGAGTCAATTACACGGCTGGTGCTAGAAGTTGGCGTAAACGGTTACTTTAGTGTTAGAACTTGCGGCATACATTGAACTGGTGCAAAAACTTGGCTCGGACGTGCAAATACAGTGCTAATCATATTTCTATACACCGGTGACACTGACGGGTCATGCCAGCATGGTATCAGGCCCACTGTCAGTGACCCCATGGTGGAGTTGTGGCATGTGGCATGTGGCATGCTCCTTTTGCGATAAACCCCTTTGATTTTTATTTTTCAATTTTTTACGGAAAGGCCCCTGTAGGTGTAAACTAATTGTATGTGTGGCTTCGGGTGGGTTTCATCTGTGAGCTAACGTCACAAAATTTATCAGAATTTTAAAAACAGGTCGCCCAGCATTCTAACTGGAGACATCAGGATAACCCACGTGCCTAGCTAGCCAACAAACTCACATAACAATTCATGTCCTATTAGGATAGTGACCATTTATATCTTTTAGCTAAATGATACGAGCTCCAGAATTTTATTCAAAAAAAAAAGATAGGGCAGAGGGGTTTCAACCTAGCGACCTGATAGATACCATACCAGCAGGAAGAACTACCAATACAACCACTGTCTCGGCTTAGCTAGAATGGATTTTTAGCATCTATGTCTACGACAGATCGCCCGCTGGACAAAACCAGACTACAGTTCGAGCGACGGATTTTAAACGTATTATTTTTTATTTTCATTTTTCCAAATTTGTAAAGAATATGTAAATTATAATTACAATTATAGTTGTAAATATGTTTTTATTTGAGAATCCATAGGCTGCTAGCACACTAGGCTCATATTTTTTCCATACATATAGTTATATTTGTTTTAAATACATTTTTTTATAAAACACATAGACTTTATTAAAATGCATGAACAGTTTGAAAACACCATAAAAAGTTAAAGCATGAACACTATTATATAAAATAATTATTAAAACCTTTTTATTTTCGAACTTATATGATCAATTTTTCTAAATATATCTTCTAAAATTAATTTAAATGCACACACTTATTAAAATTATACAAATAATTCATAATTTAATTTGATGGATTTTCTAAATTAATACGTGAATAATTTTAGTATATTTTATTGTATATTATTTATATTGTAATTTATATTTAAGAAAATCAAAAATGAAAGAAACTAACAGAAATTGCAGCCCACGGGCAGGTTCTGCTATAGACAAAAAAACTACAACAATTCTACATAGGCATGAGATTCCATAAGTTGGAGTGCCACGCCTTCCTTTTTTTACACGGGTCGCTGGTTACAAACCCGTAACTGGATTGAAATTCTTAATTTATGTTATTTAGTGTGAAGATATAAACCTCACATATGCTTGTGTGTAATCAACTCAACTCTAGGCTGGGTGCTAGCCATGCGTGCGTGGTTGACCGAGGTCTATACGTGACAGGGGCCTTTTAGGACAAAAAACAAAATAAAATAAAAATATAGTTGTTTCTTGAAAAAAAGGGGGGAAAAACAGGCGTTTCTTGAAAGAAAAAAAGGCCACAGGCCCATCTTCACCATACAGTCACTGACATCATATGTTGTCATGCCCCGTCAGCATTACACGTTCAAGTCAAGTTTTTGCACCACTTCAATGTATGCCGCAAGTTCTAGTACTAAAGTGACCGTTTACGCCAAGTTCTAGCATCACCGGTGTAATTGACTCTTTTATATATGAGGTAAGAAGGTAAGAGTTAATCAGGCCACTAATTAATGAGATCAATGGCTCAGATCTATTTTATATAGAAAAAATGAGACCAATCCAAGGGCTAACCCTCGTTGGCATTTTTTCATAGGAGAAACTCCACGAGCACCGCGTCTCCAAGCCGGGACTCGAACTCGGGCGGGCTGGCAGCAACCCCAGCTGCCTAGCCAACGGGTCGATGCCCCGTCCTCGCTCAGATCTATTTTATACTCTTACCTCTCATGTGAAAGGAGGAGGTAAGAGGGATCATGTTAAAATTGCTCTTAATTTTTCTCTTGATACCTGTAATTTACATTTATGGCCTTGTACAAGTAAATGAATGGAGTATCATTTATAGTCAGATTAGGGTGCTTTATTCTATATGCCGTTATATCTAGACCCCACCAAATGAGAGTGGCTAACATTTCGTTCCATCTGAAAACTTTTCGAGACCAATCTTAACAGACTCAGACTGATAGATTCAAATGAAAAAGAATACAGAGAAACTAATAAATATATAGAGATATACTGTACGTCCTATATACGAGATAGTTTGTGCGTAGTGTTTTATACTTACCTCATGTCCTCGAGAACCTCCTTGAGCTTGTCGGTAAGCTTGTCTACACGCATGCTGTCGATGTCATCGTCCGGTGGATCTTGTTCATCGTCGTCGTCGTCGATGCCTATCTTTCGTGGCTTGACGATTTGAAGAAGTATGCGCTTCAGTAATCCCTCCAAATCTTTCGTGTCGCGGAACGCCTGGGACACAGACACTTGAGCTTGGCCTTGGAAGTCGGCCTCCAACTGCCGGCACACCTCCATCGCCAGCGTAGTCTTCCCGAGCCCGCCGAATCCCACGACGGAGAAAACCTTGAGCGTCATGTCATTGTCAGTCACCGCCTTCACCTTGGCGGCCAGTCTGGTAGCCTTCTCCGTGATGCCGACTAGATGGTCAGGGTCGTTTGGCACCTGCCTGAGCGCATGGCCGAGCACAGGCGTGGAAGCGGAAGGAGAAGTAGAGCGGCTCAGCACCTCACGGCTGAGCCCGTAACGTTCCTGGCGCTCGCTGATCACGACAGCACGGGCGCGGAGTGCCTTGATCTCCAAAGCAAGCTGGCGGCGAGAAGAAAGCGTACCCAGCATGTGTTTCGACCATACGAGGAAGCGGTCTCTGGACCGGCACCGGATGCGGAAGATGTAGAGGTGCACGCAGTCCTCGGCGTCATAGGCGAGCTCGCGCACCTGCTTCATCCACACCCGGATGAAGTGGTCCACGGCGCCCTCTTCTGCTTCGGAGAGCATGCGGAGGATGGCTTTCATGGTTTCCAGCTCGTCGCTGAGCTCAGCCACCTGGGCACTCACGCCGCGGAGCTGCCGGTACTCCCTACCCACCAGCTGCCCGACGATGGACACAAGCTGGGCGGTCGTTCCTTCCATTCTCCCGCTCTCTTGATTATCGACTCTGTGGGGAGGGTGGATGGCTGGATAGGAGATGCAGAGTTTTGTGCTGCTCTTCGCGATTTGCAGATGCTTTATCATGACTGAGAAGGTAGAAAAGAAAGAAAAGACGAGTCCTTGGCTGACAGAGCATTGGAGCAACTTCAATGGGGAGACCCATTTCGTTCGCTGGCGTCCGTTTGGATCAGCGCGGACACAAAAGTCGGCCCAATGCGCCGACTCAAATAGACGCGCGTCCGCTTGGCGGCTTGCGGACCCATTCCCGGCCCATTTTTGAGCCGGATTTGCGTTGGCTTGGACCCGAGGCGGACGCGCGCGCCTTCTCCTCCCCGGGCCCGCTGGTCGATGGCAGCCTTCACCATTTCCCTTCAATCCCCCCAAAAATCCTCCCGCCCGCGCCCGCTCCCGGCCCACCCACGCCATGGACGACGACCTCGACGCCGCCGGCCTCGCCTCCCTCGCCTCGTCCCGGCATACCGGCCGCCCCCTTCGGCAAAGGCAAGCCTCGCGCCCCCCGCAAGACCACCACGCCGAAGCCGAAGAAGGTGCTGACGCCCGAACAGCGGGAAAGGAGTCGGCCAAGAGGAAGGACCGGGGGCACGCGGCGGGCGTGAGGGATTAGGGATGAAAATGAAGGGGAAACTTTTCGTTTTTCCGGAGGAAAAATAGAAATGAAGAGGAAATATCAAAATGGAAATGGAATTTTGCAAAATGGAAGTGGAAATGAAATTTTTTATGCGAAAACGGCCGGTGTAACATGCATGGAAACGGAACTTTCCATTTCTGTGAATATGAAATTTCTGTTTTTATATAAACTTATAGCTGCTTTGTAACCCAACCACCAAAGAAAACACAATGACACAATTAGTAGAATGGATCTTAGGTCCAACTTCTACTACAACACATGTAATCAGCTTGACCCTATACGCAATTGTCCATTACTACTACAATACTATGCTAAGCTGTTAACATAATGATATTATCTTATAGCCATGTTAACAACTCATTAAATTTGTTTGCTTTTGTGTGTATTTCTCTATGATTCAAAGTGTTTTTAAGTTCCGATCAACGCCTTCCATTCTCCCGCTCTCTTGATTATCGACTCTGTGGGGAGGGTGGATGGCTGGATCGGAGATGCAGAGTTTTGTGCTACTCTTCGCGATTTGCAGATGCTTTATCAAGACTGAGAAGATAGAAAAGAAAGAAAAGACGAGTCCTTGGCTGACAGAGCATTAGAGCAACTCCAATGGGGCGCCCCATTTCGTCCGCTGGCGTCCGTTTGGATCAACGCGGACACAAAAGTCGGTCCAACGCGCCGACCTAAACGGACGCGCGTCCGTTTGGCGTCCGCTTGACGACCCATTCCCGTCCCATTTTTGAGCGGATTTGCATCGGCGCGGACACGAGGTCGATGCGCGCGCGCCTTCTCCTTCCTCGGGCCCGCTAGTCGGTGGCAGCCGCCACCATTTCCCTTCATTCCCCCCAAAACCCTCCCGTCCGTGCGCGCTCCCGTCCCACCCTGCCATGGACGATGACCTCGACGCCTCCGCCGGCCTCGCCTCCTCGCCTCGTCCGGCATGCCGGCCACCCCCTTCGGCAAAGGCAAGCCTCGCGCCCCCCGCAAGACCGCCGCGCCCAAGCCGAAGAAGGTGCTGATGCCCGAACATCGGGCAAAGGAGTCGGCCAAGAGGAAGGACTAGAGGAATGCGGCGGACGCGAGGCCGTCGCCGCCGCCGCGCAGCAGGAGGTCACCAACGCCCGCGTCGCGCCGGCAACGAGGGAGGCGCTCTATATGCTAGGGTTAAACCCTGGCCAGCACGGCCTCGTCAACGCCACCGTGGCCGCGGCTAGCACTGGCTCATCCGCCTTCCCTTGGACGGTGCTGCCCGACTCGCCCCGCGCGTCGGCTTGCACCCCAGTGTCCGGATTCCACGTCTACCTGCAGGCCTCCCACCTCTCCAGAGAGTGCTCGCCCGAGGTGAGCGTGGTCGTGCCTTCCACGCCCGCGCCTGCGCCCATCGACCTCAATGCCACACTGGTGGCCGGTGGCTCGTCAACCGGAGGAGCACAAGGAAACGCGCGCGGCAGACGCCAGCCGACGTGCTGGCGGGCGCACACAACCTGTTCGACGGAATGCCGGCCGCCAGCGACGGTGACTACATGCAGAACATGATCTTCGGGGCTGGTGCGCAGGCCGCTGGCTTCGATCCCGACGAGACACAAAGCCAGGATGACCGAGGGGCGTTCACGCCGTCCGCTGGCTACAATGAAGATCAGGCGGCCTTCATGCGTGATCAGGTCGGCCTGGACCTGGACGGCTTTCCTCTCGACCATGAGTTTCTGGAGGACTACGGGCTAGAGGAAGAGGACGAGTGCGACATTGAAGGGGAGCCTTTGTTCGAGGACGAGCTCGCCAACCAAGCCGCCGGGGCGACGCCGAAGCGCAAGAGCAAGCAGACCAAGGCATACAAGGCGGCCCAGGACAAGCTTCTTTGCGAGTGTTGGATAGACATTGGGCAAGACCCCAAGATGGGCGCCGAACAAAAGCATTCACCTTTTTGGATTCGTGTCCACCGTAAGGTCCATGAGCGCAAGAAGTTTCCGCCGTACCAAATAGTAAGCGTGCGCGGGTGGGTGTCCAGTTCGAAGCGATGGAGGGTGATCCAACAAGAGTGCAACAAGTTTTGTGCCAATCTTGAGAGCGTCAAGGCCCGCCCCGTGAGCGGCATCGGCATGCAAGACATGGTATGCTAGCAAGCCGCCCTTTTTCTGTCATCAAGTTTATGATTGCGTGTTTGTTTGCATACCATTTTGCCAATATGCTTGCATGAAATACATTTGTAGGCATTTCAAGCTTTGGAGGCACTCAAGGTCCAACTCAATGGCAAGTGCTTCAACCTCTCCCATTGCTTTAGGGTCATCAAAGACGAGGAAAAGTTTAAGGCGCAATATGCTGCCCTCAAGTTGCATGGTGGGAAGCAAGCTATGGAGGAGGTTGGGGACGGCGAGAAGGCTCGGCCGTGGGGGAAGACCAACTCCAAGAAGGAGGACAAGCGAGATGCGGCATTGATCGCCTTGATCGCAACCGTGGAGGGCATATCACCAAGAAGGACTCAAGGGAGGAGAAGCGCCAGCAAGAAAGCGAAGAACAAATGAATGCCTTCATGGAGATCCAAAGGAGGGGGCTTAAGATGGACGCGGAGAAGCAAACAAGAATGCTTGATATGGAGGCGGAGAAGCAAGCCAAGATGCTAGAGATCGAGGCCACCAACGCCAAGACCAAGGCGAAAGAAGTGGCTCTCGCGAGCATGATGACCGGGGTGGAGATCATGAAGGTGGATCTCAACACTGTGTCGCCAAGGAAGAGGCCGTGGTTTGAGAAGATGCAAGGAGGCGGCTATCCCGGTTTCATCTCTTGGTTCAAACAAACGGTAATTTCTATTAGACAATTTCATTTCATTCACTAATTTGTGCGTAATGCAACAATCCTTTCATATTAAACTTGTAGGATAATTCAGAGTCTATGGACGCCGAATTGAAACAAGTCGCTAATAGTTTTGACTATAAGGTCCGTTCATTTGACAAATACGACATCAACGGGTATCGCTTTCGTACCTATGGCAAAGAGCTATCTATGGCCGACCGAAATTCTACAAATTGTTGTGTATCTGCTATCGGCGAAGGAGGTACCGAGTATTATAGGAGAGTTGAAGCAATTTATGAACTTCTATTCTATGGTGAAAACCCACCGAATGTCGTAGTCTTCAAAAGTTATTGGTTTCAGCCGAAGGAGACTAGAAGGACTCATAAACATATAGGGCTAGTTGAAATCAACCAAAGCACCCATTTAGATGTTCCTGATGTCTATATTACGGATGCGACCCAAGTATTCTATCTACCGTGGGCCTGCCAAACTAATCCAAATCTGAAAGGTTGGGATGTCGTTTATGAAGTGCCGCCACGTGCTAGACTATCTCCCCCAAAGGAAGAGGATTATGAACCTCACATTAACCCAGACACATATGAAGGAGAATTCTTCCAAGAGACACGTCTTTCCAAAAAGTGTTTCAAGAACCGCTATACTTCACCCCAAAACATTGAAGTAGACAGCGACAGTGAATCCCACATCACCCCAGAGGAGGAACAAGAAGAGCCGGAACAAAAAGAGGTTACTGTTGCGGATGACCTGTCAATGCTTGACCGATTACGTCAAGGTGGCCTTCCACATGTTGATGCCACTGAACCCTATGAGCCCGTCATTGATTATAGTGATGATGATGATTATGCATTTATTGATGATACTGATCGAGATTATTAGTAGTGTGAGGTATTCAATTTTTTTATGTTGTACTTGATGATGATACACTTAAGTGATATACATATTATTATTCATGTCGGTATTTTTTTATATTGTACTAATTTCGTTTACTCTTTGTCATGGCAGGTGTTGAAAGATGGAAGGGGAGCCGACTGAGGCCAAGGACAAACGTGCCGAAATTGAAGGTGTGCCACGCCATCAAGGTAGCTCCAGCTTATATCAGTTCGGGCGGAACTGGGTATGTGGTTTGCTTCATGATTAATGCAATTCAATCATCATGCTAGCTTGAGCCCTTTAGTTACTAATTTACTTTGTTTCTCTCTTTCAGGCATGCTACAATAAGACGGATAAGGTGCAGGGGTACGACCTGCATGCCATGGCCCACACTGCCTCTTACAAGCAAGTCAAGGGAAAGGCGAGGAAAGGGGAGGACTTTAACCCGAGCCAGATTCCCATTGATCCAGAGCAGGTGATGATATCTGGTGGCGGGAGGTCCCGTGGCTCCATAGCCATTGATCCAGAGATTGCTCCTGAGACCACGGTGAGTTTAATTTGAATGGACGTTACTTGCTAGTCTTAACATTTGAGTGTCATCATGCTAACGAAACATTGGAAATGATCTTTGGTGCAGCGTAGCTCCAGACAAGCATCACACGATCCTTCTCCAGCTACTGGCACGAGCAAGCCCGCTCCTACACCTCCATGATCACAGTAAGTTTCTCTAGTTTTTTTGCTTAACAAATGCATAAAGACCTAGACTTAGCTTTATTTCCTCCAATATGCTTACCTTAATGACCTAGAGTTAGCTTCTTTTCCTCCAAAATGACTTAATAAGCTTACTGACCTCCAAAACAATCCATACTTAGCTTTGTTTCCTCCAAAATGACCTAAGTTAGTTATAATATGCTTAGTTAACTAGGTTTGCTCCAAAATGATCCATTTTACCTAAGTTAGCTCTAAAATGACCCATTTTCCTTTAGTTAGCTCATAAATGATTCATTTTACACAAGTTAGCTTTAAAATGACCCACTTTACCTAGATTATTTCCAAAGTGATCCATTTTACCAACGTTAGCTCTAAAATGATCCATTTTACCTACGTTAGCTCCAAAATGACCGATTTTACCTTCGTTAGCTCCAAAATGACACATTTTACCTACGTTAGCTCCAAAATGACCCATCTTACCTACGTTAGCTCTAAAATGATGCATTTTACCTAAGTTAGCTCATAAACGATCCATTTCACCTAAGTTACCTCACAAACGATGGCGTGCTTCTTCTTCTAGTCACCTTTTCCTAACTTTCTTATTTGCCATTTTGCAGATTTCATTCACTTCTTGGAAGCTAGCTTGCTATGATGGAGTGCTTGTTTTTTATTTCATTCTCTTCTAGTATTCTCCTAGCTTGCTACGATGGAACTTGCTATCTTGATGAAACTTTGCATTGTAATATGTATGTGCAACTTCCTAATGGTTGCAACTTATGTGTATGTGCAACTTGCTATGTATGAATGGATGGAACTATATATGTGTGTACGATGAAATTTATGTGCTGGATATGTCATATGTTTGCTGTTAAATAGCCCTGTGAAATATATCTATATATGTCATTTATATTTGCTGTGAAAATTGTTGGATTTAAAAAAAACAGAAAAAGAGCCAATATGCAGGCTCTTTGCTGTCTGCCACCGACTGCAACGGGCTCTTTGCCAACAGCCGCGGACGACAAAGAAGACACGTGGCAGCCAACTGTGCTTCCTGGGAGCTGACCCATTTGGTCAGTTTGCCTACAGTGGCAGACGATAAAGAGTAAACAATTTTGCCGTCAGCGGCGGACGGCAAAGGCCTGCCGTGTAGTGACGTCTAGCTGACATCATCGGCGGACGGCAAAGGCAGGACAAATTTTGCCGTCAGCGACGGACGGCAAAGGCCTGCCGTTAGCCACCTAACGGACTAACAGTGCAATTTTTGCCGTCTGCTTTCTTTGCCGTCCGCTGCTGATGGCAACGGCCCCTTTGCCGTCAGCCACCAAATGCGGACGGCAAGGTAGCTCTTTACCGGACCTTACTTTGCCGGAGCCTGTTGCCGTCCGTGGCAGACGGCAATGACCTTTGCCGTCCGCCGTGGCAGAAGGCAAAGTAGCCGATTCCTGTAGTGCATGATGTTGAAAAGCAGATTCTTCATAATGCCAACAACTTCTTCTTCTTCTTCTTCAGAGTTGTGGCCCTTAATTGGACTGAGGGTTTTCGTCAGAATGCGATAGACTGTTCTTGGCACATATAGCAAATCCTTGAAGAGAAAATTGGTCCTTGGAGCTTGGCCAGCCTTCAAAGGCTTCATCAGCACTTGCATCAGATGATTTTGCAATTCAGGTTCCTCATAGAGTTTCAGAGCGCCTTCAGTGGGAGGACTGACTGGGACGGCATGAAGAAATTCAGAGGCCAGAGCTTTGTGATGAGTGTTTTCTGTCATCCAGTCCAGAACCCATGAATTCACATCATCAACATTGCCTGTGAGATGCAAAGTGGCATAGAACTGAAGAATAAGCTCTTCATTCCCATTATAGATGTCGATGCAGAAATTGAGCAGACCAACGTCATGAAGAACACTGAGGATTAGGGTGAAACACGGCATATCCACATGAGGAAGATGCTCATGGTCAAACACTTTATCCTGTCAAACAACAATGAGGAATGGAAGTTCATCTGATAGGCAGTCCAAAAACGCTTGCGGCAAAGTCGAGCAGAGTCATATGGATTGAAATCAAAGAAGAAATGATGCTCAGCAAAGAAGTCATCAGCCTTGAACTTCTACTTCTTGGTGTGAGGATTTTGTGGCTTGGCTGAAGATTGTACTTTCTAGGTCTATTTCTCTATGGTTTTGCTTCTTATTCGATTCTGTCTTCTGTGGATTCTTAATTTGATTCTATCTTGTGTGGATTTTCAAAGCAGACATGAGAATTATCCTTTGTGTTTAGCATGCCTTTTTTACTGGTGAAAAAATACATTACATATATTTGAATTTTAGTTAAGTAAATGAGTACGAGTAAAATAAATTCAAACATGAAGGAAAGCTTTGTCGTTTCATCGATTAAACAGAAGGCTATCCAGTAAATCATGGAAAACCAAGAAAACCATAGCAAACGGGTCAAGCCCACTCTAGAACACACTAAATACAAAAGGGTTGTACCCACTCTGACAGTGTGCTGAGTGCCACAACAAACGCCAACCAAACACACACTAGCTTTTTTTAGGGGACTTGCTCTGCGGAACAACCAAAAACACACTAGTCAGGGGACTCGCTCTGCTGAACAAGCCGCTCTTCCATCACTTTAAGAAAGAAAGTCACGGCGTACTCTCCCGCAGTGTTGAAGAGACAAGCATTCCATATGTCTGCAACAGCAATAGTTCCAACCTACAAGACACGAGGTCCATGTCACTGAAGCTGCAAAGCTCTCGGTGCCGCCTCCTCAACATCTATTGCTCAAATGAACCTTGCACACTCAACCAGTATCACTGGGGTCGTGCCCCAGATGCCACTCCAGATGCGTGCGTTACACGTGCACGCTTACTATAGTAACCTAACAGAACTAGAAAGGAAAAATCAAAAAGATAAAACAAAACCCTAAAAAAAAGATAAAACAAAACAGAAAGGCAACAGAAGAAAACGAACGAACAACCAAAGCAGGGAACGGGCAGCACGCTCTGCCGCGAAATAGGGTTCGCCGACGGAGCGAGCGCTAGGGTCCGCCCACTTTCCCCAGCCGTCTCTCCGTCGCCCCCTACAAACAGAGGCGGCAGAGACGATGTTGCTCGACCGTCGCGCCAAGGGGCTCCTCTGCATCCCCGAATTCTCCACCGACCCACAGTGCCAGGTTAATTTGTTGCCGAACCCCATCTCTTAGCATTTCTTCCTGCTTTGTAGATAACGAAAGAAAAACAACGACTCCCAACTCTCGCGCGTGCAATGAGGCAACAATTTCTTGAAATAGCCGTCTCAATCGCAGAATAAAAGACATGGTCGTTGCCAGTTGACTTGCACATGCTGGCTAAATAACATTGAAAAGGGACGGTAAACTTCTCACTGGAGCTGGAGCGTGCTTGTAATCGTGATCGTCAAACTGGACAAGAAAGTAGTACATGTAGGAAGAATCAGGTTGCTGAGCTGAGGCCATGACGCGCATCAAGACTATCAAGGTGATGGCAAGACAAGATCCGCCGAGTCGTTGAAGCTTTTTGGAGTCTTTTAGAGGGAGTTCTATGTTAGCTAGGTCTTCAGCGTTGGATGCTTTGGTTGGTTGTAATGTTGCCTTCGCGATGAACCTTCAGTTTCGTTTGGATGGCAGTCGTGGACCGAACGTTTCCTTTTGCTTTAGCTAAGATGTAACTTGTTGAACCTCGTGCCTGTGGGTTTTATTGATTTATAAAGCCGGACGCTTCTAACGTCTTCGTTCCAAAAAGGAAGAATCAGATTCCGCGATTATTTACGGGGTTCAGAAAAAGCAGAGGATGTA
>NC_041383.1:799113181-799122405 GCF_002162155.2 Triticum dicoccoides | reverse complement strand
ACTTCCCCTGTTTCACTGCTGTATTCTGGACGGAAGGTTTGTTACAGATATAAGAAGAGTACCAAGTGGGACCTTTTTCTGTACTATTGTTTTTATTGAAATCAGGTGAGACCAGCAGTATTTGCTTGATGTATGTGGTTTTAATCCAAGGTACCCTGTCTAATCTGTTGAGCTTAGGAGTATTGGCTATAATCCTAGGGAGTATTCAGTTCAGTGATTGGCATCGAATATTTCCTACGACACCCAATGACATTCGTTCGTATTGTAGTAAAAGGTATTTCACCCGGAGCATCGTTCGTGTTCGAGGCAGGCTAATCGCCCGTTTAGCCTTATGGTGGTACAAACTACAGCGTGCTAGAAGGTGTTGTTACAGGCCTGGTATGCTCAACTTATCCCCTTGTTTGTCCTTGTTCTTGGGTCTAGTTTTCCTGGGTATTATTTTCATTGTCGTGCGCTCAGACAAGCTTGAATTTGTACAAGGGCCTGCATCTTGATTGTTTGGCTCCTTGACTTGATTTCAGCTTATTTATAGTACAAGTCTGGTTAAGTTGAGCTAGTCTGGCAAACTAAGCAGCAATAACAATCAAAAGAACTTAGTTTGATTTCCCCATCAATTTTGAATCCGAAGCAGCACTGATAAATAAAATAAAAGTAGCAATAAGGGATATATATATGGGCAACTTGTGTTCTCGTGTATATACTCCTCAAATGAGTGGTGTAACAGGAGGAGCAAACAAGAAGTACCATTGCGTATCCACAACACACCTGATAGCAAATGCAATACCGGTAAGAACAATAACAAGAACTAACCAACTAACTCTGCCTGTGAATAAACAGATGAATCCTGAAGGTGGAATCGATGGGGAGCTGAATTTAGGAAATATACGTTTGTTGGAAACGAATAAATGAACGTCCAAGAAAACAACAGCAGCCTAAACTGCTGGAATCTCTGCCTTTATTACACAACAATAATTCTTGTTTAACAAACCCAAGTCTTAAGCTGCCGTAGCTTTACAGGACAAGAAGCAAACGACACCACAACGGCGGTAGGGATAACAACCAATTGGCAACGACATCTTACAGAAAGAAGTAAACAGATCGAAAGGAAAGCTTCCAGAAACAACACTTGCGAAACAAATAATTAACCAAGCAAACCTCCTGTGAGCAAGCAGAGTGGCAAAACAGAGTGATCACTGGTATTGCACTGCAACCTTCATCTGATTTCCTGGGCGCTTCTCATTCAGTGTCTTTAGTTGCTCCATGGCACAGTCCAATGCTGGGTTGCCTTTCTGACCAGCGAGCTGCACCTCTTGAAGGCTTGCCAAATTCTTCATGCCTTGGACTCTGTTAAGCTCTCCTTTCCAAAAGCTCACACTGAGTGTCTCAAGCTCTGTCATTGTGTTTTCCTCAAACCGGACAGCTTCCATACTTTCAATGTTGAAGTTCAGGAACAGGTACTTGAGAGCCGGAAAGGTGTGGGCAGTTTGTGCAACCAGCTCTGTATCCTTGTAGCAGTCCGAGCCCAAGCGTAAGTACTTCAGCCTGGGCAGCTTACATATTGGGCCGAACAATTGGTCACCAACAAAGTATGTCCAAGCAATGACAAGCTCAACAAGATTATTCAGTGAGCTGATCCAGTTGGGCAATTTGTTAATGCCGGCACCAATCTTAAGATACTGGAGGAGCGCCGGTGGCATGTCGAGATCATGTAGAAAGTCCAATGTATCATTATCCCTACATACTTTACTACCAATGCTGAGCCACCGGAGGGAATACATCTTGCTCAGGGACCTGGCTAGCGTTCCCCTAACATCGTTATGATAAGGATTATCAGGATCCCTGATGTCCAAGGCTAACTCTCTCATTTTTTGTAGTTCACCGAGCTCTTTAGCAGCATCATAATCATTACCAAAAACTATTGTATTCACCATCCGTAGCGCCTTCATTCTACCCAGGCCCTTGCGTGCAATCCAACACTCTGTGTACTCTTTGTTACTAATTTGCAGGTGCTCCAGTTTCTCTAGCTTTGACACAGTTTTGGGCAGATCTCTAAGGTCACGTACATCAAGGGTCTCCAAATTCTCTAGCCCACCGACTTCTGGAGGCAAATTAGTTATGTATGTACCTTTTAGGCCTAAAAACCTTAGCATGTACATCCGGCAGACATGTACCAAATGCTTGTCTTCCAGGCCCATGCAATCTTCCAGGTCAAGTACCCTGAGTAGGCTGAACTCGCCTAGACGATCAAGCACTTTTATGTGATTGAGGTCAAACACACTCAGTGATCGGACATGCTCCATCTTCATCTCCTTGATGGCATTCTTCCTACCATGGGATGTTGCAGTTTTGATGGATGCTACCTCTTCTCCACCATGGATGGACAGACGGCGAATTCTACCATACGACATCCCTTCATATGGGCCACCTACTAGGCTAATAAAGTTCTCATCCAGGGCTTTGGACACCATGACCTCATATACCATGTTATGTACCCGGCACGTCTCCACCTTTCCATCCCGCCAGCTGATTATATCATCGGCCCGATCAATCATGCTCCTTCTCACCAACTCGTTGTAGTAGATGTCTGCTACCTCCATTAAGGTCAACCCCTGAATCTCAGCAACCAGTCCTTCTGCGATCCATCTCTTCAAGAGCCGATTCTTAACGATTACATAATCCTCCGGAAAAAAACTGAGATACATCATACAACCCTTGAGATAATGGTGCAGGTGGTTATAGCTGAGACTAATAATCTGCTTCATCCCCTCAAGGGTAGGGCGGCTCTCCATGTGAGTACCAATCGACTTGCGAACTCTCTCCCACATTTCTTTGCTCTCTGACGTTCTATAGCTCACCAAGAGGCCAGCAATGCTAATAATGGCCATTGGGAGCCCACAACACTTCTTTATAATTTTATTCATTTCACCTTCCAGATCGTCGGGGCAAGAAGAATGATTAGGACCAAATATTCTGCCGAGGAACAACTCCTTGGCGTATTGCGAACTAAGGTTCTCGATCCAATAAATGCAATTTGTGCCTGATCCAGCATTGCTGCATGCTTCGGCAACACTCTCTAGCCGAGTGGTCACAATAATCCTGCTGCCGTTGTTGTTGTCTGGCAATTTCGATCTGATTGCATCCCATGTTGCTACTGTCCATACATCATCAACCACAATGAGATACCTGGTTTTACATATGAATTCCATAGCTAATTAGAATGTGTGAAGTGCAAATGTTATGTTAATTATAAATTAGCTTAGTTACAGAAATTACAACCGCTTAGGGGCATCTCAAAAGACCTTAACGACATGATATCAAATATCTCTTTGGAGGCATGGGCTAATCAATGTGGAGTTTCTTGTATAGATTTATATTATCACAATTGTCCAATTTTATGTGCACATAAGTATTGCATTCTCTCCAACAAAAACCTGCAAGCGCCCAACACATTCAAGGATTTTTTTTCTCTAGTTGTTGCATACAAGCATATATGACGAAAATACTGATATCAGCGAAGATTCCATTGAACTTAAAAATTCAAAATATTTTATAGATCAAACCGTTACTTTAGTTGAAAAATCACTTTCACATAAAAATCGTCACTACAAGACCTTCGAAACTAGATCTCATATTGATATGTTCCGATGATCTTTTATTTTAAGTAAAGAGTTACCACCCCTAGAGTATTAAGTTATCACGCTTGTGATCCACAAGTTATCATGTTGTTTAGACAGAAATTACAGGGGCATAAAAATGGTTGTTTCAACCATCTTTCCACGTACACATGCATGCTTGCACTAGAGGATAAAAGAATGATGTCATCTTAGATTCTCCTTATTCCAAAAATTCAAAATTATTTGTAGGTCAAAATTATCCGTTATCTTGGTACATGAGTTAGCAGTTCTGTTGTGTGTATATTATCATGTTACTTATACAAAAATTACCGGGCATATGTTTTCAACAATTTTTATTTTGAGGTCAAAAGTTGCCGTAGTGTCTGTACATGAGTTATCAGCTATATTGTCATACATTATCATGCTACTTACAAACAAGTGGTGTTGGCTTAGTTTGTTGTTGGCTTTCTTAACTTCGCAGAAGAGATGGGTTCGAATCCCATTCCAAGCTTTCTTTTTCTTCCGCCTAAACAACAGTACCAATCAATCCGTTAGCCCTTAACCGCAACAGTGATTGAAGTGCGGGAGAGAAAATTGGGTCTTAACTGCGGTCAACATGCGGGCAGGAGAGAAATTCAGGATCCAATCTGCGGGCGACCAGATTCGGGCGGAAAAAAAAAGGAAGGACTGACGCGCGCAGGATGAGGATCTGACGGCGAGAGGCGTTCGGATCTGATGGAAAAATTCGATCGTTTGGAATTTAATTTTCTCGTTTAAAGACTGAACAGTTCATACCTCATTATCTAAAAGTGCAGGTGGGTCAAATTTATATCTTGGTGACCCTGGCAATTCAACGCAGGAGAAGGAATTTTTTTCATTTTCCTCCTTGAATATCCCTTCACTCCGTTTGGATGTAGACATTCGCGTGAAGAATTTGATATTGGCATTTACCTACCCGAATACGGCTGTTCAGATGGTCTTGGCATTCACGCATGGAATCGCGCCTCGATATCGAGCCATCCTCGACAACACTAGCCCCACTCGTTCCCGAATTCGGACCTCTACTCCTCCGATTTGCTTGATATTGCCTCGCCCCCGCGTACCCCTTCGTCTTGACCTCATAAAAAAAGCTCTCGCAGCCACCGGTGGACGCAGCTTGTACGGAACAGGTGCTCGCACGCCTGCAGCCGTCAGGCCTTCTCCCCGACCTGCAGCACGGCCATGCATATGCTGCACTGCGCCCACCCTTAATCAGTGCCGACCCTCTTGAAACCGAACGGAACTGTAGCAGTGGAGCTCCGCCGAGATCTGGCCGTAGCAATCCCGCCTCCATCTGTCGCAGCGGTGGGGCGTGGTCACCGTTGCAGGATGTCGACGACAAGGGAGGTGAGGATGAGGAGGGTGATGGCTGCGGCAAAGGCCCGGATCCCAGGAACATGCAGATGAAGAACAACAAGGGGACATCAAAGACGGAGATGCACAAACATATTTCATGGTAGGGCGGCGTCTGCCGGGCTACTGTTCTTCATGGCGGCTGGCTAGAGGACGGTGGCATGCATGCTTGGGTAGACGGCAAGGACGCAGGGCTGGTTTCGTCTGCGCCTGCGATCCCCCCGCGTTTCTCCTATTGCTGCCATGTGCTAACCTGGAGTTCCGCCTCCGGGGACCTCATCATGGCCGGCTGTTGCATGTCTGACTCTTCTTGTACTAGTACAAATGAGCCAATTCAATACTCCGACCATCCAAACAAGAATGAGCATTGGTCTCTCCTTGAATTCCAAATGCACAATGCATAAACATCCAAACACCTGAATTCGGGTTGAATCTCAATGTCAATGTCCCGGGGATTTGATATTGCAGCCAATTCAATTCCAAGGCTGTGAATGTCTACATCCAAACGAAGTGTTGTTGAATTGCCAGGCCGTGCCCCACATCGGCGCCAAGTGCTAGTATGCACGGTGGTTGTCTGCATGATCAGATCTGCCGTCTAAGAAAATGTCTGATGTGTAGTGTTCACTTTGATCCGTGATTCCGGTGCTGATTGGGACATTGTAGCATGACTTCTTCACTGGCATGTTGGTGGCGGCAACACCGAGGACCTCTTCTATGGTGGTGCGTACCCGGTCTCAAGTTTAGGGATGAAAATCCTAGGTATGGGTCCTTCTTTTCTGGGTGAAAACCCATGATTGGCCTATGTGGTTCGATCCGGCGATGACAGTGTTCCTGCACGGTTTCCTTGCTGAAGGTGTTGCCGTCGGGAATCTTCTCGTTGTTCGGGCGTTGTCAAAGGCAGTGGTAGTTGTTGATGTTTTGCTGTAGTGGGTTGTCGCCTCGCCTTGAGCCCCATGAGTCATTTTTTTCTTTTTTCTTTTGATTGTGTGCAATCTAATTGTGCGGAGTCGGGTATGTACTCATTGTGCTTGTATTCGCTTGTTGCAACATTAAAAGTGTCGTTTGGCGAAAAGGAAAATAGGTTGAGCTGCGAAACATGCTTATTTTCCAAAATAAGCCTTTATTGCACGGGTTTCATTTTTGTGTGTGCAAGTAACAATGCTCTCCTTATGCTTACGTGTGCAAGCAACAATTCTCGGGTGCACGCTACATGCATATGCAATCAACCAACACCAAACAAATCTAAATTTGCATAAGGTGTAAAAAACATCATAAATGGTAAGTCCATCTACGTTCGGTGGATCTATCTTTGATGGATCTGTTCGAATTTTGTTGTTCGTCTATGTTTATGTGTTTTCGAGCGCTAATATTTTCTTTTAACATCAGTACAGAGGAAAAACTGCCCCCGCGTCGTCCGCGTGGGCGACTCGGGCGGCGACTGGATCCGCTTTTCCCGCAGCCGTCCCCGTGCGCCCTCCCCTCGCCGCCGCCGGTCGGCGCCGGCGGGCTTGTCCGCGCGGCTGACGGCGGCGGCGGGGCTCCGTCCCCGTGAGGCGTCGTGCAACGTTTGACGAGATGCAGGCACCGGCCAGATCGAGGCTGTGAAGGTGAGTTGCTGCAGCGGTGCCGGCGATCCACGCGCGGCTTGATCCAACGAAAGATTGCTGGGGATGGTCAGATCACCACCATAGTGCCTGCTGCTGTCCCTCATGCATGGACGCCATTAAGGGGTGCAGGCAGCGGCTACAGGTTGTGAAGGCGACTTGCTGCAGCGGCGCCGGCGGTCCACACGCGGCTGGATCCAACGGGAAGGCTGGGGGTGGTCAGAACAGCACCATAGTGCCTGCTGCTCCCGCTCATGGACACCATTAAGTGGTGCCATCTCCACTGGTTGCAGCCACTCCCCGGCGCCATCAATCTTCGGCAAGAGCTCGTGAGCAGCTCTCTCTTCCCTAGCATGGAGTGGAGATTCGTCCACACTGGAACGGCCAGCTACTCTGGCGTCCACCATCAGGGGCAGCCCAGCTAGTTGAGGCGGTGGCCTAGCGCAGTTGTCGCGGCCGTCGCCGGCGTCGCCAGCTGGGAGGCGGTGCTTACTTGGGCTCGGGCGCAAGGCAAGGACGACGGAGTTAGTGGCAATGTCTCATGCTGTCGTCTCATGCAGATCAGCTACGGGCTGCCACTTTGTGAGGATGGTGCGGGGCGTCCGAAGTGTCCCAAATTTTGGATTTTGGTAGTGCCACTGTTCTTCATCCCCATCAGACTTCGTCGGGTGGTAACGAGCGGCTTCGTCGTGTCAGGTCAGCTTGCTCATGCCGGCATGACCATCGCTCACCACCAGAACCGTGTGCATATGCAGCTATTGGGATCAAGGCAAGTGGAGGAGACAACATAAGATGACTTCGATTATTGGATGGTACTTCTCGTGTATCCAGTCTTGAGTTCCGGGGTGAGAACCCTAGGTCTGCTGACCTTGATTGGTTATACCTAGTAATGGCGTCGTTTTTTGCGTCGTTACCCTGGTGAAGGCATTGCTCGGAGTTTTGCTCGGATTTGATCTTCAGGGTGAAAACCCATGTTCTGACCTTTGGTGGTTGGACCGATGACGGCGGCGTTTGCGCGTCGCTCTGTTTCTGGAGGCATCGCTTTTGAAGAAACTTTCTCGTAGTTCTTCTGTTGTCAAGAATTGGTTGGCGCCCGATGGTCACTATTGTGTTTCGTCGATCATTGTGTTTCTTGCTTCAGGGTTTTCTTTTTCTCCATCCGTTTAGGCATAGCTTCGGTCTTGTAAGACTTTGCTTTTTGCCGGCATGATTATTTGTTTGTGTGTGTGTGTTGCATTGGCTATGTGCATCTTAGTTATGCAGAGGCCGGGTGTGTATTCATTATGATTGTATCGCTTGATGCTACACTATGAGTCAATAAAGAGCACTCTTTATCGAAAAATGTTTATGTGTTTTCAGGTTGGTTCCTTTCGATCCAGACTACTCTTCATTAGCGGGGGTTGCTGTTCTGCTGCGCTGGTCATATGGGGCCTTAGCACGACGACTTCCCGACTGTCTACTACAACAAGTTTTGTTCGACTCTGGCGAGGGGCGTCATCGCGCCTTTGGCTCACTTTGGTGCTTGTAATCGTCGCTAGGTGGTATACGAATCTGGATGTATTTTTTATTATTTCTGGTGTTCGTTGTATTGTCATGATTGAAGGTAAATAAACCAGAAGTTTTCTCGAAAAAAAAACATCATAACGGGTGAACACATGCAATTATTCACAGACCAGAAAACGTTTGCTCATAGGGCTGGACAAAAAGCTCGAAGCTCGCGAGCATAATGAGCGCTCGATAGTTTAACTCGTTTCGGCTCGTGCTTATTAGTTAATGAACCAAGCCGAACAATGTTTTTTGCTCGTTTAGATTAACGAGTTTAATGAGTGAGGAAACGAGTTTCACGAGCTAACTCGTTTAGCTCGCTAAGTTTCAAAAGTTTGACATAAGACCCCTTAGTTCAAATCAGCCTATTAACACAAGAGTTGCTAGTTAGCCTAGCCTAGGGGCACAACACCCCATCCCATTTTGGCACTTCTCCTAGACCTAGGAGCTAGCCGCGAGGAGACCCTAGAGTCAACCAACAGCAAGCTAGCAGGAACCAAACATCCTTGTTAAATTTATGCCGTTGTGAATTTCTGACGGGGTCATGGTATTCTTCTGTGGTGTCTATTACCTTTACGTCATAATCTAATTTATTTCGTTGTAAATTTTGTATGGAATCATGGGATTCTCCTATGTTGTTTGTTACTTTAATGAGCACTCGTGACCTCTCATGAGCATAACGAGCCCATAACGAACCGAGCTGAACAAAGTTTTCGCTCGTTAATATTAACAAGCCTAGTGATAATGAGCTTAATGATAACGAGCCGAACGAGCTGAGCAGCTCGTTAATCCAACCCTATTTGCTCATTTTATTTAGAGAGGAGATTTGGACCTCGCAAGGCGCACACATGTATTTGGTGAACCGCGCATCTGCACTGTGACCCGGAATTGGTTTCATACGTCCTACACATCTTCATGTTCTCTTTAAGTTTTGTAAAGCGTAATCTACAGCGGTAGGCGAACCATATGCTCCTGATAGGGTTTTTGTACAAGGGAGGCAGGGATGTGGGTGTAGATGGTGTTTTTGCACAGAGTGAGAACGGGAAAATCTTTTATTTTTATTTCTGCT
>NC_041383.1:799083701-799112682 GCF_002162155.2 Triticum dicoccoides | reverse complement strand
CTTTGTTACTTTCTAGGTTTTGGATAGTTGTAAAAATGGAGATGGAGTAGAGACCACAGAACCTGGCAACTTTTCTTTCACACTAACATGCATTTGCGGAGTGTTTGTGAAGGGGTAGAGGGTGTGGCAAATCTATTTCTTTGGTTGATGGATGTGATCAGATTGGGGGTTGGGGTGGGGTATTGGGCAATCTGCACCACGGGGCATATATATGGCAACAATAGATCATATGGCATTGCAAGATGCAGACTTTTCGTGACTATTTTTGAGGTGTTTTTCATATAAAAAACTTTGTTGGATACTGGATAGGGGATGGCGGCTACAACCATGATCTAGATGATAAAATGGAGGGGTGGGCGGGCTTGAGCGCGGGGGATTATGGCACTTTTTTCTCAAGATCAGGCCATGGGGAGAGGAGATCAGGCCTCAAGCCCACCCACCCTTCATTTTATCATCTAGATCAGTGTTGAGGGTGGAGAACAAGGTCGAAAGAGGATTATGCTACTGAGGGAAGATTGAAAAACAAAGTTGCAGGGAATGACGGAAGAAAAAGGTCGAGGAGCAGGAGTAGGCTATAGGTCGCGCAAAGGGATGCCCTGGCACGAGCAGAACGTTGGTGCGAGGGGTGCCATCTCTAGCAGACCCCGTATAACGCACAAAATTAAAATAACCGCCGGTTTACAGTTTAGCCGGAAAAAGTGACCCAAATAGAACTTGTAAATGACTCCAACCTGTAATTTTTTTGAAGGGGCACGGTAAAAATCTTCCCCAGATCCGCAAAAATGCAGTTTTCGCGTCCGCTTTTACGGTGCTCTGTATCTAGAGAAAACAGTTGACGGAGTCCAACTGCCACGAAAACATCCGCGTCTGCCGTAGCACCTGGACCCAAGATCGATTGGAGGTGGCTCGGGAGGAGCTAGCTAGCTTTTGACCGCTTTCGTGTGATCCGTATTTGGCCGCTGCATATATGGCCGTCCGGCGGCTCTGTATTTGATCGCTTTCGTGCGCTGTCCGTCGGTTTTGTAGGTGACAATGGACAAAGATGAGAGGAAGAAGAAGAAGTAGAAACAAAATATGCGGATATTCGGTTTTATAGTTTAAGTTTGAGGGGTCTGTTCGGCCGCAGCTCAAACCGACTCTTAAAACGCGTTTTCCGCGAACTAAAAATCACGTTTTCAGTTCAGCAGATTAAGGGGTCTACTAGAGATGCTCTTAGGCCTGTGTACATACCACCCGTACACGATGCCCTTAGTATTTTTCTCTCCTTCATTTTAAACTTCGGAAAAGAGTGTGAGCGACATAAATCAAACTCATGACCTCTTTGTTTAGAGAAAAATCGCACTAACCAGGTAGGACATATTAATGCTCGTGCCTATTTATTCTATTTTCCATTTTCTTCTTCTTGAGTTCGCAGAAGTCCCCGATTTCATCGGACTAGCCCATTGTCGAACCGGTCTTTTTCCCACTTTTCTTATTATTTTTTCTGTTCATATTTTTCCTTTACATTCTTCTCTTCTTATTTTTCAAAAATGCTCGCACTTTTTTTTCAAAATTTTGAAAAAAATTGCTTCTCAAATTTTTGTTCATAAAATACAAATATTCACATTTTCAAAAAATTGTACAACAATTTCATAAAACTATTCATGTCTTCTAAAATTGTTCATAGTTTTAGAGCATGGTCATTTTCTAAAAAGAGTGAACACAATTTTGAATACAAACATTTTTTGAATTTTAAAAAAATTGAAACACTAAAATATTAGCAATTTCAAAATCAAATCAAAAAATATAAAAAAATACACCATTTTTTAGAATTTCGCCCAATATTTTTTATTTGCGTAGAACTTTTTAGAAGCAAGAACATTTTAGAAATTCCGAACAAATTTTGAAAGCTCGAACATTATTTGAACCTCCCCGAATATTTCGAATTTTTGAAAAATTGTTTCTTGAACTTGTATGACCAGTTCAAGGCACCATGGCAAGTTGTTTCGGTTATCGACGAGTTTTGCATTTTCTGGAGTTTTATCGATGAAAAAGGATGATAAAGGACCAGATGTGTCACAATGTGCATGCGATGTCAGTTGTTCAAACCTGCCATGGATATATACCATGCGAATGCCCACTTGGTGGCAAAAGTTGGGGTCATTTCAAGGATGTCTAAAAAAACATCATACTCAAAGTAGGGTGTTCGGATAGGCCAGAGGTCTCCGTTTGAGAGGTTTTTTCCAACATCCTTTAAATGACATCATTTTTTTTTCATGACCTTATATGACCAATGCACCATGCCAAGTTGCTTGGGTTTTCGATAATTTTTGCATTCTGGAGTTTTCCCGGTCAAAAACAGACGATAAATGGCCGGACGGGTCACAATTTGCATACGGTAACGGAAGTCATTCAATCCCGGCATGGATGCCTATCCTGTGCATCCTCACTTGCTTGTAAAAGTTGCGGTCATTTTAAGGCTGTCCAAAAATAGACCATGTGTCTACAGATGGTGTTTTGGGCCAGAAGACTCCGTTTGAGACCATGTTATTTCTCGACAACCTTAGATGACCCAATTTTGTCCGGTGGCTTGTATGATCAATTCAAGGCATAGTGCAATGTTGCTTTGATTTTCAACAAATTTTGCATTTTCTGGAGTTTTTCTCGGTCAAAAGGTTGATAAATAGCCGGATGTGTCGCAACTTTCATACGGTGTCAAAAATCGGTCAAACCTGGAATGGATGGCCACCATAGGCATTTCCAGATGGTTGCAAAAGTTAGGATCATCTCAAGGATGTCCAAAATAAAGCATCTAGATAGGCCAGAAGACTCTGTTTGAGAGCACCTTGTTTCTCGACATTCTTGAAATGGCCCTAATTTTTCCCTGGCCTTAGCCAACTAAAGGTACCATGCCATGTTGTTCGGGTTTTTAACAAGTTTTGCATTTTTCTGGTGTGTTCTCGGTGAAAAAGATTGATAAATGCACATATATATGTGTCACAACGTGCGTACGGTGTCGGAAGTCTTTCAAACTAGGCGTGGATGGCTAACATGGTCATGCCCACCTACTTGCAAAAGTTGTGGCCAATCCCGAGACATTCAAAAAATAATACCGTGTTAAAAAGGAGTGTTCGAGTAGGCCAGAAGGGTTCATTTGGGAGCATATTGTTTCTTGACATCCCTTAATTGGCCTCAATTTCTTTCATAGCCTTGTATGACCAATTCAAGGCATCATGTCGAGTTTGTTTGGGTTTTTGATAAGTTTTGCGTTTTCTAGAATTTTCACGGTTAAACAATACCAATAAATGGTTGGACTTGTCGCAACTTGTATACGGTGGCGAAAGTCGTTCACCTGGCATGGATGCCTATGATGGGCATACCCACATGCTTTTTTGACCGAGGAAACTACAGAAAATGCAAAACTTATCTAAAACCGAAGCAACTTGGCATGGTACCTTGAATTATTCATACACGGTCTTGGTAAAAAAATCTATGATCATTTGGCTGATGTCAGAGAAAAATGTGCTCTCCAACAGAGCCTTTTTGCCTACCTGGACTCCCTACGTTAAACGTGGTATTTTTTGGCCTCTTGGAGAAAACTTTTGCCACCAGGTAGGCATGCACATTGTATGCATCCATGCCAGTATGGAACGACTTTCACCACCGTATGCACGTTGCGACACGTCCGGCCATTTATCGGTCTTTTTTCACAGAGAAACTCTAGAAAATGCAACACATGCCGATAGCCAAAACAACTTGGCATGGTGCCTTGGGTTGGTCATACAAGGCTATGAAAAATTTGTTCACAAATTTTAAATTTTTCGGGGAGTTTCAAATAATGTTCTCGCTTTCAAAATTGGTTCGGAATTTTTAAAAGTTTCTGGTTCCTAATATTTTCTAAAAAAATACAAAAATGGTTCAGGAAAATTAAAAAACAATTGGTTTCAATTTTTAGGTATTTTTATTTTTTTAATTCCATAGTGTTTCTAAAAAAATATTCAAAAAATTGAGAAATTTCTCATGTTATGTTCGACCTTTTTAAAAGAGGTTTGTGTTTTGACATTCTGAGCAGTTTTGAAAGCCACGAACATTTTTTTGAAATGTCTGTACAATTTTCTGTAAATGCGAATATTTGTATATTATGAACAAAATTTGGAGAAGGGACATATTGAAAAGTTTTGCACAAAGTTTTGAAAGGTCAAACATTTTTTGGAAAAAGTTACAAAACAGAAAAACAAAAAAAGGAAAAAAAAATAATTGGAAAAACATCAGTTCAGCAATGGGCCAGCCCAGCGAAACTGGGGCCTTCCACTAACTGAAAAAGAAGAAAAGGAAAAAAAGAAGTAAATAGGCAGAAGTGTTAAGATGTCCTGGTTGGTGTGGTTCTCTCTGTACAAAGAGGTTATAAGTTCGACTCACGTCGCCCACACTCTTTGTTGCAGTTTAACAGAAAATCAGGCCCCGGACGTACAGTGTATATGGTAGCCAACCCACCATACATATGAAACTGTGTACTATTTGCCAAAGGTTCATATTGCCCTTTATACATTTATTAGTGGGGGTTTGTACTGGTACTGTCGATATGAGGGTAATCTTTTAGTACATTATTAACTTGTATAGAGAGATTAACCTTAATAGACAGAACAAATTTGAAAGAAAAAAAGAAAAACTTAATAGAGAGATAGACAAATAAACAGATAGTTTGTGTATATGTACCTCGTGTCCCTGAGAACCTCCATGAGCTTGTAGGTGAGCTGCTCTACATTCATCTCGTCGATGCCATTTAGGGGGTCCTCTTTGTTGATGCCTTCCGCGTTATCTGCTTTCTGCTTTACCATCTGCTGAAGCATGCGCTTCAGCAATCCCTTCATATCCCTCATGCCGTCAAATGCCCGGGATACGGACACTTGCGCTTGGCGTTGGAACTCCGTCTCTAGCTGCAGGCACACCTCCCTCGCCAGGGTAGTCTTCCCGATTCCACCGAACCCCACGATGCAGAACACCTTGAGCGTCATGCCACCCTCATTGCCAGTCAGCCCCTTCACCATCTCAGCCAGTTTGTTTGCCTGCTCCGTGATGCCCACATACTGGTTTGCTGCCGGCCGAACGACGGGAGGACCCAGCACTGGCTCCGGCGCCGGCGCGGGGGTGGCTAAGTAGGGAGAGGTAGAGCGGCCCAGCGCCTCGCGGGTGACGCCATAACGCGCGTGGCGCTCGCTGATCACGACAGCACGAGCACGGAGTTCCTTGATCTCATAAGCCAGTCGACGGCGAGAGAGGATCGTCTTGACCATGTGTTTGGGCCAGACGAGAAAGCGGTCTCTTTGCCGTGCCCGGAACCGGGGGATGCGGAGGATGTAGAGCTGAATGCAATCCTCTACATCGTAGGCGAGCTCGCGTACCTGCTTCATCCACTCCCGGACGAAGTGGTCAATGAAGACCTCGTCAGTTTCCGAGTTCATGAGGAGGATGGTGTTCATGGTGGCCAGCTCATCGCCGAGCTCAGCCACCTGGCCGCCGACGCCTCGGATTTGCCGGTACTCCTCGCCCAGCAGCTTCCCGACGATGGTCACAACCTGAATCGCGCCCTCCATTTTCCCTCTCTTGATTCTCTTGGCTGGGTGGATGGCTGGATCTGTGATGCAGAGTTTTGTGCAGTTGTTCGCAATTTGCAGATGCTTTTATGAAGGCCCGGGAACATAGAAATGGTAGAAGAGACCATTCGTTGGTTGACGATGCATTATATTAAGAAGCAACTTGCACCAACAGCAGCCATGGCCAGCTAGACGCACATGATCCACCTAAAATATAGTCCCATTTCGAACGACTCGTGGCATGAGTTGACGTCTCAAAATATGTGGAAAGGCTCGGCACATGAGTTGAAGAGAAGTTATTTACCCCCTTCAATTTGTTCTAAATTTAACTTTACATCTTTGATTTGAATCGGATTACCCATCAACTTATATAAAACCGTTCACGATACTTTGCCTCTCAGTTAACCAGTTTTGTAGTCCTAGACTCCTAGTCACTACTCACTAGTGCGACATCGGACTCTCTCTTTCTCCCCGCCGCCACGTCAGTTATTTTCTCTATTCTCTTTTTTTTAGGACGCCGATAACGCCCATATGTGTGGGCGTTAAAGGGTCTAGCCACACACCGTATGTGGTGTGAGCAAGAGGCATCCCACACGGGTTGTGTGTGGGCGAACATTAGAATTGCCTACATGTGTGGGCGCGGCTACTTCGTGCCACATGTCTAACAAGTACTACTCATCTTTACCCCGCGCGTGTGGCACAAAGCAAAAATGCCCACACGTCCTAACGCAGCTACGTTAGATACCCGTGGGATGATGATTTAGTTGCCATCCTGGTTGGCAGATGTAGTTATCCAGGATGGCAAGTGTAGTTGTAAAAGCATGATAACTCTATCTGTTTTGATTAACTATAGTTGCCATATCTAATTTATGGTAGTTGCCGTGTGTAATCAAACCGTAGTTGCCGTGTGTGATTAACTATTTGCCACACATGGTCAAACAGTAGTTGCCATGTCTGTTTACCTAGTTGCCACGTGTGGTCCAACCATAGTTGCCATGTATAGTTAATCGCAGTTGCCATGCGTGTTTATCTGGTTGCCACGTACGCGCAACTGCAGTTGCCGTCTAGCAAAACAATCACAGTTGCCATGTTTGTTTACCTAGTTGCCACATTCGCGTAACTGCAGTTGCCATCCACAACGTAGGAGTGTCGCGTGGGCGAAAATCAGTTCGCCCACACGCGCATGGACTAGGTGGTGGCTGTGTGGGCAGAAACTAGTTGGTCCACACAGCGCAGCTGGCAACAGCGTGATGTGGGGCGTGTGGGCAAACTCTCCAACGCCCACACATCAGCCCCGTCCTACGTGGCACATCAAATTCACCTTTTCGTGTCAAGATTCGTGCAAAAAACAATCAACGACCATCCAGGCGTGTGGGCGAGTTGGAGAACGCCCACACGTCCGTTTTTTAACACAGTACAGACCCAAGCGCTCATAGACACGCGCATACACTCACCCCTATAAACACGCACACACACTCTACCCTATGAGCACCTTCGAAAGACTGAGCTGACATATCATCTTGAAATTTACAAAGTCCGGCCTTACCATGATGAGTTCCTGAATGTGTACTACAACAAGTTATGCCCGGCTCTGACGAGGGAGGGGTGATGACAACGACACGCCTTCGGCTCGCTTCAATGCATGTAGTCATCTCTAGATGGTCTAAGAATCTTGATGTAATTTTTATTATTTTTGATGTTTGTTGTAGTAACATGATTGAAGATGAATAAATCAGACGTTTTTTTAAAAAAAAAAAGCATGGACATGGTTAAGATTCCATAAAACTAGAGACACGCTTTTTTCCGTAAGCACTAGAGATAAGGTTGTTGCAACTTTCTTTTTTTTTTGACGGAGAGACTGACCCCTTATAGTATTATTGATGCAACAAACACAAATTACAAATACCATGCCTTGAACCTGGATGGATGAAAAGGCATCAGCCCCTTTCTATCACTAGGCTATGCCTTAGTCTGCAATTTGGGTTGAACCTGCGTGGATGAGAAGGCATTAGCCCCTTCCCAGCACTAGGCTATGCCTTAGTCCGCAATTTGGATTGAACCTGGGTGGGCGGAAAGGTTGTTGCAACTTGCAACACAAGTGGGAAAAGATTAACCCTCAGCCCGTCTGGATAGACTCGGGAATAGTGAGGACTTAGCGCTAAGATGGTACTAGGCAGGAAGTTGTCAAAAAAAAAAAAAGATGGTACTAGGCAGGAGAGGTGGCGTACCGCGTAAGCGAACGTGGTCAGCGCTATCGACCAATGAAACTCGCACCACTGACTAGCAGTCATGCTTGGACGCTGCACATGGTCGACAGGCTAACCGTAAAATATACTGTAGCTCCTCTCATCGATCGAAAGACTTGGCCTGATTATGCGTTGGGCGATCTGAATCCGTTTTAGGACAGACGGGGTATACAATATACAATCTACTAGTATTTTTCCATTGACCATTGATAGATAGAAGGGAATACAAGGTTGTAACCTCAGTTAGGGTACACTAGGAGGCATTGGTGAGGTTACAGGTGAGCAGGGGAGAAAAGGGTTGCTCAGCTCCAGCACATAGTGATCAGGTTACACGGATGATTGCGGGTAGTCCTTTTGCCCTAGCACGTCGCCATCGCCGAGCTTCGTCCTTGATGCCGGAGAATACTACCTCCTTCCTGATTTATTAGCCCTCCTCGTATTTAGGGTCATATTTTAACAATGATTTTAACTAAACAAATACAAGTTATACGTAGTAAAAATAATATCATTGAAAACTACGTTCAAATACAAATCCAATGAATAAATTTTGATAATATGCATTGATATTTTGTTAGTTAAATCTAAGGTTAAAATTTGATACAAAATATCAAGGGGACCAATAAACAGGACGGAGGTAGTAGCTGGGTGTGGGAAGTAGCGTAAGTAGTTCTGGATGCATATCCCAAATCCAAAATTGCGATGGAAGTAGCAGTTGAGGCATATGTACTCTATATGGTTGTATACTTTGATCTTGGGGAGCGGAATTCCTAACATTATTATTCAGACCTGGCTCGAGCTTATTTTTGTTCTTGACTAGACTAGATGCATGGATGGAAAATACAAGATGCGACTCACCAAATAGTATTGACTTGATAAGATACTGGACCCCACTCTCCATTTCAAAATACGGATTAGTTGTCTCGAAGGTAGATCTCGAGAGGCTTCTTGAGTTCGGTATTTGCAGAATTCCCGGTAGTCCTTGCTTCCTTGAGGCCTCATTTGGTTGCCCGCTGTTTCCCGGGCTGAAGAACCACGGGCCGAGTTGGCCCAGGAAAATTGAGTTGGTCATTTGGATCGCATTGTTTTCGGGGTAATCCTGCCCGAACCACGCCTTCACGGGGAGGAAACCCACGACCCTAGAGCTCGGAGAGGAAACCCACGGCTTGAGCGAGACGAGTGAACGGCAGCGGCGTCTGATGAAGTCATGTATCTAGGGTAGGGTCATGGACCTGTGTAAGATACCCTCCCCAAGGACAAGCTTAGAATAAACTGCCTTCCAGTCGACCTGGTAGGATTCCACTCGACGGACTCAAAGACACTCGACCATGAAGACCCACTCGACCACCAGGAGTTCAAGAACCACCCGGTGTCCAAACGATCTGTAATTAAGTAGTCTTTATGGTCATAATGGCACTTTATGTAAGGCGTTACCAGTAACGCCTGGCCTTAATGTACCTTTAACCCTTCACTACGTGGGCTGGCTGGGGTCCTGGCGCACTCTATATAAACCACCCCCCTCCACAGGTAGAAGGGTTCGCACCTCTGTAATCCATACGCATATAATCCAGTCGACCGCCTCCGGGCTCCGAGACGTAGGGCTGTTACTTCCTCCGAGAAGGGCCTGAACTCGTAAAACTCGTGCGTATACAACTGCTCCATAGCTAGGATCTTGCCTCTCCATACCTACCCCCCATTCTACTGTCAGTCTTAGGACCACGACAGTTGGCGCCCACCGTGGGGCGGGTTTTCTAGCGATTTGTTGGAGAAGTTGGGATTCTTTCGATCTCCTACATAATGGTTTCAGGTGGAGTTTTGGTCGAGGGCCGCGAGATCTGTCTCGGTGCGCTCACGTTCGTCGCCGACGACTCCGCTTGGCTTCAGGAGGCTCCTCTCGACGTCGACGCGCTCCCCGTCCGCGGGGCAACGCACTTTCGCGCGTGCGTTCGCGGCGTCCTCCTGCGACAACCGTCGACCCAGTATGGGTCGGTTCCTGTGCCGTCCTCACTCCCAGTCTCCTGCCGGCGCAAGCGCTCCGGTCGGTCGAGGCTCCAGCGGTGGGTAAGGCATGTGGTGGCTCGCCAGTCAGCCATTCCCCAAGTCGCGGCAATCGAGCCCGATGAATCTCTCTACGGCCTGTTCGATCTGTCGACTGGCTCCGCAGAGACTGCATCCGAGTGCGATAGTAGCGATCCGGCAGCAGAGGTTCTGATGGTCGACGGACCACGCAGTCCTCCTGGATTCCCCCGCACCGACGGAGGCAACGGTGGAGGCGATCCGGCGCAAGCTCACGAAGAGTACCAACCCGAGCCCCTCACTTCGCTGCAGAGGGAAGAACTTCGCCGCCGAAACATGGATGCGCTTCACACTCCTATCGTTGGAGAAACCCCCGAGGCTTGTGCCTTGGAGGATGCGCGCTTGGCTAACCTGGCCGAGCGCACTCGACTGGAGAACCTCTAGCGTGTTCTTGACGAGCGCACACGATCACGGGTTCCAGAATCCAGTCGACGTCAACTCTTTCCACAACCAACTCAAGTATATCGAACTCCGATTCAGAATTTAGCAGCTGCAGCCTGTATAGCAGAATTGATCCAGCCTTCCCAGTCGGGGCAGGTAGAGATTTGCAACAGATCAGAGATTTACTCCGAGCAGCTGGGGATCAAAACTCAGTCGTATCACAGTCACGGAACATGATTCATAGCAGATCCGTCGCTGCGAATTCAGTCCAGTCGGCCCATAGTCCGAGATCGCCCCCGAGGCGTGAGGAACGTGGAGGCCGGCGCGATGATCAGTACAAGAACCGCGAGCCGTATGAACACCGATTCGATCGCAATGATCGACGTCGAGTGCGTACCCCTCCCCCAAGGGGTGGATCATACGCTCCTCGACAACGAGATGACAGACGGCAGCACAGTGCTGGGCGAAGATTTCCAGTCGACCCCAGAGAGCCAGGCTTTGATGCGAGATCCATTATCGTTCAAGGTTTGGTCGACAGGAACGGAGCTCACCGAGAAGGCCATGACAGAGATGTTCCCTCCAGCAGCAGAGTTCATGTCTCAGGGCCGGAGTGTTTTAGCAGGGCCATCAGAGCCGCAGTGATTCCTCCCAACTTCAGGTTGGCGACTAGAGTTAGTAAATTCACTGGTGAGTCCAAGCCTGACACTTGGGTTGAGGACTACCGAGTGGCTGTCCAGATTGGCGGCGGCAACGATGAGGTAGCTATGAAGCACTTGCCTCTTATGTTGGAGGGTTCGGCCAGAGCATGGTTGAATCAGTTAGCACCCAGCAGTATTTACACTTGGGAAGATCTGGCCCAAGTGTTTGTCAGGACATTTGAAGGGACTTGCAAGCGACCAGTAGGGTTGACAAAGCTGCAGTCGTGTGTGCAGAACTCGAATGAGACTTTGAGAGATTACATCCAGAGATGGATCACCTTGCACCACACAGTTGAGAATGTGTCTGATCACCAGGCAGTCTGTGCTTTCAAGGAAGGTGTCAAGAATAGAGAGTTGAGTTTGAAATTCGGTCGGACAGGAGATATGACCCTGAGTCGGATGATGGAGATTGCCACCAAGTATGCTAATGGTGAAGAAGAGGATCGACTCCGGAGTGGTAAGTACAAGGCAGCCGCTAATGAAGCCGGCGGAGGGAACTCCAGTCGAAAACAAAAGCGCAAAGCCGAGCCAGCCGCCCCTGGAGAAGCCTTGGTTGTGACCCCAGGAAAGTTCAAGGGGAAACCCAAGGGTCCGTGGAACCCCAAGAAGGTAAAAGACCAAGATGGAAATGATGTGTTGGACTTGCCATGTCACATTCACACGAAGAAAGATGAAGAGGGTAAACTCATTTACCCGAAGCATACCACTCGACAGTGTCGGCTCTTGATTCAGCAGTTCCAAGGGAAGCAGCCCAAGGATAAGGAAAAGGAGTCGGACAAAGTTGAGGACAAGGAAGACAGTGATGGTGGATACCCCCAGGTCAATTCCACCCTGATGATTTTTGCTGACGTTGAAAGCAAAAGTCGATTGAAAGTTATCAACCGAGAAGTGAACATGGTCGCTCCGGCGACGCCCAATTATTTGAAATGGTCTCAGACCGCCATCACATTCGACAAGTCTAATCATCCGACACACATTGCCACCCATGGGAGGCAAGCGTTGGTGGTCGATCCAGTCGTCGAAGGTACTCGACTCACCAAAGTTCTGATGGATGGTGGCAGTGGTTTGAACATTTTGTATGCAGAGACGTTGAAAGGGATGGGCATTCCGATGTCCAGACTCAGCACCAGCAACATGAGCTTCCATGGAGTCATTCCTGGGAAGAAGGCTGAGTCACTCGGCCAAATTGCTCTCGATGTGGTTTTTGGTGACAGCATGAATTTTCGTAAGGAAAAGTTGACCTTTGAGGTCGTGGATTTCCAGAGTGTTTATCACGCTATTCTGGGGAGGCCAGCATATGCGCGTTTCATGGCTCGACCATGTTATGTGTACCTCAAGCTAAAGATGCCAGGTCCTAAAGGTGTGATCATTGTCACTGGCAATCGGAAAAAGGCAGAAGAGTGTTTTCAGAAAGGCTCTAAGATCGCCGATGCTCAGATGGCAGTGCTCGAGCTGCAAGAATACCAGAAAACTGCAGACCCGAGTGATTTGTTGCGAGCCAAGAAGCCCGCTACGGAGTCAGCATTTCAGTCGTCCGGGGAAACGAAACCGATTCATATTCATCCGACTGATCCCAATGCTGCTCTGACTCACATCTCAACAACACTCCACTCCAAATAGGAAGAAGCACTCATCCAGTTCCTCCGTGAGAACTGGGACATCTTTGCATGGAAGCCTACTGACATGCCAGGTGTTCCCAGGGGGCTGGCTGAGCATCGTCTGCGAGTCGACTCAAAAGTCAAACCTGTCAAAGAAGATCTTCGACAGTCCGCCGACCAGAAGAGAAAGGCCATAGGCGAAGAGGTGGCTCGGCTCTTAGCAGCAGAGTTTATTCGAGAAATTTACCACTCCGAGTGGCTCGCCAACGTTGTCATGGTCCCTAAGAAGGATAAGTCACTACGCATGTGCATCGACTTCAAACATATCAATCTGGCCTGCCCGAAAGATCATTTTCCTCTCCCCCGCATCGACCAAATAGTCGACTCGACTGCGGGATGTCAGCGTTTGTCTTTTGTAGACGCATATTCCGGATACCATCAGATCCGTCTGTATGGACCCGATGAGATCAAAACAGCTTTCATCACTCCATTCGGGTGCTTCTGTTATGTCACCATGCCATTCGGCCTCAAGAATGCCGGAGCCACGTTCATGAGGATGATTCAGAAGTGTTTACTCACTCAAATCAGTCGGAATGTGGAGGCTTACATGGATGACATTGTGGTCAAGTCACGGAAAGGTTATGACCTATTGACTGACCTTGCTAAAACATTTGCCAATCTCAGGAGGTATGATATCAAGCTTAATCCATCAAAGTGCACATTCGGAGTTCCTGGCGGAAAGTTACTCGGTTTTCTCGTTTTCGAACGAGGAATCGACGCTAACCCAGAAAAAGTTGGCACTATACTCCGAATGAAACGCCCTGTGCGTGTGCATGATGTCCAGAAACTTACTGGATGCTTGGCCGCTTTAAGTCGATTCATCTCTCGCCTCGGTGAAAAGGCATTGCCTCTTTACCGACTGATGAAGAAATCAGACAAGTTCGAGTGGACTCCAGAAGCTGATGCAGCGTTTGCAGAGCTCAAAGCTCTGCTCTCCACCCAGCCGGTGCTTGCTGTCCCAATCAGCAAGGAGCCGTTGCTGCTTTACATTGCAGCCACAGGACAAGTCATCAGTACAGTACTTACGGTCGAGCGGGAAGAGGAAGGAAAGGCCTTCAAAGTTCAGCGCCCAGTGTATTATCTTTCTGAAGTATTAACCCTATCAAAGCAAAGATACCCTCATTATCAGAAGCTTGTGTATAGGATTTATATGACCGCTAAGAAGGTTGCTCATTACTTCTCTGATCATTCCATTACAGTCGTCAGCGACGCCCCATTATCAGAGATTCTGCACAACAGAGACGCAACTAGTCGAGTGGCGAAGTGGGCGATTGAACTTCTTCCCCTTGATATCAAGTTTGAGGCAAAGAAAGCCATCAAGTCCCAAGCAATAGCAGATTTCATCGCCGAGTGGATTGAACAACAGTTACCGACTCAAGTTCACTCGGAGCACTGGACTATATTTTTTGATGGTTCCAAGATGCTGAATGGTCCCGGTGCTGGGGTAGTGTTGGTTTCCCCCCGAGGAGATAAGCTCAGATATGTGCTCCAGATTCACTTTGATTCTTCCAACAATGAAGCAGAATACGAAGCACTGTTGTATGGGTTGTGTATGGCCATTTCACTCGGCGTCCGTCGCCTCATGGTTTATGGCGACTCAGATCTGGTGGTTAATCAGGTAATGAAGGAGTGGGACGTCAGAAGTCCAGCCATGACTGGCTATTGTAATGTAGTGAGGAAGCTAGAGAAGAAGTTTGAGGGTTAGAGCTCCATCATATACCCCAACTGAAAAATCAAGCTGCTAATGATTTGGCGAAGATAGGGTCCAAGAGGGAAGCCATTCCCAGTGATGTGTGTTTGGAGCACATCCGCACACGTCGATTCAAGAGGATCCTTTCACTGAAGAAGCTCCACAACCAAAAAGTGCCACTGATCCGACTGAAGTTGAGGTCCCAGCAGTGGTCGACCTGATCATGGAAGTCGTGGTCATCACTCCCGACTGGACAGTACCGTACATCGCGTATATCCTGAGGAAAGAGCTCCCTGAGAACGAAGAAGAGGCTAGACAGATCGTCCGCCGATCCAAGGCCTTTACTGTGATCAAGGGACAGTTATTCAGAGAAAGCGTGACTGGAGTCAGCCAGAAGTGCATAACGCCAGAAGAAGGTCGGATAATTCTTGATGATATCCACTCAGGGACCTGTGGTCACCATGCGTCCTCTCGGACCATTGTGGCTAAAGCATACCGAGCGGGTTTTTACTGGCCAAAGGCAAATGAAATGGCAAAGGAAATAGTCGACAAGTGTGAAGGATGTCAGTTCTACTCCAATATGTCACACAAACCCGCCTCAGGATTGAAGACCATTCCCCTCGTCTGGCCTTTCGCTGTTTGGGGGTTGGATATGATCGGACCATTGAGAACTGGCAGGAGTGGTTTCACTCATTTGCTTGTGGCAGTCGACAAGTTTACGAAGTGGATCGAAGCTAAACCTATCAAGAACCTTGATGCGTGCACTGCTGTCTGTTTCATCAGAGAGTTGATATTCAGATATGGAGTTCCGCACAGCATCATCACTGACAATGGATCAAATTTTGATTCCGACAAGTTCAAAGCCTTTTGCGCCTCTCAGGGCACGCGAGTCGACTATGCTTCGGTCGCTCACCCCCAGTCGAATGGACAAGCAGAACGAGCAAATGGTCTAATTCTCAAAGGACTGAAACCTCGACTGATGCGTGATCTCAAGCATGCGGCAGGAGCATGGGTTGATGAACTTCCGTCGGTTCTTTGGGGATTGAGGATCACTCCTAATCGGTCGACTCGGAGGACTCCATTCTTTATGGTCTATGGAGCTGAAGCAGTTCTGCCGAGTGACCTGCTTCACAATGCGCCCCGAGTCGAACTCTACTCTGAAGCTGAAGCGGAGCAAGCCCGGCAAGATGCAGTCGACCTCCTTGAGGAGGAGAGGGAGATGGCCCTGATCCGCTCGACCATCTATCAGTAGGACTTGCGTCGATTCCACGCTAGAAATATGAGGAGGTGAGCCTTTCAAGGAGATCTGGTCCTCCGAGTGGATCAACAGAAACCACACAAACTCGCTCCCACTTGGGAAGGTCCCTTCATCGTCACCAGAGTTCTTCACAATGGAGCCTACCATCTTTACAACGTCGAACGTCAGATCGATGAGCCTCGAGCTTGGAATGCGGAGCTGCTCCGCCCCTTTTACACTTAAGAACTCACTCGGGTGAGATGTAATAAAAGTACCTCTGTAGTTTGTTTATCTAAATCAAGAAAGTTATAATTTTCCCAGTGAGTGCCATTAATTTTTGTTAACATTCCCCCCCAGTGGGTGGCTTAGCTGCGAATCCATTTTGCCTAAGTTTGTAAAAAAAATTCCTTACCGAGTGGCGAGCCGGCCTCTCACTCGGGGGTTTAGCTGCGAATCCGTTTCGCCTAAGTGTTTTAAAATCCTACCGAGCGGTGAGCCAGCCTCCCACTCGGGGGCTTAGCTGCAGTCCCAGTACTCACCTAAGTATTGAAAAATCCTACCGAGTGGAGAGCAAACCTCCCACTCGGGGGCTTAGCTGCAGTCCCAGTACTCGCCTAAGTATTGAAAAATCCTACCGAGTGGAGAGCAAACCTCCCACTCAGGGGCTTAGCTGCAGTCCCAGTACTTGCCTAAGTATTGAAAAATCCTACCAAGTGGAGAGCAAACCTCCCACTCGAGGGCTTAGCTGCAGTCCCAGTACTCGCCTAAGTGTTTTAAAATCCTACCGAGTGGAGAGCAAACCTCCCACTCGGAGGCTTAGCTACAGTCCAAGTACTCGCCTAAGTGTTTTAAAATACCACCAAGTGGTGAGCCAGCCTCCCACTCGGGGGCTTAGCTGCAGCACAGTACTCGCCTAAGTATTGAAATATCCCACCGAGTGGAGAGCAAACCTCCCACTCGGGGGCTTAGCTACAGTCCAGTACTCGCCTAAGTATTGAAAAACCCTACCGAGTGGAGAGCAAACCTCCCACTCGGGGGCTTAGCCGCAGTCCAGTACTCGCCTAAGTAAGAAATCCATCCCAATCCGCAAGGACGACGAGGTGCAGGTCGACTGCTACCTTCTCCTTCGGAGCTGCGCCACAAGTACAACGTGCAGTCTATCCCAATCCGCAAGGACGACGAGGTGCAGGTCGACTGCTACCTTCTCCTTCGGAGCTGCGCCACAAGTACAACGTGCAGTCCATCCCAATCCGCAAGGACGACGAGGTGCAGGTCGACTGCTACCTTCTCCTTTGGAGCTGCGCCACAAGTACAACGTGCGGACCACCCCGATCCGTAAGGATGACGAGGTCAGCCGCAACTTGTACTTCATCCCTACCTGCAAGATCGATGAAGTGCAAGTCGACTGGATAGTCACCTCAAAGATGCTGCTCGAGCGTTGAAGTATACTCTGAATGAAAAGCAAAGTTCGCATCGAAGGCAAATAAAAGCACGCTCGGTGATAAACCAAATTCGGATAAACGTCCTACGGATACAAAAGTGCTCGGGTGTTAAGCCCGTTAAAGTTTATCGGTTACAAAACCACTCGGCATTCCGAGGCAAATTTAAGGCAGAGCATAGAAGTTTTTTACTCCTCAAGTGGAGGACTGGAAGGAGCCACGAACTGGTCAAGGTCAATTCCATCAGCAATCCGGGTGGCAGCGGCGATGAAAGTCTCCATGAAAGATCAGAAATCTTACTTCTTGGTGTTGGCGACTTTGAGGGACGCTAGCCTTTCCTCCCGCGCTTCCTTGCAGTGGACACGAACAAGAGACAAAGCAACATCGGCACCGCACCTGGCAGAAGACTTTTTCCACTCTTGCACTCGACTTGGGACCTCATTCAGTCGAGTCATTAAGGACTCGAGGTCATTCTGGAGCGTCTGGTCTGGCCAGAGTGTTGAGTCGATCCGCGACACCGCAGCTTTCAGTCGAGCGAGATAATCCACCACACCAGCAATGCGAGACTCCAGTCGGAGCATGTTCATAGCAGCTTCATCCTTCACGGGGGAGTTGATGGGGTCCAGGCTTGTTTCCACTCGACTGGTCTCCTCTTCGAAGTTCTGACAGAATTCTGTAAACACAGCTCGGGTTCAAGTTAACAGTTCTATGATCAGTCGATGATAACTAGACAGTCGGGTAAAAGGGATTACCTTCGAGCATGAGGAATAACTTTTTGGCGAGCCCTCCCAGATAAGTCTCCAGATCATTCCTTTTTCCCGCTAGTTCGCCAGCCTTGTCAGTCAGAGCAACTTTGTCATTCTTCAGTCGGCTAACCTCCTTGTTGGCCGCGTCGAGAGCAGCCTTCAGTTGGGTGTTCTCCTCTTCGAGTTTGCCGACTGAGACCAGTTTCTCTTCCGCAAGCTTTGTTTTCTCCAAAGCTGCCTTCTGTGCCTCTGCAAGGTCTTGGTCCTTCTTCTTCAGAGTCTCCTCCAGTTTGTCTGCAAAATAACAATAAGCCCAGAGTTGAGAATGGGTAGAAGGATAAAGACAGTCGTCAAAAGCTCTCACCAGCCATACCCTTGGCCTCGTCTCTCGCCTTTTGCAAGTTCTCCTGAGCAAGCTTCAAGTCAATTGAGCTGGATCTGTTTGTTCTCCAATTCGGTATAGCGGGCCACGAGCTCACAAGATTTCTGCGAAGAGTCAACCGACAAAACATCAAAGACAAGTCACTTCCGAGTGACTAAAGAAAAAATCATAGCATTTCTAGGACTACAGCCGAATCAAAACATTCGACAGTAGTCTCGGGGACTACACCCAGTGGGTGCACTCAGCGTGCCCCCACTGGTTTTACCAATTCGATTCGATCAGTCGACCGAAAGAGCCAAAAAAAATAGTTCCTAAGACTATAGTCGACTGCCCGCAGTCCACCATAGCCTCGGGGACTACACCCAGTGGGTGCACTCAGAGTGCCCCCACCGGTTCCAAAGATCCATTTGACATGGCCCGACCAGACCGAGTGAAGAAGTGCAAAGTCTAAAGACTATTGTCGACTGCCCGCAGTCCACCATAGCCTCGGGGACTACACCCAGTGGGTGCACTTAGCGTGCCCCCACCAGTACAAAAATTCAATCGACACACCCGCCTAGTGGGTGTACAGATACAGATATGGAAATCTTCAGAAAGAAGAAATTTCAGGTAGCATATCCTAACAGAACAAGCAGCGACCAACTTACTTGGACATTGCTCTGAAGAGCTGAGCTTGCATCATAAGCTGCCTGGCTGGCCTCCCGGACCACCTTCACTTGCTCCATCATGATTCCTGCCTGGCGTATGGCCTCCTTAGCAGCACTCACTTGATCTTCCGGGATGTGGTGTGTGGCAAAAAGGGAAGGCGGGTCAACAGTCGACGAAGAAGGCCGGACACTCGTCATCGGCACAGCAAAAGTCACAGAAGCCCGAGTGGTGTCGCCTCCCTCGTGAACCAGCATCTCAGGCAGTGATACAACTTGAGTAGCCTTGCCAGCAGGCACCCTTTTGTCCTTCCTCTTCCTCAGTGTTGTTTCATCGTCGTCGTCAGGGAGATCAATGACATGAGGTGGAACTACGGGAAAGATTCAAACGTAAAAACAAAAATCCAATCGACCATAAAGCGAAACTGCAGAGATCATACCAAGCTTGGAGGTGGCGGCATCTTCCATGTCCTGATCTTGGTGCTTAGTTGAGGTCTCGGAGGTGGCCGCACTGCAGATTTCAGAAATTAATTGATCAGTCAAACGAGTCGACCAAAAGCACACTCATGATAAACAGAAAACACAAGTTCTGGTGACTACCCGGAAATGTTGGGATGACCATCCTCATCTTGGGCAGGGCCTTCGTTGGCTTTGATGACGTTGCTCGGGGTTGCTTCGGTGGTTTCTCAGTCGGCGCTGGGGAAGTCGTCCGAGGGCGTTTTGTCGACCGCCCAACGGGCGTGACAGCCTTGCCGCGCTCGACCGCCGGGTCATGCGTTAGCTTGGACCGCCTTTCCGAGTGGGGAGGATCCACGTCTTCCTCCTCTTCTTCCTCCTCCTCCTCTTCATCAGAGCTGTCGTTTCCCTCGCCCTCCTCACCGTCGGACTCCCATTCCTCCTGGCTTTCGCCTCCGCTTCCTTCTTCTTCTTCGACTTGTTCTTGCGCCCCGTTGGGCAACGAGTACATCTCAGTGGTGATCTAGAAGAACAGCAAAACAAGACGAAAGTCAGTCGGCCGATCCGCAGCGGAACAAAGCAAATGCAACAGGATCACAGTCGGAGATAAGTGGTCCTACCTTGTCTGGTTCGTAAGATTGGTCGAGTGGTGGGATCCTCCTGGCTCCTCGAGGGTTATCCTTGTTCCCTGTGATGGCTGTCATCCACCTCTCCAATGTAGCATCATCGACCTCCTCTGGGTGGACCCGAGTGGTGTCGTCGTACCAGAATACAACCACATCGGGTGGCCTCGGTATTGGAGCGGTTGAATACACCGTCGAAGGAAAACCTCCAGAAGATCCATGCCGGTCACTCCGTCGCGAATGAGCTGGACTACACGCTCCATCAACAACTTAACCTGGACCTTCTCCTCCGGGTGCACCTTCAGAGAGGAGGGCTTGTTCACTCGATCCATGGAGAAAGGAGGGAGCCCAGTCGACTGCCCTGACGTCGACTGGTCTTGGCAGTAGAACCAGGTCGACTGCCACCCTCTGACTGAATCGGGAAGAATCATGGCCGGAAAGGCACTTTTCCCCTCATCTGGACCGCAAGACCCCCACACATCTGGATTACTTGGGTTCTTTCATTGTTCGGACTAGCCTTTTTCACCGTCTGAGAGCGACAAGTGAATATGTGTTTGAAGAGGCCCCAGTGTGGCCGACAGCCCATGAAGTTTTCACACAGAGACACGAAAGCAGCGAGATAGGCAATGGAGTTGGGTGTGAAGTGATGGAGTTGTGCTCCGAAGAAATTCAGAAAACCCCAAAAGAAAAGATTCGGTGGTAGAGAAAATCCGCGATCGACATGTGTGGCTAAAAGGACACACTCACCCTCCTGAGGCTGCGGCTGCCACTCCGTTCCCGGAAGCCGTGCTGACCCATGGGGGATCAGTCCCTCGTTGGCCAGGTCGTCGAGGTCCTTCTGGGTGATGGTCGAGCGGATCCAATCTCCCTGGACCCAACCTTGCGGCAGGCTAGACTGCGATGAGGATCCGCCCCGACTAGTGGCTCTCCCCTTTGCCTTCGTCGTCGCCTTCTTCGCCTGCTCCAAGGCCGCCGTCTTCTCCTTCACCATTGTCGCCAGCGGAGCAAGAACAGAGCAGCCGCGCTAAGCAGGTTACGGGCGCGGCTGATGAATCTGAGGACGGGAGAGGGGAAAATGAGGGCGCACTGTTCAAAAGACCCCCGCCCGATGCCTTATATGAAGCCGCTTCCGAGTGACTGTTTGGTAGGCTCGGGCAATCCTGTCAAATCCCGCAACAGCCGCGCACGCGGTACGTGGCGAAAAAGGTGGCGTGGAAATCGAGGTGTCCTTGCCTTATCCCATCCGAGTGCCGCGGCCTTCTCTGCTTCGCGCGCTTCCCGAAATTCGGATCCCGCAAAATCCGCTAACAGCAGAGCAACTTGTCAGACGACAAATTTCCTCCGATCCGTCGCTCGGAAATCTCCAAGTTCCTAAAGTTCACTCGACAGATGTAAAGAATGGATCAAGGCGACTGAAAGAGAAGTTTACACCATCACTAAAAGGTCACTGATACAGAGTTAAACACACTCGCAACAGGAAAAACAGGTCGGAAAGATTATCAACTCCTTCCTCACTCAAACCTCGATCCATTCGGGGGCTAATGATGAAGTCATGTACCTAGGGTAGGGTCATGGACCTGTCCAAGATACCCTCCCCAAGGACAACCTTAGAATAAACTGCCTTCCAGTCGACCTGGTAGGATTCCACTCGACGGACTCAAAGACACTCGACCATGAAGACCCACTCGACCACCAGGAGTTCAAGAACCACCTGGTGTCCAAACGGTCTGTAATTAAGTAGTCTTTATGGTCATGATGGCACTTTATGTAAGGCATTACTAGTAACGCCTGGCCTTAATGTACCTTTAACCCTTCACTACGTGGGCTGGCTGGGGTCCTGGCGCACTCTATATAAGCCACCCCCTCCACAGGTAGAAGGGTTCACACCTCTGTAATCCATACGCATATAATCCAGTCGACTACCTCCGGGCTCCGAGACGTAGGGCTGTTACTTCCTCCGAGAAGGGCCCGAACTCGTAAAACTCGTGCGTATACAACTGCTCCATAGCTAGGATCTTGCCTCTCCATACCTACCCCCTATTCTACTGTCAGGCTTAGGACCACGACATCGTCGACCAAGATCCAGCGCCCCCGACCACCTCCGAGCTCCCCCTCCGGCAACAGAAGCGACGCCCCCGACTCCCTCCCTCCGGTGCCAAGGATCCAAGCTCCGCCCCTCTAGTGACGGCGACGGGCCGCAACTGTCACCGTTCTCCTTCCCCAGATCTCCCCTCCGCCTCCATGCTCCGCTCCCCTCTGGCGAGGGCGACTGTCGGTGTCAAAACCGGCGGATCTCGGGTAGGGGGTCCCGAACTGTGCTTCTAGGCGGATGGTAACAGGAGACAGGGGACACGATGTTTTTACCCAGGTTCTGGCCCTCTCGATGGAGGTAATACCCTACTCCTGCTTGATTAATATTGATGATATGGGTAGTACAAGAGTAGATCTACCACGAGATCAAGGAGGCTAAACCCTAGAAGCTAGCCTATGGTATGATTGTTATTCGTCCTACGGACTAAAACCCTCCGGTTTATATAGACACCAGATAGGTTAGGGTTACACAGAGTCGGTTACAATGGTAGGAGATCTACATATCCGTATCGCTAAGCTTGCCTTCCACGCCAAGGAAAGTCCCATCCGGACACGGGACGATGTCTTCAATCTTGTATCTTCATAGTCTTGGAGTCCGGCCGTGACCATAGCCCGGCTATCCGGACACCCCCTAGTCCGGGACACCCTCAGTAGCCCCTGAACCAGGCTTCAATGACAACGAGTCCGACGCGCATATTGTCTTCTGCATTGCAAGGCGGGTTCCTCCTCCGAATACTTCATAGAAGGTTTTGAACACAAGGATAGTGTCCGGCTCTGCAAAACAAGTTCCACATAACACCGTAGAGAGAATAATTTTTGCACAGATCTGCTGACGTATTCTGCGGCGTGACATCACACCACGGCCAGGGGTTTATATGAATTGTTTTTACTGTTCCACCTCAGCGTGTTTAGCGAGGCGGTTTCCTTGGCACGTCTTATCAAAGCATAGATCGTGCCCCCTTATTCCGGGATTCTCATCAATTCGGGCATGGGTAACCCAACCGTGCCCGTTGGCCTGCCTCCTCTATCAAAGGCGAATCCTAATCGACCATGGGGTGGGCTCTTGGTATTCAACCTCTTTATAGTGAGACCAAGGCCCTCTTCTTTTTACACCCTCCATCGAGTTCGCCTCGCGCTTCGAGTTCCAACACCCAAAGCTTCAGATTCAGGCGCTTCGGACTTTCGACGATGTCCGGATCCGACTAGCACGACCGATGGATGTCTTCCTCCGTCACAGAAGAAGATGTGCTAAAGCTGCGCGACACTAGGTATCTAACCGGCGAGATCTCGCATAGGCTGCCTCCTCCAGGGCAGGTCATTCCCACTCCTGAGCCCGACGAGAACGTGGTGTTCGTGTCCTACTTCCTTCAGGGTTTAGGCTACTCGACGGATCCCTTTGTGCGGGGGCTCATATTTTATTATGGGCTTGATTTCCATGACTTGAATCCGGAGTCCATCCTCCATATCTCGTCATTCATTGTCGTATGTGAGGCCTTCCTCCATATTACCCCCCACTTTGGATTGTGGCTCAAGACCTTCAAGGTGGAGCCAAAGATGATCGAGGGACAACAAGCAGAGTGCGGAGGGGCGGTCATAAGCAAATGTGCTGATGCTCCGTGGCCCGAGGGCTCTTTTCAAGAGGAGCTTGGTTTGTGGCAACGGGAGTGGTTTTATATCACCGCTCCCAGGGGCACCAAATGGGCGGCGCTCCCTGCCTTCCGCTCAGGTCCACCACAGCTGCTGGCATCATGGGTCAACAAGGGGCTCGACTAGGGGCCGTCCAAGGACGTTCCCTTGCTGCAGGGCCGTATTCGAGACCTCCAGGAAAGAGGAATCAACCTGGTTGCAGTGGCGCAAGTTATGGTGATCCGGCGCCTTCAACCCTGCAAACATCGCCCCCTCCGCCTGTGGGAATTCAACCCGGAGGGACCACGAGTTCTCCAAAATTTTATGGGCACGACGCCCGTGGAGATGTATAAACTGTTCTTCGGATCACAAGAGAAGTGTCCGGACTTGACCGAGGACGCAGGACTAAGCTGCAATCGCCCAGATACTCAAGTAAGTAGTCCTATAACCGGACAAGCTGTTCATTCATTTATTTTATATATATGCCCTTTAAAGGAGCCGTTTCTTGAACAGGAGTGGATAGCCAAGGCAAAGTTAATAAGGTGTCCGGCTCCCCTCCCAGAGACCACGCCGGATCCCATGCTGACCAAGATGTTGAAAGCCGCGCCTTTTGAAGAAGGCGAAGGGGGGAGCGGGGAAGCAACTGCCTCTATGAAGGAGGCTATCAAGGAAGGAGGGATTAAGAGTCCCACCTTCCGAGGTGAGAAGAGGACCGCTTCGGAAGATCCGGAGGTCAAGGCCTCAAAGAGGGGAAAGGAATCTTCGGCAAAGAGTCCGGCGCTGGGAAGTAACCCAGCCGCATTATTTCCCCAAGGGAATCAGCCCTCCAGCGAGCCGTAAGTAAAAAAGAAGGGGTCTTGTAAATAAGGAACATCCCTGTATTTATTCATGAAGATAACCGAAATTGTACCTTGTAGTTCGGACCTCAGCCCTTCTCAGCAGAGCTCGTCTTCGGGGGATCTTCTTCCGGAGATGATGGAGAGCGAAACGCCTCCACCTGTCGCACCCTCATGTGAAGTGGACGACCCGGAGGTGTCGTCGCGGAGGGTTCCCCCAAGTCCGGCGGGGCCGGAAGGTCCGACGCCTAGTGGTGTGCAGTCGGAGGAGCTGAAGGATCTGCCCGGGCGAGCGGCTATTTCAGAGGATCACCGTGCTCTAATGGGTACGGTGATTGAAAGAATTGCATCCGCGGAGAGCGGATTGCATGAAGCTGTCAGAAGCTTACTGACGGGGTTTGAGGTACGCAAAAATGATGTACCTTCTGACAGTTATGCATATAAAATGCGCCCTGTATAGATAGTAGCCCCTGAGACTCGGTATGTTGTCAAAATTGACAACGTGCCGAGGATCAAATTCTCAGTTATAACATATCGCCGCTCCTAAACAGGTGGCGGGGCGTCCGGAGGCCAGCCGGACTGATGAATATGCCGAACTAAAGCGGCAACTTGACGAGGCGGATGCGGACATCGCACTGGTCAATAAACGGTTTGACGAGTCACAAGGTATGCGACTTCTATGCGGACACCTGGTAAGGGGGCTTGACGCCCATGTCTTACTATTTGTATGCGTAATGCAGATGGTGCCGCTGCCGTGGAGGAGCTGCGGGCGGAACTCGCCCGAGCAAAAGAGCAAGCCAGGGTCAGTAATGCGGCCGCTTTAAAGGCGGCCGAAGAGCTAGAAGCCGAACGGGCTGCTCACTGCCGAAGCAAAGAGGAAATGGCCGATATGGCCAAAAAGTTAAGGAATACTACCGATCGCTGCGAGGTTCTTGAAAAAGAACGTCAAGCGGAACAAGAGTACCTAAAAAAGGCCGCCGCCGAATCCAAGAATGCCCAATCGGATTTGAGAGCTGCCAAGGAGGAGCTGAGTCAGGCCGGGGCAATTGCGGCTGGAAAACCGTTTCTGCTACGGAGGAAATATACAGATCCAAAGTATGCTCAGTTGGATAAGTTGTGGAGTTTGGAGGATGCTTATCTGGACTTGGCGGCGAGCACTGCGGACGCGGTTGAGCACTTCCGGGGCCAGAAGGGGCACAGAAGGGAAGAGCTATATTGGTCGCAATTCCATAGTCCGAAGCGTCCTCTGCCGCTGACCGATCGGTTGGCCGAATGGGCCGAGCTGAATCGGTTGTTCGGCTTTGCCATGAAGCATGTCCTGACTCACTTGTGGCCGGGCGGACCCCAGCCGAAGAGCTATTTTGGTTTAGTGCAGCAGTTCCTTGGTGCGGTACCGCATATTGACGCAATGAAGCGATCGGCGTGTATTGAGGGAGCATGGATGGCTCTTGCCCATGTCAAGACATACTGGGCTGAGATGAAGGCCACCGACGTTGCATCCCACGACTCAGACACAAGCCGAGTACCTGCCGAGCACTACTTTGAAGAAGTCCTGCCGGGCGCTCGTTTAATAAAGACGCAGTGCTCGAAGGATATTATGTTTAAATGACATGTATGATTTGTGAAAACAATGTTTCAATATAATATAAGAGCTTTTTATACTTGTGCGTTCAAGTAGTAAACTACTCCCTGTGCGGCCGTTTATGTATATGTGTATATAACCTGAAAGATGGCAGTCCTTGGCTTCAGCCCCCACGCACATAGTGCGGGGGTGTTTGCAAAGAAAGCGCTTTTTCACACTTAATCCAACGTCTTGGTCCTGTTAAGGAGGTGATAGCGTAGCAAACCAGGCAACCGGACTATAATGCTTTATCACGTTCACTTAGCCATAGGAGTTCGAGGGTGGGGCTACTATATAGCCCCTGGGGGCACCGCACTCTCCTGAATTTGGGGTGCGTATGTGCCTGACCGAAAACCGGTCCTTCGTTAATGTGGAGGAATTCTAAACATTCCTGTGAGTCATCGAGTGGTTGACCAGTCTCTCGCTATATCATGACAGTCAGTTTTCGGCTTTCTCTACTGAGGTGCTCGCCCGGCCGAACCGGGGCACAATCGCAGTAGTTCTCCTGGTGTCGCGTTAGCCTGAAAACGGAACGTAAGGCAGCAAAACACAGGAGCCGGGCAACCCAACATTTGACCAAAGACATGATTCGGAGCTGATGCATATATGGCCTAACTCGAGACGCCGAATACTCCCTAAGGTATTCGGTCTTTATGAAAATGGGCAGAATAATGCCCTAAGCCCCTGATGTCTAGGTACGCGCAAAAATTCTGGTGCGGCCAATGCCAAAACGCCAGCCTCCTCCTCGGTTATAGTAAGGAACCGAGGGATGTACATCAACAAGAGACAATAAAAAAGGTTTACGCAGGGTCTTAATCTGAAAAGAATCCTTGCAACGGGTCCCTACTGCATGTCTGCGCCTGTGTCTCCGTTGTGCCGTATCCTGGACGGGTGTAGCACGTTGTTCATCTCTTGTAGGAAAGTCTTTTGTTTTTCGGGGCTCTGCTTGTGGTGCTCGTCGTCTTCACTTGGTGTGTCGAGCCCCTTGTGTTCAGCGTTCAGTCTGTCGGACTATTTGAAGACCCAACAATTTCGGTGGGTATGGTTAGCAGGCCTCCCAGGAGTACTGTGGATTTGACATATCTTGTCCAGTATTTTGTTGAAGTTGGATAGCTCATCGCTATTGTCCTTAAGGGGCAGTTTTTTGTTGTTCTGCCGTGAGCTTTTGAATCTGGCGTTGACTGCCATGCTCTTTGGACTGTTCCTTTTAATCCGGCGCTGGTCCTTGTTGCGCCGTGGTTTCCCATTTCCATCCCTGATTTCGGATGTACTTGGGTCGCTGGTGCTGCATCTTGCTAGCTAGCTATCCTCTCCCGCGCAAAAGCGGGTCATGAGATTTGTTAATGCGGCCATTGTTCTTGGCTTTTCTTGGCCAAGGTGTCTGGCGAGCCATTCGCCTCGGATGTTGTGTTTGAAAGCTGCTAAGGCTTCGGCGTCCGGACAGTCGACTATTTGGTTCTTTTTAGTAAGGAACCTGTTCCAGAATTTCCGTGCTGACTCTCCGGGCTGTTGAGTTATGTGACTTAGATCGTCTGCATCCGGAGGGCGGACATAAGTCCCCTGAAAATTTGCCCGAAATGCATCCTCGAGCTCTTCCCAGCTTCCGATGGTATTTTCGGGGAGGCTCTTAAGCCAATGCCAAGCTGGCCCTTTGAGTTTAAGGGGTAATTATTTTATGGCATGGAGGTCATCTCCTCTAGCCATGTGTATGTGGAGGATGTAATCCTCGATCCAGACTCCAGGGTCTGTTGTTCCGTCGTATGCCTCTATGTTTACGGGTTTGAATCCTGCTGGAAATTCATGATCCAGCACCTCATCGGTGAAACATAGGGGGTGTGCGGCGCCCCTATATTTGGGTGTGCCGTGATCTTTGGAATTTTGGCGTATTGCATTGCTTTGACGAGCATGCTTTCTTGGCCCATAAATGGACCTAACTGGGCCATCCTTTTGATGTGAATCCTTATGCAGATCGCATATTGGCTTGTGTGCGGCCCCATTCGCCGCTCTCTTTTTGCCGTGAGGTCGTCCATCCGACCGGGTGGCCTTCTTGCTTTTTAATTGTGGGGGCTCAAAGGCCTCCTCGTCGAATTCGGGCAGTAGCTTTCTTTTCGGGTAGCTCTTTGTTCGGCGACTGTCGCCGTACTTGTCTGCGATGCTGAATACTTTGCTCCATTTGATCCTGAGTGCATGTTCCGCTGTTTTGAGCTTCCGCTTCTACTTTTTCAGGCTACACGCACTGGCGACGAGCCTTTTCTGGAGGTCATTTTGCTCCAATAGTTTGTCCGGCCTCAGATCGTCCGGACTGTTGTCTTCGCCGGGGACAGATTGTTTATCCAAGTTGTCTTGTTCAGACGATTGCTCGATAGCTTGTTCCTTGTCCACCGGTTCGCCCTGCTCTATGGCTGGGTCTTTGTTGAGGCGGGACTTTGTTCGGCGTTTACGTTGCCGTTTTGACTGCTTTTCGAGGGATTTATCCTTCGTAGCGTCCCGTTGTTCCTCGTCTTCATTTCCTTTAGGTGTATCCACCATGTATATATCATGAGATGAGGTGGTTGTCCAGCATCCTATAGGTGCTGGCTCATTGTTGTCTCCTACATCGTCGTCCATACCGTCGATGTCTTCGGAGTCGAAATTGAGCACGCCGTGTAAGCTTTCGATAGTGGCTACGAAGTGGGTGGTGGGTGGGCGTTGAATTTCTTCGTCGTCCGCATCCCCACCTTCCTGACCGTAGTCCGGCCAGGGCTCTTCGGATAAAGAGAGAGACTTTATTGAATTCAGGATGTCGCCAAAGGGCGAGTGCTGAAAGATGTCCGCGGCCGTGAACTCCATGACCGGCGCCCAATCGGATTCGATTGGCAGGGGCGCGGAGGGTTCGGAGTCCGGAGAGGAGTCCGGCACCCTGGCCATCCATGGACGCGCACACCGGTGCCCCGCTCACCCTGTTGTATAGCCGCGACCCCC
>NC_041383.1:799075962-799083178 GCF_002162155.2 Triticum dicoccoides | reverse complement strand
GGGTAGCGTTGGCATCGCCACCGCCGGAGCTCCGCCGAGCGTCGGCCTCTTCTTGCTGCCGCGGATGACCACGGCGACGGGTGGCGTCGCGCCGGCGCCGTCCCGTGCCGCCGCCGCACCGTCGAAGGTCCCCAATGCGGCGCGGCCGAAGAAGGGCAAAACATGCGCTAAGAAGAACAAGGCAGCGGACGGCTCCGGCAGCACGAAGGCGAGGGGAAAGAAGGTTGCAGGGCGTTCGACAGCCGAGGCGGCTACCGAAGCGCCGGCGAGCTCACTAGTTGAGCCGGCCGCCGACGCGCACCACGTGTTCGACGAAATGCCCCCAAGGTGAAAAAAATTCCAACTTTTCTTTTCTTGTTATTTTTTCAATGCATCATCACATATAGATAGCTTATTTGCATTGTTCAAAAAACTTTGTAGTCTCAACGATGATGCATACATGTCAACTATGGGTGTTGGGTCCAACAATTCGCATTGGTCTCAAACCAATGACATCCATTTCGATGACCATGAGTTTGAGGTGGACGAGGAGGGTGAGGGCATTGTCGACGCGCCGAAAGGAAGAGCGGGCAATCACACCACCAACGATGACAAGTTATTATGCTATACTTATTTGCAAGTGTCGAGGGATCCATCCATTGGAGGTGATCAAGGTAGAGACACTTATTGGGGCGAATGAAAGAACACTTTGATGCTCACAACGTGAGTGGAATTGACCGCTCCGAGAGATCACTTCGGTCCCGATGGTCAACAATCAACTCGGATTGTCAAAAGTGGGCGGCTTGTCAAAAGGCGGTTGGCAAGATTAACCCAAGTGGCACAAATGAGGATGATCGAGTAAGTGGCATCTCATATATGTTCATCATACTTGTTTTTGGTGACCGAAGTGCTAACTTGTTTTGTTTCTCTTGTAGTACAACATTGCACAAAACTTGTTCAAAGAAGAGATGAGGACAACCAAGAAGGGGAAGATCAAGAAAGGAAGGGTCTTTACCTTGCCTCATTGCTATGAAGTGTTAAAGGATGATGAGAAATGGAAGAAGCGTGATGCTTTGGATGATTTGCATTTGAGCAACAAACGCAAGCGAACAATTGAGTTGAATGATGATGATGATGATGAGGATGATGCATCAAGTGATGACGGCAAGAGAAGCCCCACACCCAACTCGGTTTCATACTCGGAGCCAAAACGACCGGATGGGTGCAAGAAAGACAAAACCGAAAAGAAGAAGAGGAAAGGAGATGATGAGCTCAAAAATGCTATGGAAGCTATTGTGAAGGCAAGGGTCGAAGCCAATGAGGTGAGGAAAATGGCAAGGAACCAAGATGCCGCGGCCGAGGAGAGGAGGTTGGCGGCCGAGGAGAGGAGGGTGGCCGCCGAGGAGTGGAAAGTGGCATTGGAGGAGAGGAAGGTGGGCATGGAGGAGCGAGCTAAGTTGTTGGAATGGGAGAAGCACTTGTTCTTCTTGGACACATCTAACCTCAATGCGGCGCAAAAGGAGTATGTTAATCTTGCCCAACAAGAAGTCTTGATCCAAAAAAGAGCCATGGTTCGTGCAATGGGTGGCGGTGGCCTCGGCGCCATGGGTGGCGGTGGCCTTGGCGCCATGGGAGGCATGGGTGGCTTCGGAGCCATGGGAGGCATGGGTGCACCTCCTGCCGCCATGGGAGGCATGGGTGGCTTTGGAGCACCCTCTGACGCTATGGCCGCCATGGGAGGCATGAGTTTTGCTTCTCTGATCGGAGGCATGGGTGCACCTCCGGCCGGCGTGGGTGGAATGTCTTTCGATGTGCCTTCTCACACACATTCCCATGAAGATGCCATTGAAGATCTTGCCAACACCGTCGGAGCTTCACATGATGCGGTGCGTGATGCGGTGCGTGATGAGGAGAGGGAGGAAGATTCATCTTCGGAGGCAGAAGAATCGTCTTCGGAAGATGATGAGGACGAAGACGAGGAAGAGGATTGATGTGTCTTTCATTTGTGTCTTGAACTTGATTTGCATTTAAACTTGGTTGGATGAACTTGTGGGCATGATTTTGAACTTGTGGGCATGAAATTTTATTAATCATCAACTTGTTTGTGTCACATTTCACATGTTCATTGCATTTTGATGAATGTTTCAAACTCATTTCAAAATATCATGTTCATTGCATTTTATGCCCGGCGAGTCGCGCGCGCTGTATTTTTGCGCGCTGCTGGAGCGACGCGCGCACGCTGCATTATAGCGCGGCTGCTGGAGCCAGCGCTGGCGGCCGCGCTAAGCCAGCCGAAGCGCGCACGGCAAATAGGTTTTTTGCGCGCGGCGCTTAGTGCGGCTGTTGGAGATGCTCTAAGGTGAAAGTGCCATCTGCACCTTCACTCGACACAAAATATGGAATGCTTGTCCAGATTATTAACAACATTGCCAGATAATGATCCGAGGTTGGTTCTCGGTTGAAACTAATTTGAAGCTTTGTGTTTTTCTTATAGCTGGCTGATATACTTTTTATTTTTATAAGGTATATATCTTTTACATTCTGCAATTACTTGCCCATATATGTCAGTTTTCTTGGAAATATGTTTTCGGTTGTGTGCTGATTAGATAGTCATCTTTGCACATGTGGGCTAATGAGGTATATATGGATCATGTGCTGATTAGATAGTCATCTTTGCACATGTGGGCTAAGGGCATCTCCAGCCGTTGGCCCCCCAGGAGGGGCAAAAAATCGCCTCCTGGGGGCGCACCGGCGCTAAACCGCGCACTGAGGGCATGATGTCCCCCAGTCGCGGCGCCCACGGTTAGTCAAAAAAGTCAAATGCGGCGCAAAAACGACTCAAATTTAACGTAAACATCGGCGAGTTCGTTCAAACTTAAACATATTTTTAAAAAAAAGAAAAAAAACTACCGCGGGCTACCCCCGCCGTCTCCCTCGCCGCCCGCCCACGCGGCACCGCCGTCGTCGTCATCGTCGTCGTCGTCGTCGCCACCCCCGCCTACGCCTCCGCCGTCCCTGCTGCATCCCTCCCCTGGTTGGCGCGGCGGGTTGGACGGTCCGGGGGCGTCGTCGTCGTTGTCGTCATCGCTGTCAGGACCACGACGCCATGCGCGTCCTCGCGCCCACGCTTGCGGGCGGGGATCTCCTCCAGGGCCCGGCGCTGCCGGACCATCTCGTCGCGGAGGTAGTCGTCCCGCGCCCACCGTATGGCGTCCTCGTCGGAGAAGCCGCGCCGGGCTATCTCCTCGTACTCCGCGGGCAAGCCGGGCTCCGGCTTGGGCTCGACGAGGACGAAGCGGCCGGTGGGTGGAGAGGCGTTGGCGCCGATGCGGACGCAGGAGCTGCGGGTGCGCGCGCTAACCGGCGTGCCCTGGGGCTCCGGCTTGACGGGGCGGAGGCAGGGCGAGCCGCCGGACGAGGAGGAGGACCCCCCGGTCTCCATGAGCCTCGGGGTCTAGGAGCTTCCCCGGCGGCGTGAGAAGGAAGGGGGAGCGGGGTACTCGAAGCGTGGTGTGTTGCCGCCGTCGATGTACTCGAGGACGGCCTCCAACGTGCGCCCGGGCACGCCCCACCACCGACGCCGGCCAGCGGCGTTGAGCCTGTCGGAGGGCATGACGCCGTTGGTGGCCTCGAGCTGCTGGGCGTGATGGCGGCGGAAGTAAGGGTCCCAGAGCGGGCTGTCGGGCACGTACCGTGGCCCCTCCCTCGCCGCACGCGGCAGGTTCAAGCGGATGCGTGCAATCTCCACACGCCGCGCCGCGCCAGTGGGTACCGGGGGCACCGGCACGCCGCCCGCGCTGATCCTCCATGCCCCGGGCACCCGCATGTCCGGCGGGACCGGGTACTCGGCCTCGTAAAGGAGGCGAGCCTCGTCTTCATGAAGATGGCGGCGGCCGAATCCGTTCGCCGCCGCGCCGTCGCCTGGGAAGCGCTCGGCCATGGGTGTGAACTGGAGACGACGAAAGAGAGGAGAGGAGAGGGAGGAACGACGACGGCGGGAGAGTGTGAGTCGCCGAGTGCGCCGGGGCGCGTCATATATAGGCCGAGGCGCGCGTGCCACCGTGTGTACGCGTGGCGGGCGAGGGAGGGCGAGGGACGCGTGTCGTCCGGTCTTCACAGCGTCGCCGAGGCATCAATGGTGCAGGCTGACCGGCGCGGCAGCGCGCAGCAGCTTTGGCATTGATTCGCCACGGGAAACGAGGCGATGAGGACGACGAAGGGCCGAGAAGAGAGCCGTGTCGCTGATGCGGCGGGCCCGCGGCTTTTTCGCGCCAAAACAGTTTGCCCGGCACCCCCGGGCGCCCCCCAGCGCGCCGGGTTCGGGCTGGGTCCGCCGGCGCTGTTTTCGGCTCAAGCCGGCGAAAATCGGGCTCCTGGGGCCGCGACTGGGCCGTTTTTTCGGCGCCGGCGCGAAAAAAACGCCTGGGGAGGCCTTCCTGGGGACGCGGCTGGAGATGCCCTAATGAGGTATATATGGATCTTGTGCTGATTAGATATATGCATCTGGGTGTTGATCTTAATGTTGCCACTCCTAGGAAACTGACATGACAGACTGACAGTGTATATTATTCTTAATGTTATACAATTGGAATAATGTTTATACAATTGTAAAGCTTCGATGGCTATTTTCAAGCTGGTTTCAATGTAACATTCTTTTCTTGCTAAATGATGGTTTCCATGCCATGGTCGTCTAGGAATCAAAGAGAACAATATTTAATTTATTAGAACATAAATAAGTCGAGTTTAGCAATTATTTTCTCTTGTCCCTGATAAACTGCATTAAACACACCAACCTCAACGCTTTGTTGTTTTAACTTCTCTCTTTTCTTTTTAACTTCTTTTTTTCTTTCCTTTTTGGTTTTTTCGTTTCTTGTTTTTTATCTACTAAAATTTCATGAACTTCTTCCAAAATCGGTGAAGTTTTTGTAAAATCGACGAACTTTTTTGAATTTGTGAACTTCTTACCGAATTGATGAACTTTCTTCAAAACCGATGAACTTTTAAAAAAATCGATGAATTTTATGGATTCTGCAAAATTGATATACTTTTCTCAGATTAGATGATTTTTTTTTCCAAATTTGATGAACTTTTTTTCAAATCGATGAATTTTTCCAAAATTGATAAACTTTTTCCAAAATCGGTGAACTTTTTTCAAATCCGTTGATTTTTTTTAAATTGCTGAACATTTTTCAACATTGATGAACTTTTCTCAAAACTGATGAACTTTTTTCAAATTAATGATCTTTTTCCAAATTAATGATTCTTTTCCAAATTAATGAACTTTTTCAAATTCGATGAATTCTTTTGAAATCCGATGAAGTTTTTCTAAAATTCGTGAGCTTTTCTCCAAATCCATGAACTTTTTCAAATTAATGATTTTTTGTATTTTTTGTTTTTTTTCACAAATGTGATTGTGTACATGTGCTGGCCCACCATTGCCTGACCCATGGGTGCCAGGGAGCTCCCCGCGAATGATGGGAGCAATTAACCAAGGAGAGCTCCTTAGGGAACCTCCCCAAGGGTCACTTGTGGTGGTCTGAAGTGTCGCGCTCTGGACGCTTCCTTCGGATTTTATTTTGTTATTTTTTCGCAGGCGTTTTTCGCTTTTAAAATGGTTTTTATTGGCTTTTTGGTCTTCCATCAGTCTTTCCTAGCTTCTGGACAAAAAAACTTCGGCGGAAATAATGGATTTTTTTCCTTCCGCGAGAGGAATGGTTTTGCTTCCGCGAGAGGCATGACCGTGCCTTTCACGGAAAAAACAAATACTTTTTCTGCGAGAGGCATAGATTTGCTATCGCGGGGAGGCATGGCCGTGCCTTTCGGAAACGCAGAAAAGATGTGTTTTTTCCTTCCACGAGAGGCACGGCCGTGCCTCTCGAAAACGAAAAAACAGGGTTTTTTGCTTCCGCGAGAGGCACGGATTCGCTTCCGCGAGCGGCACAGTCATGCCACACGAAAACGGAAAAAAGTTTGTTTTTGCTTCCGTGAGAGGCACGGAAAAAAATGCTTTTTCGGAAAGGAAAAAAGTGCCCCTGGTTCTTTTTTTGTCCGTTTTTTCGTGAAAAAAAAGTACATCAAAATCTATCAACATAGTATCTACTTTTTAACATCTCAATGCAAATCCAACGGTAAAAATGGTTCAAGATCTGGAAGCATGATTTAAGAGATAAAACATTTTGAATAAACGGATTTATGACAAAAAGAGAAAGCTTTCAAAGAGTGCTCCTTAATTATTAATGATCTTGGCGAATGATCGCTTATAGTGATATGTGTTAGGGGGAAATCGGCCACAGGCGTCTCAACTAGGGCCGGCCCATGAGGATGGAACGAGCGCATTTGTTTTGAGAAGGTTTGAGCTGCTCTCATCTGTTGGGAAGCTCCCTGACCGGTTCCCCAAGTTATTTTTCTTTTGGTTTTAGTTTTTTCTATTAAGTTTCCTTTGCAGATTTTCTAAAAGTTTTTCTCTTTGTTTTTTTTTTTTTGAGGAAAAGCCATCGTGGCGGTTTATATTCCATGTGAAAACAAGGATACATCGTTCGATAAAACATCCACTAGAAACCCTGGAGGCTCGGTCTTCCAAACAATAGTTCGAGTTGTCTCCGAATTCCTAGCCAATACATCTGCTGCCATATTGGCTTCCCTAGGACAATGATTAAATACTATAAAACTGAAATTACGAGCTAAGAAAGAGCACTCTTCATAGATGGCCGCCGCCGGTCCGAGGGAGTTCCCACCGCTCTGCATAACCTCAATCACCTCCATGCAATCCGCTTTGACGTATAGTTTTTCTCTTTGGTTTTAGCCCTCTTGAAATTCATGTACTTTTAAAATTTCGTTTAAAATTCATGACTTTAAAAATTTCATGAAATTTTTAAAATTTATGAAATTTTAATAATTCATGAATATATTTTAAATTTTTATTTTTTTAAATTCCTGAACATTTTATTAATTAACAAATATTTTAAAAATTTGTGAACAGTTTTTGAAGTTATGAAATTTCTAAATTTGCAAACATTGTTTTCAAAATTTTGTTTTTTTAATTCATGAAAAAAATTATGATTTTTTTAAATTATATAAAACCAATTGAACAAAAAAAGATGTGAAAAAATTGGCCCGATGGGAAGCATTGTGCTAGCCATGGGCTGGCGCACCGGGCCAGCTCCATGTACATGACGCACGGCTGAGCGGCGTGACCGATGCTAGAAGGTTGCTCGAGTTAAGCAATACATAGCACCCC
>NC_041383.1:799058447-799075470 GCF_002162155.2 Triticum dicoccoides | reverse complement strand
CACACGCGCACGAGGATCACCCGGTCGAGATCGAACGTCTCCTGCATCCCCTCTATCTCTTTCCTTTGTTTTTCTCTCACTAATATGTGGGGCCCACCCGCCGTCTCCTTCCTTCGGGGTCCAAGCTCACCCCGACATCCATGGCATGTTCGTCCTGGACACGTTCATGCACCGCCTTCCCGTGCCTCCTCGGCAATGCCGAGGCTACCAATAAATAGGCCACGACCACCGCGACCAAGGGGCACAACTTGAACACCTCGAAACCCTAGGAATCGAGCATCCCGAGCCTTGTTAGGTCTAGATATGATGATCTAAACTATATCACTTAACACATTGAATTGACACGCAACCATGGCCATTAATCTTAGATCGAGCGTGCTAATTCAAAACCGTTCCGCTGTACCAAGATGAGCCACATGTTCGGCTCCCTCAGGCTGACTATCACCTCTGCAGAAAAAGCCCCTAGAACTCCAAACTACCATAAGTTTTTGCTATGGTAGCTCCAAATTCAGTGAAACTTTTTGCATATTGTTACTTTTTAATTTGTCTAATTGTTCAAACACTTATCTATACTTTCAAAAAATTCAAAAAATTGCAGGAATTAGATGGCATGTCTGTCATATCAATAAAGGCATGTTAATTTTCTAAGTGCAAAACGTAGGCCTACTCATGTTCATTTCCTAATGTTTAGTGCAAACTATCTTGTGTGGGATCTAGGTCCAAACCTGCACTTCCTTGCTAAATACTAGAATCCATGAACGTAATTAATGGTATATGTGTATCTAGAGAAAAATTAATGCATTTAAATACAATTAATTTGTCACCATTTTATTTTTAATGGTTTCCCCAATTACATTAGCAGCCATTCATATGTCATCCATTATATAATGGTTGCCGGTGCATAATTTCTCCATCACAACCTATCAAGATAAGTATCAACATCTCATATCAACACCACAACATTACCAAGATGAGGGCAACCCTGACGCTACTCTTGACCCTCGCTTTCGTCATACTACCATCAGGTATAGTCCATTCATGCAACAACATCTCATATTAAGTTTTCTGACACTCGTTGACTTCCATCTATTTGGTAGATTATTCATTCGCAGCACATCAATTGTGGCAAATAGCTCATACAACGCTTCCTTGATGATGACATATCTAGTTGGCAAAGGGAAGGAGCCATGCACGTGAAAGAAATGTACCTTGTTCCGATGAGAGGAGGATGGAATAATGAATGATGAGACATAAAAAGAACAAAAACTGGGAGAAATAGTATGGAATTGGGAGGAAAGCCTCACCGCTTACGTTAAATCCAATGTTTTAAAAACAATTGTTCAACCTTCGATCTGTGTAAAAAAAGTTTCATTACTATGACAATGGGAACAAACCACGTGACATGTGCTTTTCAGCGCGATCGTCTTCGAATCTAACAAACTGGTGTTGACATAGTTATAATGAACTCGAAATGCACCCTCAAGTTTCTTGCTCTAACCTATATATACATAGAAATTCCTAAATTTACTATTTAGTCTTGCCAAACCATGTAAGATATAAATGGATCACTTAGCCAAAGATTAAGCATTTATAGAAGTTTGAAGATATATCACTTGATGAACATGCTATATTACCACACCATATCCCTCAACACATTTTATGCGGTATGTCTTAAACATGTCAAACATAAATAGAACCAACACCTTAGGTTTCATTATGACACATTTTAATTAGAAAAAATAGAAAAACAAGTGGGACATTAAGGCCGTGTTTGGAACACGTGATAGGAAAAACAAATTCATAGAAAAATTGGAAGTTCAAAAGTTAGGACTACTCTTGTTCTTTTCCTACTCCCCCCATTCCTAAATATAAGTCATTTTTAGAGATTTCTATATGGACTACATACTGATGTATATAGACGTACTTTAGAGTGTAGATTCATTCATTTTTCTTCGTATGTAGTCCATATTAGAATCTCTAAAAAGACTTATATTTAGGAACGGAGGGAGTATTGTCTAGTGCAAAACTATCTAGTGTGGGATCTAGGTCCAAACTCACACTTCCTTGCTATACTAGAGTACTTAATTACTGGTATATGTGTATCTAGAGACAAATTAATGCATTTAATTTCCATTAATTTGTCACCATTTTATTTTTAATGAATTCCTTTGTTACATTAGCAACCATTCATATCACCCATTATATAATGGTTGCCTTTGCATAATTTCTCCATCACAACCTACCAACACAACTATCGACGTTTCATATCTACGCCACAACATTACCGAGATGAGGGCAACCCTTACGCTACTCCTGACACTCACTTTCGTCATCCTACCATCAGGTATATAGTCCATTCATGCAACAACTTGCTCTAGCGATCCATCGTAGCAAATTATAGTAACAATGGGTGTTTTTTTTCCTTGCGGAGATGCTTTTCAGACACGGCAGATTGGAAAGGTTGCCAACCATTTATTATCCCGCCACTGACAACATCATGTAGTCCCGACACTTGCAGCAGTTCATGCAGTGACTGGTATAACCAGAGGGGAAGGGAGAAATGCAAAGAAGGTGCCAAGTGTGACTCAGTGTCCTACTATGTTCCCGACGGCTGCAACTGTATACTGTGTGGAGATTTCAACTATCCGCCCATGGGTCCTATGAGGAAAGTGATATTGACCACCTAGGGTGTGTAGTTTTTGCAAGGATATGGTGTGTGAGTCACGGGAGCATAAAACCAAATGACAGTGTATCTTAGACCATGCATGGTTTTCGTTACTGAAATATGATTCAAAATAGTTGTGTTTTCAAAAGTTATTGCAATGGAAGATACCTTATAAATTCATGTAATTTTTTTTAACTTTTTTATTTTAGGATCTCCACTGGTAAAATGATTGATTAATTTTTTGAGAAAATCCTAGAGAGCGGACACGAGCAAGATGGGCCCAAACAAACGCCCGGGGATGGTTTAGGCTGAAGCTGGCGTTTTCAGTTTCGTTTTGGGCTGAAGCTGGTTGATTTGTTGGTACAGGCCCAAATTAAACAAAAGAGAAGTTCCGTTTAGCTTGGGTTGAGACTTTATCACAGGGAGGAGATTCTATGGAGACAACGGGCGCGAGTTGACTGGCTGATGCATGGCGACAAAACACCTATTTTTTTTCACCTACGTGCAAGCAGGCGCAGGAGGAAAAACAAAATAAAAAGCTTGCTAAAAGCGGATGGTCAGTTAACAGATGATAATGGCGAGATGGAGTCAATGGCCACGGCCTTTTATAAAACCCTGTATAGCTCAGAAGGAGTACAGAATATGAACCAGGTTCTTGATACAGTGCCGAGGAAAGTAACAGTGGAAATGAACGCAGCCCTGGAGGCACCATACTCGCAAGAGGAAGTTAAAACCGCCCTGTTTCAGATGTTTCCCACTAAGGCCCCTGGGCCTGATGGATTTCTAGCTCATTTCTTCCAACGTCACTGGGACATATGTGGTGACGAGGTGACAAAAACGGTTGACAAAAACGGTTATAAAAATAGTGGAGGGCAGGGAGTCTCCTGAATGCATAAATGAAACATTGCTGGTCCTCATCCCCAAGGTGAAAAATCCTACCCAGCTGACACAGTTTCGCCCTATAAGTTTATGCAATGTCCTCTACAAGATTGCTTCGAAGGTAATTTCTAACCGTCTGAAGGTAGTCTTACCTGATATTATTTCTGAGGAACAATCAGCCTTCGTTCCAGGAAGGTTAATTACAGATAATATTATAACATCGTATGAATGTCTGCATTTTATGAAAAGGAACAAAGCAAAAAAACATCAAGCTTGTGCTTTTAAGCTAGATATGATGAAGGCGTATGACAGAGTTGAATGGCCATATTTAAAAGCAATAATGCTAAAACTCGGATTTTCAGAGAGATGGGTAAGCATTGTTATGGGATTGGTGACCACTGTTAACTTCTCTGTATTATTTAATGGTCAAAAATTAGAAGAGTTCAAGCCTTCACGAGGAATCAGACAAGGGGACCCAATATCCCCGTATTTGTTCTTGATAGCAGCAGAGGGCCTGTCGTGCCTACTAAAATCAAGAAGGTAGTCATCCAATTTGCTTGGGATACAGGTGGCACATTCTGCACTGTTGGCGCCGCCTCTCGCAGCGCCGCTCTTCTTCTACCTTGGTGCTGCCTCTCACAGCTCCCTCTCTCTTTCTCTGGTTGTTTCTCTCTATCTTCTTTTCACAAGAACACAAGAACACACACACACACACATGAAACTCTACACACATGCGCAACCAAGGAGAAGACCAGCTGGTGCTTTGACGAGAGGCTCTCCTTGGGGAACAAGAGACTACATTGTGTATTTCCAGCCCTCACGGCCTCCTCCCCATTGCTCAATGTGAAATATATATACACAGGAGGGCACACAGCCAGCCATCACGTCCGGCCATCACGCACGCACTAACCGGCCATCATAATCGGCCACTAACAGCACGTCCTGCATGCACTAACTAGTCCTATCTACATGCACATGCTAACTGCCTTATCCTACTCCAAGCTAGAATCACTCCAGCAGCGACAAGACTCGGCCATATCTAAAACCAATTCCACGTCTCAACGTGGCCTACTACTACCATGCAGCTAATCACCTACGCATGCATCGGCTACTTGATCAACACAGCAGCCGAGAACTTGCCAGATCACCTGACTTACTTGGTCATACTTTAGCCCATCACACTTCAGCCTTCGTCGCGCCTTGCCACTTCATGCAGCACCACGGCTTCACGCCGCCTCGGCATCTCGCCATACTCGCCGCTTCGCACGGCATCCTGGCATCTCGTCTTCTTCGTGCGCTCAACCAAAGTTTCGACGACTAGCTACTCCTAGACCATCTAAGTTACATGCATAACAAAAACAAACTAAATGCTGATACAATAATATCAAGATTACTGCTAACATTCACCCCCTAATCTTGATATCATACTCTTCGACGCGGATCACCCGCAGCCACTTGACGACGCCATCGCAGCGCCGCAGCCGGCCACTCGCCGCCACCGACGCCGTCGCAGCGCCGGTCACCATGGACCATCTTATCATGGATGACGTCCTCGCGACACCGATCACCACACAATCATCATGTTGCGGCATCGCACCGCAACTAGCCATCAACACCATTGTGCCGCCAACGGAGCCCACCTTGCGCTGTCTTGCCGTGGACGACGCTGTCGCGGCACCACGACCTCCTGCCGCATGCAGCGGCCATGTCTTCACGTGGACGACGCCTTCACGGCGCCGATCGCCACGCCATCTTCTCCTCATAACGGCCTCGCGCCTTCGTACCTCCCAACGGCGTCACACCGTCGTCTTGTGGCAGCTTCGCACCGCCATCATCTAGCGGCATCACACCGCAACCGGCCACCGGCAGCATCGCACCGCCGACGGCCACCCACCTCGTGCCGACGTCCTCCACCTCACATGGAGTCCGCCGCGTAGTCGGCGCCACCGCCACGCCAGCCACCATAGCCGCCAGCACCACCGTCGCCGCCACGGATCAACCTGGCTCTGATGCCAATTGTTGGCGCCGCCTCTCGCAGCGCCGCTCTTCTTCTACCTTGGTGCTGCCTCTCACAGCTCCCTCTCTCTTTCTCTGGTTGTTTCTCTCTATCTTCTTTTCACAAGAACACAAGAACACACACACACACACATGAAACTCTACACACATGCGCAACCAAGGAGAAGACCAGCTGGTGCTTTGACGAGAGGCTCTCCTTGGGGAACAAGAGACTACATTGTGTATTTCCAGCCCTCACGGCCTCCTCCCCATTGCTCAATGTGAAATATATATACACAGGAGGGCACACAGCCAGCCATCACGTCCGGCCATCACGCACGCACTAACCGGCCATCATAATCGGCCACTAACAGCACGTCCTGCATGCACTAACTAGTCCTATCTACATGCACATGCTAACTGCCTTATCCTACTCCAAGCTAGAATCACTCCAGCAGCGACAAGACTCGGCCATATCTAAAACCAATTCCACGTCTCAACGTGGCCTACTACTACCATGCAGCTAATCACCTACGCATGCATCGGCTACTTGATCAACACAGCAGCCGAGAACTTGCCAGATCACCTGACTTACTTGGTCATACTTTAGCCCATCACACTTCAGCCTTCGTCGCGCCTTGCCACTTCATGCAGCACCACGGCTTCACGCCGCCTCGGCATCTCGCCATACTCGCCGCTTCGCACGGCATCCTGGCATCTCGCCTTCTTCGTGCGCTCAACCAAAGTTTCGACGACTAGCTACTCCTAGACCATCTAAGTTACATGCATAACAAAAACAAACTAAATGCTGATACAATAATATCAAGATTACTGCTAACATGCACCACCAGTAAACCATCTTTTATTTGCTGATGACAGCCTGCTGTTCTTTAAGGCAAACAGTACGGGTGCTAATGAGGTGAACCTAGTCCTGGATATTTATTGTCAAGCAACTGGACAACGTGTAAACTATGGGAAATCTTCCATCTTCTTCAGTAAGGGTGTGCCAGATGTTGTGAGGCAGGAGATTAAAGATTTACTCAATGTGCTAAATGAGACGCTGAATGAGAAGTATCTGGGCATGCCATCAGATGTAGGAGGCTCGAAAAATGGGGCTTTTAAGTACCTCAAAGACCGCCTGTGGAGCAAAATTCAGGGATGGATAGCAGACACTATGTCATCGGCTGGCAAAGAGGTTCTAGTCAAAGCAGTTGCACAAGCAGTGCCAGTGTTTTCAATGTCGTGCTTCAAGCTTCCAAGGGGATTGTGTGAACATTTGAACATGCTCATAAGGAAGTTCTGGTGGGGATACAAGGATGGGAAACACAAGCCTCAATGGGTCTCATGGAAATCTATGACGCAACCGAAAGGAATGGGTGGCTTGGGTTTTAAAGACTTTGAACTGTTCAATATGGCGATGTTGGCGAAGCAGGCATGGAGGCTACTGCAGAATGAACAGTCACTTAGCGCCAGGCTGCTTAAGAGTGTTTATTATCCAAACACTTCTATTCTGGAAGCGCCCCTTGGAGGGCATCCAAGCCAGATATGGAGAGCACTAATAGAAGGCAGGGATACACTAAAACAGGGGCTGATACGTCGAATTGGAAACGGTGCATCAACAAGAATCTGGAATGATAGATGGCTTCCGAGACATGAAATGATGCAACCGTATGGCTGCAGGGTACCGAACCCCCCAATTTATGTTTCTGAACTGATTGATCACACTTCGGCATGTTGGGACAGACAAAAGGTAGAGGAAGTATTCCTGCCCATGGATGTGAATATTATCCGGGGGATACCACTGTGTACCAGAAACATTGAGGATTTCTGGAGTTGGAGCTACGAGAGGAACAGGATTTTTTCAGTAAAATCGGCCTACAGAATGCTAATAGCAACACGTCATAGGAGAGAAGCATGGCTGGAAGGCTCATCCGGATCATCTACAGGGTCAAAAGAGGAAGGCTGTTGGAAGATGCTATGGAAAACAAAGGTGCCAGGGAAAATTAGGCAATTCTTATGGCGTCTCGCGAAGCAATCTATACCGACAAATGATGTTCAGGCGCATAGAAATATGTCTGACAGTAGCGCATGTGGTTTCTGTGGATCACCAGATTCGTGGCGACATTCCCTCATTGAGTGTACAATGTCACGATGTATATGGGCACTGGGAGACGAGGAGCTAGCGCAGATGCTGGTTGCAACTTCTGAACCTGACGCAAAAAATTGGCTCTTCACTCTCATGGAGTCATGCTCACATACTGTCTTTATAAAAATAACGGTAACGTTGTGGGCGATCTGGTCAGCTAGGCGAAAAGCGATCCACGAAGGAGTGTTTCAAAGCCCTCAAGCTACTAATTCTTTCATTGCCAGATTCATCCTTGAGCTTCAGATGGTACAGGAGGGCGAACCACGTTTAAATCAAGCCAGGGGCGTATCTCATGCTCCTGCGAGACGACCCAAGGCACCATCACCTGGACATGCAAAAATACACGTTGATGCGGGCATCAGACCTGGTCGGGGAGGAGCTGCAGCAGCGGTATGTAGAGACACAGATGGCACTTTCTTGGGGAGTTCTGCCCTTGTCATCGGCGGGGTGGATGACCCGGCCACGATGGAGACAATTGCGTGCCGGGAGGCGTTGGCACTAGCGGAGGACCTACATATACAACACTTCATCGTCTTGTCGGACTCAAAACAAGTTGTTGCTGATATCAAAGACATAAGTAGAGGGAACTACGAAGCTATTATTAGTGAAATCATCGATACAGCTAGTTTTTTTCATTGTAATTTTGAGTTTGAAGGTCGTGCTTTCAATCTTGAAGCACATAGGTTAGCCAAGTTCGCACTTTCATTGGGTTCGGGACGCCACGTCTGGTTTGGCCAATCCCACAACCCGAACTGTATCCCACACCATGTGGATTTCTCGGAATAAAACTTGGTTTTCCCCTCAAAAAAAAAAAACCTTGGGCTGAGACTTCTCCATCAGAAGCAATTCTAAAGTTGCCCACAAACAGAGGAGACGGAGACGACGTTGCCGTAAGAGCAATTCTACGAGCTTGTTCCGTCGTTCGTCGCGCCTCTGCATTCCCGAATTCTCCAACGACCCACACTGCCAGGTTAATTTGTCGCCGAACCCCATCTCTTAGCATTTCTTCCAACTCTTCTGAAGACAACGCAAGTAAAACAATGACTCCCAACTCTGAGGCGTGCAGTGAGGCAACCAGTACTCCACATTTCTTGAAATAGGTCTCTCATTCTCAAATCTCAACCGGAGAACAAAAGACACATGCATGCTCATTGCCAGTCGCCTCGCACATGCTGGCTAACCGGAATGGGCCGGTAAAATTCTAACAGAAGCATGGTCGTGATCGTGTTTGTCAAGCTGGGCAAGAAAGTAGGGTTCAGTGTAGACCAGAGGCGCTAGAAAAGCAGAATCTTGTGTATCTCTGTCTGCACAGAGAGACTGCCATTTATTCTTGGACAGAACAAGGGAAGGCAAACACATTCCTATGTCTCGATGTATTCGGGACGGAAGGTTTGTTACAGACATGAAGAGTACCAAGTGGGGTTTTTTATGTAAAAATTTATTGAAATCAGTTGAGGCCGCAGTATTTGCTTGCTGTATGTGGTTTTAATGAAAGTTACCATGTAAATATGTTGACCTTATGATGTACTGTAGGAGTATTGGCCATAATCCTGTTGACGCCTGATTTTGGCAAGATACAGAGTGAAAGGGTTTTCAGCATGAAAAGTTTCACATCACGGAATGGAACAACTTTAATGTTTGGACCATAATTATTCGGCATCATGTCAAAGACCAAAACTACACTCAGATTGTCATGTTTAGGTGTTCTGAGTGCTTTTTGGTCAATTAAGCCTCCAGGACAACCTCGGATGAAGGAATGCTTTACATGAATTGTCTTCGTCTCGTCAAATCGGTCGATTTTTATATAAAAATCATCTCAATCCGAGTTCGTATGCAAAAGTTAGAGCTATCTGAATGCAGCCCTGTCAAGAGGTGAAATATGACGCGGGAGACCAGACATGTTTTGGCAAGTGTCTGATGTAATGCGTGAGTGTTTTGCCCCAGAAAATGGCCTCAAATCGGAAAACGTTCAACACGAAAGTTTTTCGTATCGTCGAAACGGTCAAGATTGCTTTTGGGCTCGTTTCCATCCGAGATCGTTTACCACCACAAAAAAGACCCGCAAGGTACAGTCAGTTTAAACCGAACAGTTTTGGAAAGTTCGGACAAAACCAGTCCGAATTTGACTAGGGTTTTGGACGTGAATTGATGTAATTTTCTTGTAAAGAAAGCCTAGATGAATCCTTTTCTTGTACGGGAAGTCCAGCCGCCTCTTGTATATGTTAGGGGTGACGGCCGATTGAAACAACACACAATCGAACAAATCAATATACTACTTTTTCATGTCTACGTTTTATCTCTCCACCGTTTTTCTCTCTTGTTCTTCGCTGTTCTTCGTGTTTGAGAGCTGCGAATCCCGAGGCTCTAGGGGCGAGCGAATCGACCTAGGGCAGCCCATAGCCGCCGCAATCCCTAACGGGGTCCCTCCCGGGTGCGCGGGGTTTCGGGTCTGCAAAAGCACCCGCCGACTGTCTTGCGTATCGCGCTGTCGGTCGGGTCTCCTTCGACGTGAGCTGCGGTGCATCACCCCCGGCGTCGAGGGTACACGTGACGTGTTCGTGTGTCAACACACTTTTTGGCGACTCCGCTGGGGAACGAAGATCAATCATCATCATCCACCATGTCCGATCTTCCCAAGCCATCCGAGGTAGACGCCGACAACATCATTAAGCCCAGTCTTGATGAGATATCGGCTGATCATCGCCAAGTCTATGAGGAGTACAAGAAGGCGCGCGAAGAGAAGGATTTGCAGGAGTTCCTTGCAAAGTTCAAGAAGGATCGCCAAGGCAACATCACTCCGATTGAAGAAATCAAGTTCCCTCCTCTTCAAGCCGAGCAGGTTAAACCTTCTGTGAGTACTACCTTTTCTCCTGAGCAGTGGGCTGAGATTGAAAGTCGTATTGCTGATGGTAACAATCTAGTCTATCAAACTTTCATAGAAAATACTAATGCTCAGAAGAATACATCTCAATCGACTAGTGGTAATGATGGTGTAGCTGCTAGTGTGCAAAACCCTAATCAGGCTTTACCTATTGCATCGACGCCTCCCGTGCCGATGGCTTATTATCCTACCCAAACAAATCAGATTGTGGCTGCACCCATTAATCCTATTATGAGCATGCCAGGTTCGGTGGCAACGCCGAACCCAACCTTACCTACAGCTACAACCACTCGACCACTAGCAAATTATGGGTCGACATACCTGCCACAATTCCTACCTACAGCTAGTAATCATACTCCTCCTATGCCACTGCCACAAGCTTCATCGTCCACTATGGATGATGGTCTAGCTAGTTTTAGAGAGGAGATGGCTAAGATGCTTCGAGAGAATTTTGGGGTTGAGTTACCTCGGAATCGGATTTACCAAAAGCCGTACCCCGAGTACTTTGATGACATCCAGTGCCCTCCAGGATATAAAATTCCAGATTTTGTTAAGTTCAATGGAGAAGGCACAAAAATCACATGGGAGCATGTTAGTCAATACTTGGCACAATTAGGTGAAGCAGGTTCACTAAATGAGTTGAAAGTGCGTTTATTTCCTTTATCATTAACTGGTATCGCATTTTCATGGTTTTCTTCTTTACCACATGGTTCCATTCGAGTTTGGTCGCAACTAGAGCAGAAATTTCATGATCACTTTTACAGCGGCGACAATGAACTCAAGTTGTCACATCTAACATCGGTTAAACAAAAGCATGATGAATCGGTCTCCGATTACGTCAAGAGATTCAGAGAAACAAAAAACCGATGTTTTAGTTTGGTGATAACCGAGAGAGACTTGGCAGACCTAGTGCTGAGTGGTTTGAGAACTCCCATTAGAGAAAAGTTAGAGGGCTATGAGTTCTTAAATATTAACCAAGTCTTACAAAGGGCTTTGGCTCAGGAAAGCCGAAGCAAAGATCTCAAAGAAGTGCATAGATACAAAGCCGATCGTCCAAAGATGAATATGGTGGAATATGATAGTGATCACTCGGACGATGAGGGTGATGTTTTTGCTACTGAATTTGTTTGGCCATCTAAGGCCAAACCCTTTACTTGCAATGATCTGAAACCGATTCATAAGAATCGTGATGAAGATATGAAGTTTACTTTTAACATTGCTAAGTGTGATAGAATATTTGATGCTTTGCTGCAGGCTAAGATTATTAGAATATCTCATACTTTACCGCCGTTTGAAGAGCTGAAACGGCGTGCTTATTGCAAGTATCATAACTCTTTTTCTCATGCTATTAACGATTGCAATGTTTTTCGACGACAGATACAATCGGCCATTAATGATGGACGATTGAACTTTTCTGAGATGCAAGTTGATAAACAACCCTATCCAATGAACACAATGGATTTAAAAGGGAAGAAGCTGCTCATTCGGCCGGAGGTAGCCGAATCTGCTAATAAAGCTAATGTCAGTGTTGGTGAGCCCAGGAAAGACAAGGAGGGTGACAAGGTCTTGGGGAGACATGTTGTGCTTGATAAGCAACCCGATGGCAAGGAAGTGATCAAGATCACCATCAAGAATCCTACACTCGGGGGGCAAACACAGGTGCAGCAGAACACTCGAGTTAAGTTTGTCAAGCCCAAGAGTCCAGAAGTTGGCAAATGGAAGAGGAATGAAGCTAAAGTGCAACGCAAGTGGGTCAAGCCAACTTTTGATATGTTGCTGTCCAAATATGCTAATCAGTCGGCTGGTCCCAGCTCGAACCGGCCATCACACTTGAAGCGACCAAGGTCACCATCGAATGATATGTTCAGTCAGTATGTGAAACCGAGTGAACCAAGGGCGCAGTTTTCAGAAGAGCAGAGGCAATCTGTGTGGAATCGACTTGATTACTCATATAATGGTCGACTGAACATCGGTGACTATCAGTCGGCTGGTCAAAATATGCGACCGAGTGGAAAATATCCTAGTGTAAGAATGCACCCTGGTGGAAGCTATCCAAGTGAAAAAATGTGGCCAAGTAGATTCCATCCGACTGAGCTCCATCCGAGTGGATTCCATCAGAGTGACGTCCATCCGAGTGGATTCCATCCGAGTGGATTCCATCCGAGTAAAAAGGTGCGCCCGAGTGGAAATTTCATGCATCTGGAAAGTCGAAAAGAATGGCGTGTTAAGTCACCAAGTGTTGCAGCAGTTGAGTCAGGAAAAGGCAAAGAGAAAATGGATGTCGACTCACTTATCTTGGGCACCGAAACATTCCCCATACAGCAGCCGACTGTGCATAACCACTCGACTGAGCCGATACTTGCTATCGCGCCAAAGCACTCGGTTAATGACCATGAAGCAAGCACCAGCCAAGTAAAGGTGAGAGATGCTAAATACACTCGACCAAAGTGGTGTCCTCCAGGGCTGACAAAGACATAGAAGAGGAAACTACAGAGGTTAAGGAGTCAAGAGATGGCAGGGCAGGAGGCCGAGAAGCAAAGGGATAAGTTGTTCAATGACACTCGACCCATGGTTCCAGCAAAACAAGTGTGGAGGCCTAAACAAATACAAGATACATCAGCTTCTACATCTATCACAGAGGTGCCTACACCACCCAAGGAGGACAATGCGACAACTATTACATCGTCTGCAACACTTCTTACTTCTCCTTCACTCGACCAGATTTCAGAATCGGTCGATCCACTTGAAGAAGAGGCTGATATGTTAGACTATGAGTCTACACCGGTCCATGAAGGTATGGATATCAATATGGTATATTACTTACCTGCTGAGTTTTCGTGCTGTAGATGAGGAAGGGGAAGTGGCTCAACTGGATTTTGGCCCTAAAAACGCAATATTCGAGAAGCCAAAAGAACCAGTAACACATTTGAAACCGTTGTATCTCAGAGGTCATATCAATGGATCGCCACTCAGTCGAATGCTTGTTGATGGTGGTGCTGTGGTAAATCTTATGCCCTATTCGGTCTTCAGGAAATTGGGTTTGCCTGATGAAGAATTGATCAAGACCAATATGGTGCTCAACGGGTTTGAAGGCAAAGAGAGAACTGAAGCCAAATGTGTGATGTATGTGGAGCTTATAGTCGGAAGCAAAACTTTGGCTACTGCATTCTTTGTCGCTGAGGTGCAAGGTAACTACAACGTTATACTAGGCCGTGATTGGGTTCATGCAAACCAGTGCGTGCCATCCACTATGCACCAGTTTTTGATTCAGTGGGTTGATGATGAAGTGGAAGTCATTCATGCGGATAACTCGGCCTGTGTTGCTTTGGCCGATGCATCGGTGGATTGGCAACATCCCAATGCTACTTGCTTGACGGGACGTGACTTATCAGAGTTTGATTTTCTCAGCGCGACCAAGAATGGTTTTGTGCCCGTGTCTTTAAAGCCGACTGAATGCAATCGGCTCCAAGGTATGATATGTTTAAATGGATTCTAGTACCGAGTGGTTACAAAAACATCTTGTAAAATATCGGTCCGGCGAGAACGATAAGTATGAGTCTATTGAGGAGTTGGATGACATGGATAAACCTGGACAAGGTTTTACATCGGCCGATCCGTTAGAAGAGGTAGATATCGGAGACGGATCAGTCAGCCGACCGACATTTATAAACAAAAATTTGAAAGCCGATTGTAAAGCTAAATTAATCGAGCTATTGAAAGAATATGTTTGTTGCTTTGCATGGGAATATCATGAGATGCCAGGGTTGAGCCAAGAGCTAGTGGAGTATCGGTTGCCTATAAAGGCCGGTTTTAGGCCTTATAAACAGTCGACCAGAAAGTTTAATCCGAAAACATATGACCGGATCAAGGAAGAGATCGGTCGACTGCTTGAAGCTAATTTCATTCGACCTCGCAGGTATGCCGAGTGGATTTCTAACATTGTCCCAGTGGAGAAGAAAGGATCCGGCAAGTTGAGGGTGTGCATTGACTTCAGAGATTTGAATAGGGCTACACCCAAAGATGAGTATCCCATGCCAATAGCCGATATGCTTATTAATGATGCTTCTGGACATAAGGTTATTAGCTTTCTAGATGGTAATGCCGGATATAATCAAATTTTTATGGCTGAAGAGGACATGTACAAAACAGCTTTCCGATGTCCTGGTTTCCTTGGTTTATTTGAGTGGACAGTGATGACATTCGGATTAAAAAATGCTGGAGCCATGTATCAAAGAGCTATGAATTTGATTTTTCATGATTTACTCGGTATCATACTTGAAGTTTATATTGATGATATTGTTGTCAAATCGGATGCTTTTGAATCTCACTTGGCCGATTTGCGTTTAGCTTTTGAGAGAATGAAAAGGTATGGACTAAAGATGAATCCTTTGAAATGTGCATTCGGCGTGTCAGCTGGCAAATTTTTGGGTTTCATTATTCATGAAGATGGCATCGAAATTGATCCCAAAAAGATAGAGGCCATACAGAAAGTGGAGGCACCAACATGCAAGAGAGATATGCAAAAGTTCCTTGGCAATGTCAATTATTTGAGAAGGTTCATAGTCAATCTGTCAGGGAAAGTTGATGCATTTACTCCTATCCTTCGGTTAAAGAATGATGCTAATTTCACTTGGGGGGCAAAACAGCAAGAAGCCTTTGATATGATCAAGAATTATTTGTGCACTCCTCCGGTAATGAAAGCACCCAAGCATAGAGAGCCTTTTAAGCTTTATATCGCAGCAGAGGAAGGTGTTATTGGTGCTGTTTTGACTCAAGATACCGAAGGAAAAGAGCATGCCATTACGTATTTGAGCAGACGCTTATTGGATGCCGAGACAAGGTATACATCTATTGAAAAACTATGTCTATGCTTATATTATGCTTGCACAAAATTGAGACATTACCTAGTGCCGAGTGCTTGTGTAGTAGCTTGTCAAACCGATGTCATTAAGTACATGTTGCATAGGCCAATTCTTAGTGGTAGAATTGGCAAGTGGGCTTATGCATTGATTGAATATGATTTGGCTTATGAATCTATAAAATCCATGAAAGGCCAAATTGTTGCTAATTTCATTGTTGAACATCGGATTAATGACAAGCATGATGTTGATATAAACCTTGTTTCATTAGTGCCATGGAGATTGTACTTTGATGGTTCAGTTTGTAGCAATGGCCAAGGTGTTGGTATTGTTTATGTATCTCCTCATGGTGCTGTTTTTGAAGCCTCATGCCGCTTAGAATATTTTTGCACAAACAATCAAGCCGAATATGAAGCATTGTTATTCGGTTTAGAGATGCTACTTGCTATAGGTGTTACACATATTGAGGCTTACGGTGATTCGTTACTAGTGGTGCAGCAAATATCCAGAGTCTTTCAGTGTTTGGACGAATCACTTAATGTTTATCTTGATAAATGTCTAGATATAATTTCTACTTTGGATTGTTTTAGCATTACACATATATCTAGGCATGACAACTGGAAAGCAAATGAGTTGGCACAGCAAGCATCTGGATATCATGTTGATCGTGGCATGTTTCATATCTCTCAAAGACCGATGTCTTGTCTTGCCAATATGGGAGAGGCCGAACCCACTGGTGGAAAAAGGGCCTTTGGTCGCGGTTCGCAACTGCCATTAGTCGCGGTTGCGCAACCGCGACCGAACGGGCGCGACTAAAGGCCCCCCCCCCTTTAGTCGCGGTTGCTTAAGAACCGCGACTAAAGGCCCGTCCACGTGGGCGCCAGGTGGCCGTCGGGGCGGACGACCTTTAGTCGCGGTTCTTGTGGCTAACCGCGACTAAAGGCCGCCACAGGTTTTTGAAAAAAAAATTGAATTTTTTTTTTCAAATTTCTGAATTATTTTAACCTCTAGTCTCTAATCACCACCCCTCATCACTTCTCAATTTATTCTTTTATCACCCCTCATCATTCCAAATCATCTAACTTCCCAACCGGTCACCCATCCCTCTCACTACTCCAGCCCAAGCACGCTTAACTTCCGGGTTTTATTCTCCCACGCTCCAAGTCTGCACTTGTTGTTTTCCTGACAATAATAAGATGTCAATCCTATTAACCTTCAGGAATTTTGCTTGAGCATGAAGTGACACATTTCACTGTTTGAGTTTGAAACTATTGTTTTAAAAAACAATAATTATTTAGTAACACTAATATTTCTTGAATAATTAGTTTGACCATTGTTTGACCACAGTTTGACCACAGTTGACCACAGTTTGACCAGATTTGACCAAAATTGAAATAATTAAAATAATTATTTAGTAACACTAATATTCTAGAATAATTAGTTTGACCATTGTTTGACCATAGTTTGCCCACTGTTTGAATATTTTTCAATTTTTTCCACTCTAGATCTTACAAGCCCCGTAACTTTTTTTCTATTAGGTTTTTGAGGATTTTGAAAATGTTTAACGGGGTTCCCCCGATTAAATTTGGATGTAACTT
>NC_041383.1:798967483-799058281 GCF_002162155.2 Triticum dicoccoides | reverse complement strand
GTACCGGTTCGTGGCACGAACCGGGACTAAAGGTCTCAACCCCATTAGTTCCGGTTCGTGCCACAAACCGGGACTAAAAGGGAGGAGCTTTAGTCGCGGTTGGCCTGGCCAACCGCGACTAAAGGCCTTTGGGCACCCTGGGCCCAGGCATTTGGTCGCGGTTCATCTGCCGAACCGCGACTAAAGACTTCATTAGTCGCGGTTCCTACAGTTTCGCGACTAATGGGGCTGGACGGAAGCCTCTTTTTCTATCAGTGACCTGAACCCACTGATTCGGCCATTAACAAAAAATCTAGTGCAGGTGATAATTCCGACTGGAGAAAGCCCATTGTTGATTACTTGTGCAATCTGAGTGAAAGGGTGGACAGGGCTGTTCGGCGTATGGCTTTTAAGTATACAATGAGAGATGATGGTCTTTATCGCCGAACAGTCGATGATGTTCTTCTAAAGTGTTTGGATGAGGACCAGGCAAGAGTTGCTATGGGGGAAGTACATGAACGTATTTGTGGCACTCACCAGTCGGCTCCCAAGATGAAATGGTTATTGCGACGTGCTGGGTTTTATTGGTCGACTATGATTAATGATTGCTTCAGATATTATAAAGGATGTGAAGCTTGTCAAAAGTTTGGTGATATTCAATTGGCTCCTGCTGCTATGTTACATCCTATTATCAAACCGTGGCCTTTCAGAGGTTGGGGTTTAGATTTCATTGGACAAATCCACCCGTCTTCTTCAAAAGGGCATCGGTTCGTATTGGTGGCAACTGATTATTTCACTAAATGGTCTGAAGCAGTACCTCTCAAGAACATGACACATACGGAGGTAATTCAATTCATAACCGAGCACATTATTCATAGATTCGGTATTCCTCAAATGTTAACTACGGATCAAGGTTCATCTTTCATGTCACACCAAATCAGAGAGTTTGCCGAATCTTATAACATAAAGTTGCTCAATTCCTCTCCGTATTATGCCCAAGCTAATGGACAAGCTGAGTCTAGCAATAAAATTTTAATCAAGCTCATCAAGAAGAGGATTGAGGATAATCCGAGGAGATGGCATGAGTTGTTGTCTGAAGCTTTGTGGGCACATAGAATTTCAAGGCATGGTGCTACCAAGGTGACTCCATATGAGCTTGTATATGGCCAAGAGGCTGTTTTACCAGTGGAAGTAAATTTGAATGCTTTGAGAATAGCCAAACAAAATGATTTATCGGCAATAGACTTTTATAACTTGATGATGGACAATATTGATGAAGTTGCCGATAAACGTTTGGTTGCTTTGAAGTCCATAGAGAGAGACAAGTTGAGGGTTGCAAGAGCTTACAATAAGAAAGTTAAGTTGAAGAATTTTCAAGTTGGTGATCTCGTCTGGAAGGTGATTCTGCCGATTGGTTCAAGGGATAGGAAATTCAGGAAGTGGTCTCCGAGTTGGGAAGGTCCTTTTAGAATTACAAGGGTTGTTCCCGGAAATTTATATTTGGTGGAATCAATACAAGGGGCATTGTTACCCCGAGCTCTCAACGGGAAATATTTGAAGAAGTACCACCCGAGTGTGTGGCAGGAAGCCTGAGTAGGCAATGGACGATATATGACTATTGCCCTTAGCACAAACATGGCCGATACATAATTATCGCCCTGAGGAAAATAAATGGCCGATGGAGTGTCGACATCGTCGTTAGAACGAACGCTATGCATATTATTTTTCGGCATGCAAGCTTTGCCGAAAAACAGGGGGGCATGTGTTGACGCCTGATTTTGGCAAGATGCAGAGTGAAAGGGTTTTCAGCATGAAAAGTTTCACATCACCGAATGAAACAACTTTAATGTTTGGACCATAATTATTCGGCATCATGTCAAAGACCAAAACTACACTCAGATTGTCATGTTTAGGTGTTCTGAGTGCTTTTTGGTCAATTAAGCCTCCAGGACAATCTCGGATGAAGGAATGCTCTACATGATTGTCTTCGTCTCGTTAAGTCGGTCGTTTTTTATATAAAAATCATCTCAATGCGAGTTCGTATGCAAAAGTTAGAGCTATCTGAATGCAGCCCTCTCAAGAGGCGAAATATGACGCGGGAGACCAGACATGTTTTGGCAAGTGTCTGATGTAATGCGTGAGTGTTTTGCCCTAGAAGATGGCCTCGAATCGGAAAACGTTCAACATGAAAGTTTTTCGTATCGTCGAAACGGTCAATATTGCTTTTGGGCTCGTTTCCATCCGAGATCGTTTACCACCACAAAAAAGACCCGCAAGGTACAGTCAGTTTAAACCGAACAGTTTTGGAAAGTTCGGACAAAACCAGTCCGAATTTGACTAGGGTTTTGGACGTGAATTGATGTAATTTTCTTGTAAAGAAAGCCTAGATGAATCCTTTTCTTGGACGGGAAGTCCAGCCGCCTCTTATTTATGTTGGGGTTGACGGCCGATTGAAACAACACACAATCGAACAAATCAATATACTACTTTTTCCTGTCTACGTTTTATCTCTCCACCGTTTTTCTCTCTCGTTCTTCGCTGTTCTTCGTGTTTGAGAGCTGCGAATCCCGAGGCTCTAGGGGTGAGCGAATCGACCTAGGGCAGCCCATAGCCGCCGCAATCCCTGACGGGGTCCCTCCCGGGTGCGCGGGGTTTCGGGTCTGCAAAAACACCCGCCGACTGTCTTGCGTATCGCGCTGTCGGTCGGGTCTCCTTCGACGTGAGCTGCGGTGCATCACCCCCGGCGTCGAGGGTACACGTGACGTGTTCGTGTGTCAACAAATCCTGTATGAGTTCAGTGTTTCCTACAACACCCATAGACCATTCGTTCATATATATTGTGACAGTTATATTTCACACGGAGGGGTATCGTTTGTGTTCGAGGCAAGCTATTGGCATGCTAAAAGGTGTTGTTGCAGGCCTGGTACGCTCGACTAATCTCCCTTGTTTGTCATAATTGCTTTCTTTGTGGTGTGCTCAGACAAGCTTGAATTGTACAAGGGTGGCATCTTGATTGTTTGGTTCCTTAGTTTTAGCTTATTTACAATACGAGTCTGGTTAAGTTGAGTTAGGATCCTATTCTTGGACCACAAGCTTATGAAATACCGGTGAGAACAATAACAATAATTAAACCAATGAACTCTGACTGCCTGTGAATCTCAAACAGATGTTGAGAAATGTACATTTGTTGGAAAGATAAATCAATGTCCAAGAAAGCAACAGCAGTACAAACTGCAGCAATCACTGCCTTTATTACATAATTATAATTCGTGTTTAACAAACACAAGTCTTAAGCTGCCGAGGACCCCCAGCTAGCTTTACATGATACGTAATAAGCAAACGACATCACAACAATTTACAGGAAAGTAGTAAACAGATCTGAAGAAAAACCTTGAAAAAGAACACTTGTGAAACAGACACTGAACGAAAGAGAACCAAACCAACCTCCTGTAATCAAGCAGAGTGACAAAACAGAGTGATCACAACATCTAACTACACACCGAGCCACTGCACGGTCTCGTATTTAACTAGAACCTTGATATGATTGGATTCATGGCGCTTCGTATTCATTGTCTTTAATTGCTCCACTGCACCGTCCAATGCAGGGTTGTCTTTGTTTCCTTCGAGCACCACATCTTTAAGGCTTGTCAAATTCTCCATGCCTTGGATTATCTTAGATTCTCTGTGTAGAAACCTCACCTGGAGTTTCTCGAGCTTTGACATTGATTTTTCCTCAAATCTGAGAACTTCCATACCTTCAATATCAAAGTTCAGGTACAGGTACTTGAGCGCTGGAAAGTCGTGGGCAGTTTCTGCAACTAGTTCTCTACCCACGTAGTAGCAAGCCTCCAGGTGTATGTGCCACAGATTTGGCAGCTTACATACTGGGCCAAACAGTTTGTCACCATCCAAGTATGTCCAAGAAAGGAAAAGCTCTGTAAGATAATTCAGTGACCGGATCCACTCAGGCAATTTGCTAATGCCGGAGCCGATCCTAAGATACCTGAGGAGCCGCGGCGGTGGGTTGATGTCATGTATAAAGTCCAAATATTGACCGTCCCTAACACGGTCGGTAACGTTCAGCCACCGCAGGGAATATATCTTGCTCAGGGACTTGGCAAGCTTTTGCCTAACATCCAGATGAAGGGGATCAGTTTCCACTTTCATGCGCAACTCTCCCAATTGTTGTAGTTCACCGAGCTCTTCGGCGGCATCAGCATCACTATCGAAAACTACTACATTCAGCGTCCGTAGTGCCTTCATCCTACCCAGGCCCTTTCTTGCTTTCCAACAGCTGAAGTAAATGTCGGCCTTCTTGTTGATTTGCAGGTGTTCTAGTTTCTCTAGTTTTGTCACCGTTTCCGGTAGATCTTCAAGTTGCGTCCCACGAACATCAAGGGTCTCCAAATTCTCCAGGTCACCGACTTCCGGAGGCATATGACTGATACTTGTTCCTTTCAAATTCAAGAGCTTCAGCAGGTACATCCGGCAGACATCTCTCAAATGTTTGTTTTCTATGGCCATGCAGTCTTCCAAGTCAAGTACCCTGAGCAGGGTGAACTTGCACAAACGGTCAAGCACCTTCTTTTGATCTTCAGGGCCAAACATGCTCAATGATCGGACATGCTCCATGTCCATCCCCTCGATTGCATTCTTCTTACCATGTGATGCTGCAATTTTGTTAGATGGCGAGTCCACAGGCGCTACCTCTTTTCCGCCATGGATGGACAGGCGGCGCATGCTACCATACGTCATCCCTTCATACGGGCCACCTATTAGGCTAACAAAGTTAGCCTCCAGGGATTTGGACACCATGACCTCAAGTACTATGTCATGTACTCGACACGTCTCCACGGTCCCATCCCACCAGGTGACAATATCATCGGCCCGACCAATCATGTTCCTACTCACCAACTCGTCGTAGTAGGCTTCTGCAGTCTCCATTAATGTCAAACCCCGGATCTCAGCAACCAGTCCTTCTGCAATCCATCTCTTCAACAGCCGTTTCTTGACGATTACATAATCCTCTGGGAAAATGCTGAGGTACATCATGCAACCCTTGAGATAATAGTGCAGGTGGTTATAGCTGAGAGTAACTATTTGCCTCATGCCCTCAAGAGTAGGGTTGTTCTCCATTTGAGAACCAATTGACTTGCAAACTCTTTCCCACATATCTTTGCTCTCCGATGATTTGTAGCTGGCCAAGAGGTTCGCGATGCTAATAATGGCCATTGGTAGCCCACCACATTTTTTTAAGATTTTGTTCATTTCACTTCTCAGATCATCGTGCAAAGTGGCGTCCTCTGAACCAAATGCTCTGCTGAGGAACAACTTTTTGGATTCATCAAAGTCAAGGCACTTCATCTGATGAATGAGATCTCCATCAACACTGCATGCTTCGGCAACCGTCTGTATCCTAGTGGTCACAATTACCCTGCTGCCGTTTTCATTCTCTGGTAACTTGAATCTGATTGCATTCCATGTGGCTGCTGTCCATACATCATCGACTACAATAAGGTACCTGGTTTCATCATAGGAATTCCATAGTTAACTAGGACGTGTGAAAACTGAAGGCTACCTTTAATAATATATCGTCATTAACTGCATAAACACGGCAACATAAGGCCATATACAAAGGCATGGTATTAGCTAACTACTCATTTTCGGGACATGAGATATGCAATGTAGATTTTCTTGAATAGATTTATATTATTGTAAAAATTATTCAATATTATAAATAATTAATGTTTTATACTATTTACTGTAATAATAAATATATGGATATCCAACTATTCTACTACCTCCTTTTCAGTTTACAAGTCCTACACGTACGTATACCTAGGTTGCCAATTTTATCACCCTAATATAAACTATATAACACAAAAATTATATCGTTTGAAAATAGAACATCTAAAGTTTATATTGGTATTTTTTTTGTAATATATGACTTGTATTAGGTTGGTCAAATTGACGACCTAGAGGTACGCGCACGCCCTGTAAACTGAGAGAAAGGTAGTAATAAGAGTTCAGCAGACCTATTGCCTGAAGGGTTTTAGGTGCAGTTTTGAAGATCCATCAATAATGGATATCCAACTATTCTAATAAGAGTTCACCAGATCGGTCACAGACGTTAGATGTGAGAAAAAGGGTTTCCCCCCGCTTTGTATTACAAAGCAACCATCCGATACAACCAACGATAGATGCTGGGGCGGAAGCAGCACAAGCACGCCCAAAGGAAAAGAAAAAGAAAAAGAAAAAGAAACAAATGCCGACAACGGCAGGTCGATGAAACAAAGATGACCAGTGACCGCTGCACCCACCGGAGAAGTACCACCGCGCTTCTAGCACTCCGAGGCATCGCGTACCGAGCAGCACCTTCAGGAAGGAATGCGACGACGACGCCGCTGCTGCCCGGACAAGTCCAAGGGTTTTCCCCGGTACGCAGAGGGTAGTGGGGAAGAGGCAGATCCGACGCCCTTCAGGAAGGTCCGGCGGCGCCCGCAGGTGTCACCGCGTCGGTGATGGACGAGCCACCAGGGATTTCTCCCAACCCAAACAACCACCACCATCCCGGACGATCGGAAGTGCTCCACCAGAACTGCCGCCCACCAACATGTGCCACCACAGTCACTGAGCCACCAACAGTCGCTGAACCATCAAATTGACGAGGGGCCAACGGGCTCGGGGGCAGCCGCAACTCAGCCGATGGGAGGGGACTACCACCACCGCCGATGCGGAGCCGACCGTACGTGATGACAGGAGCTTACCAGGCCCGCATAGGCCCGACCGGACCCCAAAGGATCCAGACAACCCCTGCCGCCACGCTGCAGCACATCGGCCGACAAAGCCGCGCCACCACCACCAGGGAGCCACGCCGCCGCACGCCGGAACACCGGCCCGCCCCAACCCAGCTGGGGCCCAGAAGAGCCCAGATCTGGGCGGAGCGGAGGCCGGCGGCTAGCCGCACCACCGCGCGCCACCGCATCAGATACGCCCGCGCCCCGCGAACCCCGCCGCCAGGACGCACCATCGCCAGCCACCATCGCCCGAGCAGAGGAGGCCGCGCGCAGGGACAGGCAGGCCCGCCACCGCCGGCACCATGCGGGCAAGGCCCGGCGGCGCGCACTGACGGCGGCGGGAGGAGGGAGGAGCTTGGGGGCGCACGAGAGGGGAGCGGCGTCGGGGCCCCCCGGTCGCCTCGCCCGGGAGGCGATGCGGGGGGTACAGGGACGAGAGAGGAGCGGGGGAGCGGGTGAGGCGAGCGGCGACGGCGGCTTCGCGGGGGGAAGCCGCCGGCGGCGGCGCGGAAACCCTAGGCAGAAGGGGAGCGGGGGAGCGAGCCCGCTAGGGCTCACATACGTTAGATCAGGATGTTGGAAATATGCCCTAGAGGCAATAATAAAAGCATTATTATTATATTTCCTTGTTCATGATAATTGTATTTTATTCATGCTATAATTGTATTATCCGGAAATCGTAATACATGTGTGAATACATAGACTACAATACGTCCCTAGTAAGCCTCTAGTTGACTAGCTCGTTGGTCAACAGATAGTCATGGTTTCCTGACTATGGACATCGGATGTCATTGACAACGGGATCACGTCATTAGGAGAATGACGTGATGGACAAGACCCAATCCTAAGCATGGCACAAGATCGTGTAGTTCGTTTTGCTAGAGCTTTTCCAATGTCAAGTATCTCTTCCTTAGACCATGAGATCGTGTAACTCCCGGATACCGTAGGAGTGCTTTGGGTGTACCAAACGTCACAACGTAACTGGGTGACTATAAAGGTGCACTACAGGTATCTCTGAAAGTATCTGTTGGGTTGACACGGATCGAGACTGGGATTTGTCACTCCGTGTTACGGAGAGGTATCACTGGGCCCACTCGGTAGTGCATCATCATAATGAGCTCAAAGTGACTAAGTGTCTGGTCACGGGATCATGCATTACGGTACGAGTAAAGTGACTGCCGGTAATGAGACTGAACGAGGTATTGGGATACCGACGATCGAGTCTCGGGCAAGTAACATACCATCTGACAAAGGGAATAGAATACGGGGTTGCTTGAACCCTTGACATCGTGGTTCATCCGATGACAACATCGAGGAGCATGTGGGAGCCAACATGGGTATCCAGATCCCGCTGTTGGTTATTGACCTGAGGTCATCTCGGTCATGTCTGCATGTCTCCCGATCCCGTAGGGTCTACACACTTAATGTTCGGTGACGCTAGGGTTATTAGGAAGACTTGTATGTGATTACCGAATGTTGTTCGGTCTCCCGGATGAGATCCCGGAGGTCACGAGGAGTTCCGGAATGGTCCGGAGGTAAAGATTTATATATGGAAAGTTGTTAAACGGACGCCGGAAAGTTTTGGGGGCATACCGGTATTGTACCGGGGCCACCGGAAGGGTTCCGGAGGTCCAATGGGAGGGGCCACCCCTCCCGGGGGGCCACATGGGCTGCATGGGAGAGGGATCCAGCCCCTAGTGGGCTGGGCGCGCCTCCCACCTAGGCCCATGTGGCTAGGGCTTGGGAGGGGGAAACCCTAAAGGGGGCGCCCCCCTAGCTTGGGGGGCAAGCCACCCCTCTTTCCCCTCTCCCTTTGGCCGCCGCCCCCTCTAGGGTTTCCCCTAGAGGGCCGTCCCCTCTTTCCCTCTTCCCCCTATATATAGAGGGGTGAGGGGAGGGCTACAACACACAATCGAAGGCACAGCCCCTCCCCTCCCCAACACCTCTCCTCTTCCTTACGAGTTTGGCGAAGCTCTGTCGGAGTACTGCTGCACCAATTTGCACCACGCCGTCGTGCTGCCATTGGAGCTTCCTTCCTCAACCTCTCCTTCCTCCTTGCTGGATCAAGACGGAGGAGACGTCGATCGTCCCGTACGTGTGTTGAACATGGAGGTGCTGTCCGTTCAGCACTTGGTCGTCGGTGATCCGAATCACGGCGAGTACGACTCCCTCATCACCATCCCCTTGAAAGCTTCCGCACTCGATCTACAAGTGGTATGTAGATGCAAACTCTCTCCCTTGACTCGTTGCTTAGATGAACTCATATATGGATCTTGGTGAAACTGTAGGAAAATTTTAATTTTCTGCAACGTTCCCCAACAGTGGTATCAGAGCTAGGTCTATGCGTAGTTCTCTTTTGCTCGCGGAGGATATCGTTATGTTCTCACTCTCACTGATGACTTGAGTAGATATGGGTATGTCTACTTGATGAAACACAAGTCTGAGACCTTTGAAAAGTTCAAGGAATTTTAGAATGAGGTAGAGAATCAACGTGACCGAAAGATAAAATTCTTACGATCAGATCGTGGAGGAGAATATCTAAGTCATGAATTTGGTACACACTTAAGAAAATGTGGAATCGTTTCACAACTCACGCCGCCTGGAACACCTCAGCGTAACTGTGTGTCCGAACGTCGTAATCGCACTCTATTGGATATGGTGCGATCTATGATGTCTCTTACCGATTTACCGCTATCATTTTAGGGATACGCTCTAGAGACAGCTACATTCACTTTAAATAGGGCACCATCTAAATCCGTTGAGACGACACCGTATGAATTATGGTTTGGGAAGAAACCTAAGCTGTCGTTTCTAAAAGTTTGGGGATGCGATGCTTATGTCAAGAAACTTCAACCTGAAAAGCTCGAACCCAAGTCGGAAAAATGCGTCTTCATAGGATACCCTAAGGAAACCATTGGGTATACCTTCTACCTTAGATCCGAAGGCAAGATCTTTGTTGCCAAGAACGGATCCTTTCTGGAAAAAGAGTTTCTCTCGAAAGGAGTAAGTGGGAGGAAAGTAGAACTCGATGAAGTACTACCTCTTGAACCGGAAAGTAGTGCAGCTCAGGAAAATGTTCCTGTGGTGCCTACACCGACTGGAGAGGAAATTAATGATGATGATCTAGGTACTTCGGATCAAGTTGATACTGAACTTCGTAGGTCTACTAGGACACGTTCCGCGCCAGAGTGGTACGGCAACCTTGTCCTGGAAATCATGTTGTTAGACAACGGTGAACCTTTGAACTATGAAGAAGCGATGGCGGGCCCGGATTCCAACAAATGGCTCGAAGCCATGAAATCCGAGATAGGATCCATGTATGAAAACAAAGTATGGACTTTGACAGACTTGCCCGATGATCGGCGAGCGATAGAAAACAAATGGATCTTTAAGAAGAAGACGGACGCGGATGGTAATGTTACCATCTATAAAGCTCATCTTGTCGCTAAGGGTTATCGACAAGTTCAAGGGATTGACTACGATGAGACTTTCTCTCCCGTAGCGAAGCTTAAGTCCGTCCGAATCATGTTAGCAATTGCCGCATACTATGATTATGAGATATGGCAGATGGACGTCAAAACAGCGTTCCTTAACGGTTATCTTAAGGAAGAGCTGTATATGATGCAGCCGGAAGGTTTTGTTGATCCTAAGAATGCTAACAAAGTATGCAAGCTCCAGCGATCCATTTATGGGCTGGTGCAAGCATCTCGGAGTTGGAACATTCGCTTTGATGAGATGATCAAAGCGTTTGGGTTTATGCAGACTTATGGAGAAGCCTGCGTTTACAAGAAAGTGAGTGGGAGCTCCGTAGCATTTCTCATATTATATGTAGATGACATACTTTTGATGGGAAATGATATAGAACTCTTGTACAACATTAAGGCCTACTTGAATAAAAGTTTTTCAATGAAGGACCTTGGAGAAGCTGCTTATATATTAGGCATCAAGATCTATAGAGATAGATCGAGACGCCTCATAGGTCTTTCACAAAGCACATACCTTGATAAGATTTTGAAGAAGTTCAAAATGGATCAGTCCAAGAAAGGGTTCTTGCCTGTACTGCAAGGTGTGAGACTGAGCTCAGCTCAATGCCCGACCACGGCAAAAGATAAAGAAGAGATGAGTGTCATCCCCTATGCCTCAGCCATAGGATCTATTATGTATGCCATGCTGTGTACCAGACCTGATGTAAACCTTGCCGTAAGTTTGGTAGGAAGATACCAAAGTAATCTCGGCAAGGAACACTGGACAGCGGTCAAGAATATCCTGAAGTACCTGAAAAGGACAAAGGACATGTTTCTCGTTTATGGAGGTGACGAAGAGCTCTTCGTAAAGGGTTACGTCGACGCTAGCTTCGACACAGATCTGGATGACTCTAAGTCACAAACCGGATACGTGTATATGTTGAATGGTGGAGAAGTAAGCTGGTGCAGCTGCAAGCAGAGCGTCGTGGCGGGATCTACATGTGAAGCGGAGTACATGGCAGCCTTGGAGGCAGCGCATGAAGCAATTTGGGTGAAGGAGTTCATCACCGACCTAGGAGTCATACCCAATGCGTCGGGGCCGATCAAACTCTTCTGTGACAACACTGGGGCTGTTGCACTTGCCAAGGAGCCCAGGTTTCACAAGAGGACCAGGCACATCAAGCGTCGCTTCAACTCCATCCGTGAAAATGTTCAAGATGGAGACATAGAAATTTGTAAAGTGCATACGGATCTGAATGTCGTAGATCCGTTGACTAAACCTCTCTCACGAGCAAAACATGATCAACACCAGAACTCTATGGGTGTTCGATTCATCACAATGTAACTAGATTATTGACTCTAGTGCAAGTGGGAGACTGTTGGAAATATGCCCTAGAGGCAATAATAAAAGCATTATTATTATATTTACTTGTTCATGATAATTGTCTTTTATTCATGCTATAATTGTATTACCCGGAAATCGTAATACATGTGTGAATACATAGACTACAATACGTCCCTAGTAAGCCTCTAGTTGACTAGCTCGTTGGTCAATAGATAGTCATGGTTTCCTGACTATGGAGATCAGATGTCATTGACAACGGGATCACGTCATTAGGAGAATGACGTGATGGACAAGACCCAATCCTAAGCATGGCACAAGATCGTGTAGTTCGTTTTGCTGGATCTTTTCCAATGTCAAGTATCTCTTCCTTAGACCATGAGATCGTGTAACTCCCGGATACCGTAGGAGTGCTTTGGGTGTACCAAACGTCACAATGTAACTGGGTGACTATAAAGGTGCACTACAGGTATCTCCGAAAGTATCTGTTGGGTTGACACGGATCGAGACTGGGATTTGTCACTCCGTGTTACGGAGAGTTTCACTGGGCCCACTCGGTAGTGCATCATCATAATGAGCTCAAAGTGACTAAGTGTCTGGTCACGGGATCATGCATTATGGTACGAGTAAAGTGACTTGCCGGTAACGAGACTGAACGAGGTATTGGGATACCGACGATCGAGTCTCGGGCAAGTAACATACCGTCTGACAAAGGGAATAGAATATGGGGTTGCTTGAACTCTTGACATCGTGGTTCATCCGATGACAACATCGAGGAGCATGTGGGAGCCAACATGGGTATCCATATACCGCTGTTGGTTATTGACCTGAGGTCGTCTCGGTCATGTCTGCATGTCTCCCGAACCCGTAGGGTCTACACACTTAAAGTTCGGTGACGCTAGGGTTATTAGGAAGACTTGTATGTGATTACCGAATGTTGTTCGGAGTCCCAGATGAGATCCCGGACGTCACGAAGAGTTCCGGAATGGTCCGGAGGTAAAGATTTATATATGGAAAGTTGTTAAACGGACGCCGGAAAGTTTCGGGGGCATACCGGTATTGTACCGGGGCCACCGGAAGGGTTCCGGAGGTCCACCGGGAGGGGCCACGCCTCCCGGGGGCCACATGGGCTGCGTGGGAGAGGGAGCCAGCCCCTAGTGGGCTGGGCGCGCCTCCCCACCTAGGCCCATGCGGCTAGGGCTTGGGAGGGGGAACCCTAAAGGGGGCGCCCCCCTAGCTTGGGGGGCAAGCCACCCCTCTTTCCCCTCTCCCTTTGGCCGCCGCCCCCTCTAGGGTTTCCCCTAGAGGGCCGGACCCTCTTGCCCTCTTCCCCCTATATATAGAGGGGTGAGGGTAGGGCTGCAACACACAATCCAAGGCGCAGCCCCTCCCCTCCCCAACACCTCTCCTCTTCCGTACGAGTTTGGCGAAGCTCTGTCGGAGTACTGTTGCACCAATTTGCACCACGCCGTCGTGCTGCCATTGGAGCTGCCTTCCTCAACCTCTCCTTCCTCCTTGCTGGATCAAGACGGAGGAGGCGTCGATCGTCCCGTACGTGTGTTGAACGCGGAGGTGCTGTCCGTTCAGCACTTGGTCGTCGGTGATCCGAATCACGGCGAGTACGACTCCCTCATCACCATCCCCTTGAATGCTTCCGCACTCGATCTACAAGTGGTATGTAGATGCAAACTCTCTCCCTTGACTCGTTGCTTAGATGAACTCATAGATGGATCTTGGTGAAACCGTAGGAAAATTTTAATTTTCTGCAACGTTCCCCAACACAGGACACCTTAAGCACTTTGTGCATGCCCATCTAGCGTGGGCGCTTTTGAAACAGGATACCCCGCACGTTATTGCGGGAATATGTTCCAATATATTTCAATGATATTTGGTTGTATGAGACATGAATATATGTAGTAATAATATGAGAATGAAAATTGAAAATTATATGATTTATTGTGTACGATTAGTTATATTTTTTATTAAATATGAATATTATAATATAATGAAAATTATCATGCATGTTTACATTTTGATGGACGTTTTCTTATGCATGGTCATAGTGGATGATTTTCCATGTAGGTTGCATCCTTGCATTTTAAGAGAAATAAGTTAGTGGGGGCTAGCGATAAACATGTTGTAGAGCATAGGCTTCAGGACACCCTCTTAGAGCATCTCTTGCCTATAATGTCGACCCGCAAAATTTGTTTATAGTTCGCTAAAAAACGATTTATGCTGTTTTATGGGTCGGCTACGCGGGATCTGCTTGGCCGCAGCCTGCGTCTGCCAGCAAACCAAAACCTTCGATTAGCGAATTTGACAGCGAGTCCGACAATTGTGTGCAAATTCGAAGAATAAAACATTGTTCACGCGCGAATAAAAGCATAGTTTTGTATGACAGATGCAAAAGGACTTCATGCAAAAGCGACGATCACGTCCATCATCATCTTGGTTGCTTTTCACCCGTGGTCGTGATCTTCACTCCGCACCACCGCCATCAATTCCATCACCGACTCCGAATCCATCACCGGCACTTCTTCCAACTCTGGTACCGAAAGTATCGCCGGGCGCACTGAATGTGAAAGCATCGCCGGCACCGAAACACCCACGGGCCGCTGCTAGCATTCTCCTCTTCAAGATGTCTCTCCTTGACATATCAAGCCATTCTTTGGTGATGTCGTCCATGCCATAACTGTTCAATGTCATGATCCTGTTCTCTTCGGCAAGAAGCTTGGCCATGGCTTTGTTCTCAGCGGCATTGTCTCTTCTCTCCTGAATGGCCGCCTTGCGCAACCCCTTGTCCTTGAGCAATTACCACTTCTCTTGCTTCTCTCGCGCCTTCTTCTCGGCCAACTCTTTCTTTGCCTCCAATGTCTTCTCCAACATCAACACATTTGATTGCACCATGTATCTATCTTGTCCTGCAAGCTCGATGCATCGTGTTCCCTCTTGATCTTCTCCTTTGTCTTCTTGTCTCCATCGGGCTTGTTCAAGTTTCGTGGGCCATCATCATCTTCATCTTCATCCATGTTCGTAAGTGAACCTCTCTTCGGTGGGGATTCTCTGTCAATCAACTTCCACTTGTCACACCCTTTGAGCAGTTCCTAGCAATGCTCTAGTTTAATTTTTTTGCCTTCGGAAGCTTCCATGCCTTTGTATCTTTGTTGGGCAATTTTCTCCTACACAATTAAAACAATGTCAAATGATGCAGTCTCTTCAAATGGTACAAATGATTTGCACAATGTGGGACGTGAAAACGAACTCACATAGTCAGATTCCACGGTTAGACTTGGAGGTGCATTGCAAACTTGTTCCAAGCAAGCAGCCCAACGGCTACAAATCGGCTTGATCACGTCCCAACAACCTTGGAGTGACCCAAAGGTGCGTGGAGTCCTATTGGGATACTTTCCCATCATAGGGAAGTACTGATCTTCGATCCTTTGCCAATACCTCTTGGTGGTTTGAGATGTACCGGTGCAAGCATCAAGAGACACCGCACTCCAAGCCTTGATCAATATTTGGTCCTCTAACATTGTGCAGCTCTTCGATCTCGCATCTTTTTTTGCTTGTGCTTTCTCATACACCCCCTCGTCTATCTCCTCAACTTCATCTTCACCACCGTGATCATCCACGCCACCCTCCATTTCATTGTAATCGAAATCAGCGAACGGGGCTTGATCGACGTCCACGGTGTTGGAGTCCAACAAGTTGACGAACTCGGCAGTGGCATCGTTTGAACCACCGCTATAGTAAGTGACATCAAGTCACGAGATACCACATTGGCGAAAAGCGAATAAAGTAGAAGAAATCGAAGAAGCATACCTTCTGGCCATTTCATCAAACACCTCGCCTGCGGTGGAAGCAGCGCCGTTAAACGGCATCGTCGGGTTACCTCTTGCCGGGGCGGAGGGAGAGGATGAAGGTGCCGACCTTTTCGTAGGAATATTCTTATGCTTCATGCCCGAAACCTTCCCCATCTTCTCTGGCGGCGGCCGGGCAGATCACGCAGCGGTAGCGGCACCGGGTGCACGTGCCTTCCCGACGGGGCCAGTCGGATTTGCGCCCTGCACGACCACATTGCCCTGCCGCTTGCGAGCAGGCACGGTGATGCCTTGAGTGACGGCGGGGGCGACATGGCTGGTGACGAGATCTGCCGGAGGGGATTGCACGTGCGCGACATCCATGATGACAGGGGACGCTAGGAGGCTTCCATGGCGGCGAAGAATGGCCAGGGAAAAGGGGCCGGAGCAGGTGGAGGCCGAGAGATGGTGGCAAACGGGGTGGGAAGCACGAACGGCCGCGCGGAAATTTTCCTCGCGCCAAATCTCGCTGTGGATAGGGGGTGAGCTCGGGTCGGCCTCCCACCCCGTGAATCTAAAGGTTGATGGCGAACTTTTGCCGCGCCCCGCAAAAAAATTTATGGGTCCGACGCGTTTGCGGGGTTTGATCGGGTAGCATTTTTAGCGTGGACCCGGATTTTGGCGGTTATTTTGTGGGTCGGGGCATTATACAGGGTCTGCTAGAGATGCTCTTATCTAGCCACTCATTTTTGCATCGCGATTCGTGCAAGTACTTTTGTCTTTTTTGTTTCTCCCATATAGAACAACATATGAACTTCAGACTTGGCAGCTCAACCAAACATTCTAACTAGAATGTGAGAAAAAACTTCCAGAATTTTTCATGCAACTTAAATACTAAAAGGTACATTTTTTAATAAAAATTCCCATTTCATATATTTATGTTGAACCCAAAAAATCTAAAAGTTTTTTCCCACATTCTAGTTAGAATGTTTTGGTGTCTTGGAAAGTTTGAAGTTCATGTGTTTTTTTTAAGAAACAAAAAAAAGAAAATTTGGTGTAGTAAGTTAGTTGTCTAGCACGGATCTTAAAACAATGTTGGAGGATAAGGATAAGGGGTGTCCGTAGTACGCTACTTGAAAAAGACGTAGGCTTCCTTTTCTTGCGGCAGAACACTTTCTCTGTTGCTCATGTCCTCCACTTCGTCCATCCACCATGCTCCATGTTGGTTAATTTTCTCGAGCAGATATCTAGGGTTGTGAGGAAGAACAAAAAGAGCTCTACAATTTGTTTTCATATGGATATGTGAGATATTTTTCCCGTTTCTATATTAGATGTTTCCAGCACTTGCTTTGATGTTGATATGCTTCTACCCCATGTTACATGATAATTCTTGATTTGTTTTGAAGTGAAAAAAGGTCAACATGACAACTAATTTTCAGGAATATTATGTACTCCCTCTGTAAAGAAATATAAGAGTGTTGCATTTCAACACTATTATATTTCTTTACAGAGGGAGTATGCACTACAGCAAGGAGCAAATGTAAAGAAGTCAATATTCAAGAGTGAGTATGAATCTAAACTGATGCTGTTGGTGGTTACATTGAGGCATACATACATGATGTATGTTTATTACATTTGGGATTGTTCTTTTGTTTTTCATTTGCCAGGATGATATCAATTTCTTCTGAGTTAGGAAGGCATAGTTTCATATATATTTATTTCATTTGGCAGGTTCACATCAATTTCTTCCGGGTTACAGGAAAGCATACTTGCATTTGCTCACTCCAATCCATCTTAATTGTCGCTGATTTTGTTCAAAGTTGTAATAAATGAGCGACAATTAATATGGACTGGAGGGAGTATTTCATTTGCCGGGCTAACATCAATTTCTTTGGAGTTACAGGAAAGCATAGTTGCATATGTATTTCATTTGCCAGGATCACATCAATTTCTTCCGAGTTACAGGAAAGCTTAGTTGTATATGTGCAGTGACTAATTAGGGAATTTATCGATCAGTGGCTTGATTACCTTCGTTATCTTCTCATGACAGCAGGTTCAACTTTTTTCCTCTTGTCAGCTGGTGCTCATTGAGGAGCCATGGAACCATATTAATATGGCATCTTAAATATTTTGCTCGCTTGTTTGTCTTAGTTATTAGTCCAGGATGATTTGTGTCATATTCCAGTCGTAGGTGGCCTACCTATTAGTTAAATCTGCCTTGTTTTGTGGTACACTTAAGATGGAGCACTTGATTTTGTTTGCGACAGTGACCTTCCAAAATAGAAAAATATGAGGTGCATCACTTTTTTTTGTACTATTTCTAGCATTTTTCTATTTCTACAGATCCTATATTGTTAGGTAAAACCATGGGTACAGCTTGCAGTGGTATAATCCTTGTCATCCCTCGTGTAAAGAGAAGCAGAGTCCCCTTTTTTGCTGTAGTGTATGCCTTCACTAATTATTTATAGTGCAATAGGAATATCCCAATAAGTATTTGAAATAAGAGAAAATAGTTGTATGGTTTTTTAGAATTACATTACTGATGTTTTTTTATTGGTTCAAATAATAAGCTTGTTCTTCTTCTTCTTCCTGCATTTATGGTCCTTCTGAGCCATCATTCAGAAAGGGTCAACTCATGGGGGCTAATAATGATGTCTTCGGTATAACTGACTCCAACCATTTAAGAAGATCTTTACCTACATTTAAGAAGATCTTGGGTATAACTGGATAGGTGCTTGGGGAAAAATGAAACTACCTTGCTCATGTTGAAATTATAGCCATACTTTGTTTATCTTCATATGATTTGTTGGGTTTATCTTATAGGCTAGCTACACTTATTTTGTCTTTCATTGAATGCCGCGAGAACTGTTGGCTAGACTAAGTACTCCCTCCGTCCCACCAATGGCGAATCTAGGACGTAATTGCAGGGCAGGCTCAACTTCAAGGACACTAATTTTTTGGTGTTGGAAGCCATTTTATGCGCGCACCTAACTACTAGTGTGCTGATCATTGGTGGTGTTTTTTTGTGTGGCAAATTTTGAGGGTAGGCTAGAGCCTATTGAAGCCTGTTGTGTAGAATCGCCACTGCGTCCCACAATATAAAAGCTTTTTTTTATATTAGTGTGGTGTCAAAAACGCTCTTATATTATGGAACGGAGGGAGTAATATATATGGATAAATAGTTTGTGTGTGTTTGTATTTACCTCTTGTCCTTGAGAAGCTCGTGGAGCATCCTGGTGAGGGCGCCTTCATCCTTGTTGTCCACGCTATCTAGAGGTTCCTCTATCTTCATGCCTTGGGCATTATCTGCCTTCGGCTTCACAATCTGCAGAAGCACGCGCTTCAGCAAACCCTCGAAATCCTTTGTGCCGCCGAACGCCTGAGACACAGACACTTGCGCTTGGTGTGGGAACTCCTCCTCCAGCTTCCGGCACACCTCTATCGCCAGTGTAGTCTTCCCGAGCCCGCCAAATCCCACGATGGATAACACCTTGAGATTCCCACCAACTGCCTTCACCATGTTGGTCAGTTTATCAGCCTGCGCCATGATGCCGACGAGATGGTCGGGGTCGTTTGCTGCCGGCAGGCCGAGCGCATGGCGGGGCACGGGCGTGGGAGCGGCTAAAGAAGAAGTAGTGCATCGCAGTAGCGCCTCACGGCTGACGCCGTAACGTGCGTGGCGCTCGCTGATGACGACTGCACGAGCGCGGAGCTCCTGGATCTCACGGGCCAGCCGGCGGCGAGGGAAGAGCGTCGCGAGGACACGCTTGGACCAGACGAGGAAGCGGTCTCTTGGCCGGCACCGGATGCGGAAGATGTAGAGGTGTACGCAGTCCTCGGCGTCGTAGGCGAGCTCGCGCACCTGCTTCATCCACACCCGGATGAAGTGGTCCACGGCGCCCTCTTCTGCTTCGGACAGCATACGGAGGATGGCTTTCATGGTTTCCAGCTCGTCGCTGAGCTCAGCCACCTGGGCACTCACGCCGCGGAGCTGCCGGTACTCCTTACCCACCAGCTGCCCGACGATGGACACAAGCTGGGCGGTCGTTCCTTCCATTCTCCCGCTCTCTTGATTATCGACTCTGTGGGGAGGGTGGATGGCTGAATCGGAGATGCAGAGTTTTGTGCTACACTTCGCAGATGCTTTATCAAGACTAGAAGATAGAAAAGAAAAAAGACGAGTCCTTGGCTGACAGAGCATTAGAGCAACTCCAACGGGGAGACCCATTTCGTCCGCTGGCGTTCGTTTGGATCAGCGCGGACACAAAAGTCGGCCCAATGCGCCGACTCAAACGGACGCGTGTTCGCTTGGCGGCTTGCGGACCCATTCCCGGCCCATTTTTGAGCCGGATTTGCGTTGGCGCGGACCCGAGGCGGACGCGCGCGCCTTCTCCTCCCCCGGGCCCGCTGGTCGGTGGCAGCCTCCACCATTTCCCTTCAATCCCCCCAAAAATCCTCCCGCCCGTGCGCGCTCCCGGCCCACCCACGCCATGGACGACGACCTCGACGCCGCCGGCCTCGCCTCCCTCGCCTCGTCCCGGCATGCCGGCCGCCCCCTCCGGCAAAGGCAAGCCTCGCGCCCCCCGCAAGCCGAAGAAGGTGCTGACGCCCGAACATCGGGCAAAGGAATCGGCCAAGAGGAAGGACCGGGGGCACACGGCGGGCGCGAGGGATTAGGGATGAAAATGGAGTGGAAACTTTTCGTTTTTTCGGAGGAAAAATAGAAATGAAGAGGAAATATCAAAATGGAAATGGAATTTTGCAAAACGGAAGTGGAAATGCAATTTTTTATGCGAAAACGAAAACAAAAACGAAACGGTGTTTTCCTGTGTAACATGCATGGAAACGGAACTTTCCATTTCTGTGAATATGAAATTTCTGTTTTTACTATAAACTTATGGCTGCTTTGTAACCCAACCATCAAAGAAAACACAATGACACAATTAGTAGAATGGATCTTAGGTTCAACTTCTACTACAAAATATGTAATCAGCTTGACTCTATAAGCAATTGTCCATTACTACTACAATACTATGCTAAGCTGCTAATATAATAATATTATCTTATAATCATGTTAACAACTCATTAAATATATTTGTTTTTGTGTGTATTTCTCTATGATTCAAGGTGTTTTTAAGTTTCGATCAACGCCTTCCATTCTCCCCCTCTCTTGATTATCGACTCTGTGGGGAGGGTGGATGGCTGGATCGGAGATGCAGAGTTTTGTGCTACTCTTCGCAATTTGCAGATGCTTTATCAAGACTGAGAAGATAGAAAAGAAAGAAAAGACGAGTCCTTGGCTGACAGAGCATTAGAGCAACTCCAATGGGGCGCCTCATTTTGTCCGCGGGCGTCCGTTTGGATCGACGCGGACACAAAAGTCGGCCCAACGCGCCGACCCAAACGGACGCGCGTCCGTTTGGCGTCCACTTGACGACCCATTCCCGTCCCATTTTTGAGCGGATTTGCATCGGCGCGGACACGAGGTCGACGTGCGCGTGCCTTCTCCTTCCTCGGGCCCGCTAGTCGGTGGCAGCCGCCACCATTTTCCCTTCATTCCCCCCAAAACCCTCCCGTCCGTGCGCGCTCCCGTCCCACCCCGCCATGGACGATGACCTCGACGCCTCCGCCGGCCTCGCTTCCTCGCCTCGTCCGGCATGCCGGCCACCCCCTTCGGCAAAGGCAAGCCTCGCGCCCCCCGCAATACCGCCGCGCCCAAGCCGAAGAAGGTGCTGATGCCCGAACAACGGGCAAAGGAGTCGGCCAAGAGGAAGGACTAGAGGCACGCGGCGGACGCGAGGCCGCCGCCGCCGCCGCGCAGCAGGAGGTCACCAACACCCGCGTCGCGGTGGCAACGAGGGAGGTGCTCTATATGCTAGGGTTAAACCCTGGCCAGCACGGCCTCGTCAACGCCACCGTGGCCGCGGCTAGCACCGGCTCATCCACCTTCCCTCGGACGGTGCTACCCGACTCGCCCCGCGCATCGGCTTGCACCCCAGTGTCCGGATTCCACGTCTACCCGCAGGCCTCCCACCTCTCCAGAGAGTGCTCGCGCGAGGTGAGCATGGTCGTGCCTTCCACGCCCGCGCTCGCGCCCATCGACCTCAATGCCACACTGGTGGCTGGTGGCTCGTCAACCGGAGGAGCGAAGGAAACGCGCACGCAGACACCAGCCGACGTGCTGCCGGGCGCACGCAACCTGTTCGACGGAATGCCGGCCGCCGGCGACGGTGACTACATGCAGAACATGATCTTCGGGGCTGGTGCGCAGGCCGCTGGCTTTGATCCCGACGAGACACAAAGCCAGGATGACCGAGGGGCGTTCACGCAGTCCGCTGGCTACAATGAAGATTAGGCAGCCTTCATGCGTGATCAGGTCGGCCTGGACCTGGACGGCTTTCCTCTCGACCATGAGTTTCCGGAGGACTACGGGCTAGAGGAAGAGGACGAGTGCGACATCGAAGGGGAGCCTTTGTTCGAGGACGAGCTCGCCAACCAAGCCGCCGGGGCGAAGCCGAAGCGCAAGAGCAAGCAGACCAAGGCATACAAGGCGGCCTAGGACAAGCTTCTTTGCGAGTGTTGGATAGACATTGGGCAAGACCCCAAGACGGGCGCCGAACAAAAGCATTCAACTTTTTGGATTCGTGTCCACCGCGAGGTCCATGAGCGCAAGAAGTTTCCGCCGTACCACTAGTAAGCGCGCGCGGGTGCGTGTCCAGTTCGAAGCGATGGAGGGTGATCCAACAAGAGTGCAACAAGTTTTGTGCCAATCTTGAGAGCGTCAAGGCCCGCCCCGTGAGCGGCATCGGCATGCAAGACATTGTATGCTAGCAAGCCGCCCTTTTTTGTGTCATCAAGTTTATGCTTGCGTGTTTGTTTGCATACCATTTTGCCAATATGCTTGCATGAAATACATTTTAGGCATTTCAAGCTTTGGAGGCACTCAAGGTCCAACTCAATGGCAAGTGCTTCAACCTCTCCCATTGCTTTAGGGTCATCAAAGACGAGGAGAAGTTTAAGGCGCAATATGCCGCCCTCAAGTTGCATGGTGGGAAGCAAGCTGTGGAGGAGGTTGGGGACGGCGAGAAGGCTCGGCCGCGGGGGAAGACCAACTCCAAGAAGGAGGAAAAGCGAGATGCGGCACCGATCGCCTTGATCGCAACCGTGGAGGGCATATCACCAAGAAGGACTCAAGGGAGGAGAAGCGCCAGCAAGAAAGCGAAGAACAAATGAATGCCTTCATGGAGATCCAAAGGAGGGGGCTTAAGATGGACGCGGAGAAGCAAACAAGAATGCTTGATATGGAGGCGGAGAAGCAAGCCAAGATGCTAGAGATCGAGGCCACCAACGCCAAGACTAAGGCGAAAGAAGTGGCTCTCGCGAGCATGATGACCGGGGTGGAGATCATGAAGGTGGATCTCAACACCGTGTCGCCAAGGAAGAGGCCGTGGTTCGAGAAGATGCAGGCCGACATGCTCAAGTTCGACGATGAGTGATCTATGGCGGCGAGTGCCACTTTTTTTGTATGCCGGCAGGTGTGCTGGCATGACCACGGGGGCCGCGATGGCGTGGTCGAACTCAAGTCCCTTTTTTTGTGTACTGACATGTGTGTCGGCCATGCCAGCATGAACTGTGGTGATATTTTTTGAAACCGGCATTGTATGCCGGCGCTGGCATGGTGCCGGCATGAGACATGGCCGCTGGCATGATCGGCCGCGGGCCTAAGTGCGTACATGAAATGGGTCGGCGCGTTGAGCGCACTGCCGATTCAAATATAAAACAGAGCGGACGTCAGACGGACGGCCGACCCAAACAGGCAAAAAACGGACAAATCCGCCATCCGTTTGGGTCGGCCCGTTGGAGTTGCTCTTATGTTATGAAGCCAGTTGCATCATCAACAGCCATGAGCCCATGACCAGCTAGAGGCACATGATTGATCTAAAATATAGTCGAGGGGAGAGGGAGTGGTTGACTGGGACACGGAGATGTCTGCGATCCAGCGGTGAAGAATTAGCGCTAATTATAAGTGAGTAGACAGGAGAGATAGGGAGAGGTGAACGTGGTCAGCGCTCTTGACCAATGACATACAAACTTGCAATCACTACAACACGGTAGAGCATCCGAGGCGTTCTAAAATGCCTCTAGAGCCCACCAGCAGTGCATTATGTTATGAAGCAAGTTGCATCATCAACAACCATGACCAGCTAGAGGCACATGATTGATCTAAAGAATAGTCGAGGGGGAGAGGGAGTGGTTGTCTGGGGCACGGAGATGTCTGAGATCCAGCGGTGAAGAATTAGCACTAATTATAAGTGAGTAGACAGGAGAGATAGGGAGAGCTGAACGTATTCAGCGCTCTCGACCAATGATATACAAACTTGCAATACCAGCGGCCTTGATATACAAACTTGCAATACCAGCGGCCATGCATGCGCTGCACATGGTCGACCGGCTGCTATAGATCCGTTGGCCGGTCTATAAATCAGTTGTATTTTTTTATGATAATAAGTGTCTCATTTGTATCATATAAGAATCATAGTAAAAGCCATATAAACATTGACCTGACAAAATAAAAAAAGAACATTAAAACGCTAGCTTTTTCACAAAGTAACACCAGCCAAAAACGAAAATTATAATCAAGACCGAAGAATCCTCTAAGTTTGACACCAACGTCCGGCACATGCCTCTGACACCATCACAACAGCCACGAAAGAAAGAAAAAATGACGGATCACCTTCTCACCCGAGCTCGATACGGCTCCATCGCTGATATGCAGTTTTGTGGACCTCCAAGGTGGCTCACCAAAGGTGAAACCATTACCGTTGAACGAATCAGTCAGAGGCAACACCCCGACATTGCCATCGAACTCCAGCTCACACCCTTGCATGACTAAGATGTTGAAGGAGGAAACCACACATGCTATCCACGAACCACGAACCCTGTGAAATATGAGGCTAAAGCGTATGCAGTTAAGCAGGTACGCGTGCGTGTTATATAAGGGCACAAGATTACAGAGAAGGTTAGAAGGTTAGGGTTGTGGATTGATGTACAAGGAAACTAGCTAAACCAAATCAGATCTCAACAGCCCTGACCTATCCTAACACGGTTACAACAAACACACGCACACAATCTATAGCTATATGCGGTTTATAGATACACCGTATTATAGAATGCTTGACACTACCCCTCAATCACAACTTATCTAACTTGAGATTGTGTCGAAAAGCTTCTAGCTGCCTCAAAGAAAGAGTTATAGTAAACCCATCTGCAACCTGATCACCCGTAGGGAGAAACCGAACATTCAGCAGTTTATTGGCCACTCGTTCTCGAACAAAGTGATAGTCTATCTCTATATGCTTTGTTCTAGCATGAAAAACATGATTAGCAGTCAAATATGTAGCACCAAGGTTATCACACCAAAGCGATGCAGCCCAAGGATGATGAAGGCCCTATTCTGTTAACATATTCTGCACCCAAATAATCTCAGCAGTTGCATTAGCTAAGGCTTTAGACTCAGCCTCCGTGCTTGACCTGGATACAGTAGCTTGCTTACGAGCACTTCAGGAAACTAGATTACTTCCAAGAAATAGTGCAAAAACCTCATATAGACCTTCTGTCATTAGGACAACCTGCCCAGTCAGCATCAGAAAAAGCACTGACAAGCATGGAGTCAGACTTGCAAAGTTTAAGTCCAAGACCCTGCGTTCCTTGAAGATATCTAAGGATCCTTTTTAATGCAGTCCAATGAACAGAAGTGGGAGCATGCAAGAACTGACAGACCTTATTAACTGCATATGAAAATATCTAGTCGAGTCAAAGTAAGGTACTGTAGTGCTCCCACAACACTCCTGTACCAAGTGGAGTCATCTGGTGCAAGTAGTTCTCCATCATGAAGAGACAATTTTTTAGAGAGAGACAAAGGTGTAGGCGAAGATTTGCAACCTTTCATCCCAATGCGCTGAAGGATTTCTTGCACATATTTCTCTTGTGACAACAAAATACCACTTGCAACCGGCTTCACCTCAATTCCAAGAAAGAACTGAAGAGGCCCTAAATCCTTGAGCGCAAAATCCATACATAAGTCCTTGAGAAGGGACTCAACTGCTGCAGGAGAGGAACTTGTAACAACAATATCATCAACATAGATAAGCATAAAGATGATGATTCCATGCCGACGATAGAAGAACAATGAGGTATCTCCTTTTGATGCAATAAACCCAAGAGACTGTAACTTGGAATATAAACGAGAGTACCAAGCTCAGGGTGCCTGTTTCAAACCATATAGAGCCTTATCAAGCTTGCAAACATGATGTGGTGAGCTTGAACTTTCATACCAAGGAGGTTTCCTCATAAAGACTTCCTCTTCCAGAACACCGTGCAAAAACGCGTTCTTTACATCTAGTTGTCGAATGCACCAATTTCTAGAGACTGCAACTGAGAGAATTAACCTAATGGTGGTAGCCTTCACTACAGGACTGAAAGTATCTTCATAGTCAAGTCCATACCTTTGTTTGAAATATTTGGCAACCAAACGATCCTTGTACCTGTCTATGGTGCCATCAGACTTCCTCTTTATTTTGTACACCCGTTTGCAGTCAATCACATTGCTACCCCTGATTGGTGGAACCAAATGTTAGGTTTTGTTGTGCATGAGAGCCAAGTTTTCCTCATCCATGGCCTTCTTTCACTTCTGATCAACAAAAGCTTCAGGTACATTCTTTGTTTCACTTGTGGCACAGAAAGACCCCCAACGAACGCAAGCATCTTTATAAACTTTGTGTTCAACAATACCACTTTGTGACCTGGGTTTGTAGACGCACAGGAGGAGGCGGAGCCGGTTGTGCGGCTTGAAGTTGAAGTCGATTTTTTGGAGTGGAGATGGCAAAGTCGGATGCAACCACAGAAGATCCAGACCCGACCACAGCAGATCCCGAGGCGAACTCCTGCAGCGAGCCAGCGAGATCCAGCATAGCCGCCCGTGGGGAACTGCCACTTGGCAGATCCTAGCTGGCCTCCAGAGACTGCAACGGCGGGAGCGCACCTGATCCCGCACGCACAGCACCGGGACCGCCATATGGGCCGCCCTAAGCCGCAGAAGTGGGCCGACCAGGTGCCCCGCTTGTCCTTGGTGCGGATGATGACCGACTAGGGGACAGCGCGGCAGAGGGCCCTCCTGGCCGCCCGCCTGACGCGTCTGGCGACGCCGACCCCGTGGTAGATTGTGCTGCCATTGCGTCAGGAACCGATCCCGAGGAGATACTCCCGCCAAAATCAGCTCCAGGAGCTGCGCCCTAATCCTCTGCTGCATGCATACCTTGCTGCATAAAATCAAGATTATTTTCACCTGTTTCTTCACTGATTTCTTGCCATGTTCCCTCCACACTTTCAGCATGATTATCACCAAAAGTATTAGATATTGACATAGGGCCCGCAGCTGAATCCACTCCTTGAAGCAAGCTAGATGGCAGAAGATGAGGGGGTAAAAGGACAAGTTCTTTGCGAAGTTGTGCGCTGGCATTGGAATGGAGTTTAGCAAATGGAAAGACTTGTTCATCAAAAAGAACGTCGCGAGAAATGTAGACACGTCCGGAGGAAATATGTAGACATTTATATCCTTTGTGAAGACTACTATAACCCAAAAAGGCACATTGCTTGGAGCAAAACTCAAGTTTGTGCTTGTTGAAAGGGCGCAAATTGGGCCAACGACACACCCAAAAATGCGAAGAAAAGTATAGTCTGGTTTAGTACCAAAGAGACGTTCTAGGGGAGTTTGATTTTTGATAACTCTACTAGGAACACGATTGGTAAGATAGACAGCGGTGAGGAATGCTTCATCCTAAAATTTCAGTGGCATGAATGCATGAGCCAAAATGGAGAGACCAACTTCCACGATGTGCCTATGTTTTCTTTCTGTGGATCCATTCTGTTGATGAGCATGGGGGCATGACACATGATGAACTATGCCAATGCGCTCAAAGGAGGAGTTTAACCTTTGGTATTCACCTCCCTGTCTGTTTGCATAGCAAGAATTTTGCGATTGAAAAGACGTTCAACATGAGCTTGAAAGAGGTGAAATTTCTCAAACACATCAGATTTATTTTTGAGCGAATAGATCCAACTGAACTTGCTGAAATCATCAACAAAACTGACATAGTAATTTTGTCTGCCTACAGAAATGGGTCCAGGACTTTGCAACAGCTACCTCCTCCGTTCGGTCACCGGAGCCATCATCATGGTCTCCTTCTTCCTCCCCCATTCGGTCACCGGAGCCGTCATGATCATGTCCTTCCTCCTCCATTGTTCAATCATCGGAGCCGTCATCCTCTCCTTCCTGACCATCGGTGTCGTTGAGATACGACAAGACATCACGTCCATCGCAGATTATGTCACCCAACAACTCTTCTTGTTCCAAATCTCTTTGATCCATAGTTTGTACAAATATTACAACATGGCAATTAATATACAAACATGAGAGATGTATATATTAGTGGCAAACATAACCTAGCTAATATCACAACAAGGAATCATATTAGTGGCCTCGACGCTTCTACGGTTTTGGGTGGCCTCGACAACGCTTCTAAGGTTCGGGGTACGGCGGCCTCGATAACACTTCTAGAGTTTGGGGTGACCTCGATCGACGTCCCCCCTCATGTTGAAGACTAGCCGGAGTTTTCTAAGAACAAAAAAAAACTACCTATCACATCTCACTCCCGGTATGGGTGGACTCGAGATTTTGGTCGGGCGAGAGGGGGTTGATCGACCTCCCCCCTCATGTCGAAGTTATCAGGAATATGTTTCGAGAGAAAGTACAACACTTGATAAGTTTTGAATATATGATAATTTTAAGTTAGTAACTTATTAACGTTTCGAGAGAAAACTTTCTATTAACATCATTTTAACTTGGTAATTTAGTAACTTAGTAACATTTTGAGAGAAAACTTAGTAACGTAGTAACATTTTAACTTAGTAAAATTTCGAGAGAAAACTTTCTATTAACATCATTTTAACTTGGTAATTTAGTAACTTAGTAACATTTTGAGAGAAAACTTAGTAACGTAGTAACATTTTAACTTAGTAAAATTTCGAGAGAAAACTTTCTATTAACATCTCTCTCTCCCTCCTCATGCATGTCCGATGTCCCCCCCCCTCATGTCGAAGTTATCGGGGAGGGGGGTAGATCGACAACGACATCCGGATCCATACATGCATACATGGACATAATGTTCATCCATCCATATTCAAAATGTTCATCCATCCATCCTTCCATATTCAATATGTTCATATTCTACAATATCACCAAAAGAAATCGATGAACATAAAAAATTCTAACTTTTGCATATTCTTTGCATATGAACATATAAACATTTTCTTTTTTTCTTAAACATAACTTTTGCATATATGAACATACATACACAATTTGTTTTTTCCAAAAGTGCACATATGAACATATACAGAGAACATACATACATAAAACTTTTCTAAAAATGTAACTTCTACATATATATGAACATATACAGAGAACATAACATACATACATTTTTCTAAAAATGCAAAAAAAATCATCATATGAACAAAAAAAGCATACATCATATATCATCAGCATCATCATATCTATCATCAACAACATCATCATATATGAACAAAATTATATGAACACAAGAAGAGGACTGGGAGGAAAAGGGGGGCGGCCGGATAGTATCGCGGGGCGGCGCGGACCGTCAGCGAGGGCTCGGGGCAGTGGCACGGTGACAGCGTCGGGGGCAGGGGCGCGGCGACGGTGCCGAGCGCGTCGGCGAGGGCTCGGGGCAGGGGCGGCGCGACGATGGGGTCGTGGGCAGGGGCGCGACGACAACGTCGGGGGCGGCGACGACGACACCAACGATGGGGCAGGGGCGACGATGGCTGATACGTCCATTCTGCATCATGTTTTCCTACTGTTATTTATGTTGTTTCATTGTATAATAATGCTTTTTGGAGTAATTATATTGCCTTTTCTCTCATAATATGCAAGGTATACACAAAGGGGGAGAATTCTGGCAGCTGGAAATCTGGACCTGAAAAAGTTATGTCAAGCTACCTATTATGCACAACTCCAAATGAGTTGAAACTCCACGAGGATTTTTTATGGAATATTTAAGAAATATTGGAGGAAATAAGTACCAGAGGGGGGCCACCAGGTGGGCACAACCCACCAGGGCGCGTCTGGGCCAATAAGTACCAGAGGGGGGCCACCAGGTGGGCACAACCCACCTGGGCACGCCTGGAGGCCCAAGCGCGCCCTGGTGGGTGCTTCCCTCCTCGGCCCACCTCCGCTGCCCATCTTCTGGTATATAAGTCATTTTGACCTAAAATATTAGCTCTTCATAGACAAACTTGGGGTTTGAAGCACTTTTGCCCTCCGTCAGAGCGATTCCGCCGGGGGAACTTCCCTCCCGGAGGGGGAAATCATCATCGTCATCATCATCATCAACTCTCCCATCTTGGGGAGGGCTATTGATGTCGCTTGAAGCTACATCGGTATTTCCCCAAAGAGGAAGGGATGATGCAGCACATCGGTGGTAGGTATTTCCCTCAGATATGAAACCAAGGTTATCGAACTAGTAGGAGAACCAAGCAACACAACGTAAACAGCCCCTACACACAAATCACAACACCTCGCAACCCGACGTGTTAAAGGGGTTGTCAAGCCCTTTCGGGGTACGGCGCCTCAAGATAGGCAAAGGACGTGAGGTATATTTGTAGATGGGATAAATAGATCGCAAACAAATAAATTGCAGCAAGGTATTTTTGTATTTTTTGGATTAATAGATCTGAAAATAAATGCAAGGAAAAAGTAGATCGCAAGGCAAATATATGAGAAAGAAGACCCGGGGGCCGTAGGTTTCACTAGTGGCTTCTCTGGAGAAAAATAGCAAACGGTGGGTGAACAAATTACTGTTGGACAATTGATAGAACTTCAAATAATCATGATATCTAGGTAATGATCATTACATAGGCATCACGTCCAAGATGAGTAGACCCGACTTATGCCTGCATCTACTACTATTACTCCACACATCGACCGCTATCCAGCATGCATCTAGTGTATTAAGTTTATGGAAAAATGGAGTAATGCAATAAGAACGAGGACATGATGTAGACAAGATCCGTTTATCTATTGCGGCAGATATGGATCCCATCTTTTTATCCTTAGTAGCAATGATACATACGTGTCGGTTCCCTTTCTGTCACTGGACCAAGCACCGTAAGATCGAACCCACTACCGGACACCTCTTCCCATTGCAAGATAAATAGATCAAGTTGGCCAAAAAACCCAAATATCGGAGAAGAAATATGAGGCTATAAGAGATCAAAGAACTCAAATAACTTTCATGGATATAAAAAGATATAACTTATCATAAACTCGAAGTTCATCAGATCCTAACGAACACACCGCCAAAAGACTTACATCATATGGATCTCCAAGAGACCATTGTATTGATAATCAAGAGAGAGAGAGGGAGAGGAAGCCATCTAGCTACTAACTACGGACCGGAAGGTCTACAAAGAACTACTCACGCATCATCGGAGAGGCACCAATGGAAGTGGTGAACCCCTCCGTGATAGTGTCTAGATTAGATCTCGTGGTTCTAGACTCTGCGGCGGCTGGATGAAAATTTCGTTGACTCCTCTATGGTTTATGGAATATTGGGGTATTTATAGAGCAAAGAGTCGGTCCAGGGGGCACCCGAGGTGGGCACAACCCACCAGGGCGCGCCTGGGCTTCCTGGCGCGCCCTAGTGGGTTGTCCCCTCCTCGGGACTCCCCCCCCAGGTGCAACCAGGGCCCGTTGTGTTCATTCTGGCCCATAAAAAAATCATTGTATTGGCATGGCATTTGGACTCCATCTGATATTGATTTCCTGCGATGTAAAAAACATGCAGAAAACAACAACTGGCACTTGGCACTATGTCAATAGGTTAGTACCAAAAAATGATATAAAATGACTATATAATGATTATAAAACATCCAAGATTGATAATAAAACAGCATGGAATAATAAAAAATTATAGGTACGTTGGAGACGTATCAGCTATCTTCATCAACATCTTCAACAGCACCAACTCCTCTCAAACCCTAGTTCATCTCTTGTGTTCAATCTTTGTACCAGAACTATAGAATGGTGCTTGCGGGTGATTAGTAGTGTTGATTACATCTTGTAATTGATTACTATATGGTTTATTTGGTGGAAGATTGTATGTTCAGATCCATTATGCTATTTAATACCCCTCTGATCTTGAGTATAATTATCAGTTTTGAGTAGTTACTTTCGTTCTTGAGGTCACGGGAGAAATCATGTTGCAAGTAATCATGTGAACTTGATATGTGTTTGATATTTTGATGATATGTATGTTATCATTCTCTTAGTGGTGTCATGTGAACGTCGACTACATGACACTTCACCATATTTGGGACTAAGGGAATGTATTATGGAGTAGTTATTAGATGATGGGTTGCGAGAGTGACAAAGCATAAACCTAAATTTGAAAAAAGAGTTCGGTGAGGAAGTCGACTAACAGAAATATGTCTGTAGGTATGCTCATAGGTCATCCTGCAGAGGAAATGCCCGGTTCAACGGGTGACCTACTTCCCGAGCTGCTGCAACTGCACGAACGAGTTCGGCAGGTGATGAGAGGCGTCGCCCAGGCCTTGTGGCCATCCATCTCCCTACCCGAAGGCCTTGGAGAGCTTGCAGAGAGGCTTCAGGGAAGACGGCGGCGCTTCCGGCTATGGAAGATATCGGCCTGCCGTCAAGGCGCCAGGGAGGCCTGGGCCATGGTTAAGATGCGGTACACGAAGGCTGACCCAAACCACATGGCCGAGGTTGGACCTGTGGGGCCCGATGGGAAGGAGATCCCTGTGAGCTTAGTGTACGGCTAAGTAGAGTTGGCCGCAAAGTATTCCCCGCAGGACTGTAAACTAGACAGCCTATTAGATGGTATTGAAGAGGAATATAATCAGTCAATTTGACTATGTAATTTAAAATGACATGTAAAATGCCTTCTAGCTGGATTGTAGATCGTTTGTCGTAGCGGACCTTTTCGCTTCAACCTCGGGACCCAACAGTCCGGAGTGTGTCCGAATACCCTCGCGGTTATGTAAGAACCGGGGCATGCGTGGAGACCAGGCGTAGGGGTCATGAGTGCTTTATCAGACAAGTGCCCAACTAGTTATGTTATATTACATGGTTAGTAAGAAACATCTTCCAGGGAGAATAGTTCCGTTAGGGGTTCCTTTCCCTGGGAGGCATGCCCTAAAGTGCATGTCCGGACTACGAAAAAAGCAGAAAAACATCTGGGGGCAGATAAATGAATAAGTAAGAAATCATCTTTTAGTTCACGGACCGAATATTCCCTTAAGAATGCTAGCTTTCGGCTTCACCCAGTGTGAGGTACACGTCCGGCTGACCCGGCGGTAACAATCGCAGAGGTGCTCTCAATGAAAACACCAATGTCGGTGTCAAAACCGGCGGATCTCGAGTAGGGGGTCCCGAACTATGCGTCTAGGCAGATGGTAACAGGAGACAAGGGACACGATGTTTTTACCCAGGTTCGGGCCCTCTCGATGGAGGTAAAACCCTACTCCTGCTTGATTAATATTGATGATATGGGTAGTACAAGAGTAGATCTACCACGAGATCAAAGAGGCTAACCTAGAAGCTAGCCTATGGTATGATTGTTGTTCGTCCTACGGACTAAAACCCTCCAGTTTATATAGACAACAGAGAGGGCTAGGGTTACACAGAGTCGATTACAATGGTAGGAGATCTACATATCCGTATTGCCAAGCTTGCCTTTCACGCCAAGGAAAGTCCCATCCGGACACGGGACGAAGTCTTCAATCTTGTATCTTCATAGTCCAGGAGTCCGGCCAACGGTGATAGTTCGGCTATCCGGACACCCCCTAATCCAGGACTCCCTCACCTGTTGTCTCAGTTAAGATAAGAGATCACTGTTATCATGGGTTATGTGTCGTAGGTGCTAGTGTGAGTGCTCTTCCTTTTTCCTTATATAAAGAAATTAAGAATGAAATAGCACCTGCTGAAATAGAAGACACAAATGTCACTATTAAACTTGCCAATAGAGATACTATATCACCAATTGGTATTCTTAGAGATGTCGAAGTCTTGTGTGGGAAAATAAAATACCCTACTGATTTTCTTGTTTTTAGCTCCCCACAAGATGACTTTTCTCCATTATCTTTGGTAGACCTTTCTTGAACACCGTCAATGCCAAAATAGATTGTAAGAAACAAATTGCTGGTGATAGCTTTGGTGATGAATCTCATGAATTTAAGTTTTCCAAGTTTAGTAGACAACCTCATAAGAAAGATTTGCCTAGTAACACTACTAGGGAAAACCTTATACACAGAATCTTAGCAGCAGCGTGGTTTAAAAACAGACCTACTACTAATTAGTAGTAGCGGGCTTCAGGACACCGCACTACTAATAGCGCAGTAGTAGTAGCGCTCTAGGTGAAACAAGCGCTGCTACTATAATTGCCACGGCGTTGCCTCCAGGCTAGATATAGTAGTAGCGGCCTTCTTCCGGATCCGCTACTGCTAAAGTACTTAGTAGCAGCATTTTCCCCCAAAACTCGCTGCTGCTAAGTATCATCCCCTTGCAACTAATTAAGTTTAGTCCCATACTGCTAAGCGAACAAGATGTTTACCACCTTAAATATGTTACTTCTCAAACTATCTCAAGCACTTGTTCTTCATTGAACTATATGTGTAGGATTTGTGGCTGCAATATGAATCCTCTCCTGTACCTATACAGGTACAGTGAGGATTCATGTTGACTATTTAGATTATACACAAAAAGATCAATGATGACAATGTATATATTTGATGTTTTTACATGCTTAGACTTAGCAGTAGCGTTTTTTGTTTACAAAGCGCTGCTGATATAGGTCTTAGCAGTAGCGCGCTCCCCATACCCGCGCTACTACTAAAGCAAAGCAAAACACACGGCTGGGCCGGCCCCCCGCATGCTCATCTCTCAATCGTCCCCCTCCGCCCGACGCCGGCAGCTGCGGTTAGGGTTTCTCCTCCGCCACAGCCACCGCAGGTAATGCTCCTCCCCCCTCTTACCGCCCCTCCGCTGCTCCTCCACCCTCTCGCCGCCCACTCTGTCACTGCCCGCGAGCTCTGGCCGTACGCCTTTGGAGGACTGCCCTCGATCCCCTCGCCGGCCGCTGTCGTCGCCCCCTCTCGTAGGAAAGTCACCGGCCTTCCCCTCGTCAGCACCCCCGATCGAGGTCACCATGCCATCCCCCCTCCTCGATAGCACCCCCGAGGGCTTCCCTACCTAGATGCAACGAGGGTTTACGAATTTCATATGGATAACTAGATGCTTTTATTTTTCTGTAATAAGTTATTTTTTTGCAAAATGTAGGTGCCAATTTAGTTGAAATGCTTAGGTAGTGGTACAGTGATCTGTTAGATATTGGTTTTGATACAAGTATTTAGTTTGCAAGTGCTAAGTTAATCCCAATTAAATTTGCCACTTATTTTCTTAATCAGTTATCTTAGGCCATAGGGGCCAAATTAGATGAAATATGTCTTGGTAGGTGCTACCTTGATTTGGTAGATAACTTATTACAGATCTTAGGATTATACCTTTGGTAGGGGCCAAATAGTTTTTTCGGCAATAGGTGCCACTGAAATGCTTTCGTAGGTATACCTTGTCATCTTGTATGCTACTAGCTCTTAGGATTATAATTGTCCATCAAATTGCTTCTCGCAGAAGAATCTCTTCATCAAATTGAGAGCTTGTTGTTTACTTTTTGGGATCGGGTTCCACTATGAAAATATAACTGAAGAAGTACCAAAAATAGCACATGCTACTGTTTTCTTTCCTGTGAAGATCGTTAATCCTTTGCTCATATTGCTTTAGGAAAATGGAGCCACCACCACCACCACTATGTCGATTGTGCAAGTCAAGGTGCGCCAGCAGCCTTGCAACTGGCAAGCTGTTCAACATCTACTTCCAGCCGAGTTTTCGTCATGCGGTGGTAAGAAATTATATGAAATGTAACAACTATTTTATTTTTAGTGTTGGCATTACTGCATTGTGTCATTTTGCTTATTTTACACAGATCGTCCCATGCAATGTGAGGTTGAAATTCAACAACCTGACAGGAGACACTGTGACATTTGAGGCTCCTGGGGGCGCGTACACTATGGAGGTCGAGAAAGAACGCAATATGTCGCGGATTGGAGGAGATGGATGGGCCCGTTTCCTCGCCCGCATGCGTGGTATTGGTGGTGAGTTGATCAGCTTCTCCTTCAGAGCAGAAAGACCCAAGCTGGCTGTCATTTATATCAACCTAGTGGAAGATGATGATGATGACGAAGATGATGAAGATAATGAGGACCCACTCGATGAAGATGATGAGGACCCACTTCATGAAGCCATCGTAGCTCAAAAAATGAGACTGAGCGAGGAGGAGGTGTGCAACTTATGGGACATAATTCCGCCACGTGCTGACTTTGTCGGGGTGCCATTCGTGACCCGCCTGACAAGTACCATGGTCGATCAACATGATATGGTATGTTATACTTACAAATGCAAATTATCCGATGATATGCTTAGTGTAGAGTCCAATGATATGTTGTGTGGAATCTAGTCGATGACATGCTTTAGTGTAGAGTTCAATCACATGCTTATTAGAGTGTAGAATCTAAGCAACTATTAATAGTGTAGATAATCCATGTATACCTATTTGCAAGAGTGTGTGCGAGGCTATTTATTAATTGATTTTTTTTTCTTATTCAGAAATTGGCAAAGAGCCAATCTGTGAGTTATGGTATCGAGCTTGATGAAGAAGGCTCAGCTGGACTACGCCTTACCGCAAGGGGCTCCGTCACAACCTGTACTTACCGCGTGGACACGGACGGTCGCACACACTTAAAACTCGGTTGGGTGGAAGAGATTCCTCGATCGTAAAAATCTTCGTGTTGGACAGGCCATCCGAATTACTATCAGGAACACCCACCGCCCAGGCTTGAGGATGATGATCGTCTTTGATATCATCTAGAACTACATATGTGTGTGTGTGGCTATATCATCTAGAACTACATATGATGATCGTCGTCGATATCATCTAGAACTACATATGATGATCGTTGTCGATATCATCTAGAACTACATATGATGATCGTCGTCGATATGACCTTGTACTGCTTGAGGATGCATGTTGACTATACATGAAATTGTTATCTAGTACCCCCATCGTTCCAAATTACTTGTCGTGGTTTGAACTAAAACCACGATGAGTAATTTGGAACAGAGGGAGTACTACCTAGTACTTATAATGGTTTATGAATTTGATATCTAGTAGTACCTAGTATCTGAAAATTGCAGTTTATTGAAGCCTAAAGGGAAAGGGGTATAGCGGGGAAAATGATGAAAGATATAGCAGTAGCGAGGGACAAGGAAATCGCTACAGCGAACTAATAGTAGCGCATTCCGGAAAAGCACTGCTAATATAGTCAATAGTAGTAGCGCGAGTGCGGACCGCGCTACTACTAACAGCTAGCTGTAGCGCCTTATTAGTAGCGCGGCCACCCGCGCTGCTGCTAGCCTCAAAACCCGTGCTAGTACTAGGGTTTTCCCAGTAGTGTAAGGATGAAATTATTGGTCTTGTTTCTATTGTTGTACCTCCTACTGATCCTTTGGAACAATATTTGCTAGACCATGAAAATGATTTGCATATGCGTGAAAGAAATGAAATAGATAGAATCTTTTTCAAACAACAACCTCTGCTTAAACACAATTTGCTTATTGAAACTCTAGGAGGTCCTCCTCCACCTAAAGGTGATCCTGTGTTTGAATTAAAACAATTGCCAGACACTTTGGAATATGCTTACCTTGACGAGAAAAAGATATATCCTTTTATTATTAGTGCTAACCTTTCAGAACATGAAGAAGAAAGATTATTGAAAGTTCTAAGGAAGCACAGAGCTGCTATTGGATATACTCTTGATGATCTTAAGGGCATTAGTCCCACTCTATGTCAGCACACGATTAATATGGAACCTGATGCTAAACCTGTTGTTGATCACCAACATCGGTTAAATCCAGAGGTGAAAGGAGTGGTAAGAACGGAAATATTAGAACTGCTGGAAGGAGGTATAATCTATCCTATAGCTGATAGTAGATGGGTGAGTCATGTTGATTGTGTCCCTAAGAAGGCAGGTATTACTGTTGTTCCTAATGATAAGAATGAGCTTATTGCACAAAGAATTTTCACAGGCCATAGGATGGTAATTGATTATAGAAAATTAAACAAATCAACTAGAAAAGATCATCACCCTATACCTTTTTTTGATCAAATGTTGGAAATATTATCTAAGCACACACATTTTTGCATCCTTGATGGATATTCTGGTTTTTCACAAATACCTGTTTCATAACCTAATCAAGAAAAGGCCACTTTTACTTGTCCTTTTGGAACTTATGCTTATAGGCATATGCCTTTTGGATTATGTAATGCACCTGCTACCTTTCTAAGATGTATGACTGCTATATTATATGATTTTTGTGAAAAGATTGTTGAGGTTTTCATGGATGATTTTTCCGTTTAAGGGAATTCTTTTGATGGTTGTTTAAGCAATCTTGATCGAGTTTTGCAAAGATGTGAACAAACAAATCTTGTCTTGAATTGGGAGAGGTGCCACTTTATGGTTAATGAAGGTATTGTTTTGAGCCATAAAATTTCTGAAAGAGGCATTGAAGTGGACCAGGCCAAGGTTGATGCAATTGAGAAAATGCCATGTCCTAAAGATATCAATGGTATACTTAGTTTCCTTCGTCATGCTAGTTTCTATAGGAGGTTTATCAAAGACTTTTCAAAAATTTCTAGGCCGCTTACGAATCTTTTGTAAAAGGTTATTCCCTTTGTGTTTGATGATGATTGCTTGGAAGCCTTTGAAACACTAAAGAAAGCCTTAATTACTACACCTGTTGTTCAACCACCTGATTGGAACTTGCCTTTTGAGATGATGTGTGATGCTAGTGCTTATGCTGTTGGTGTTGATCTAGGACAAAGAGTTCATAACGAACTGAACTTTATTCATTTTGCTAGTAAAACTCTAGACAGTGCTCAACGAAACTATGATACTACTAAAAAAGAATTCTTAGCAGTGGTGTTTGCTTGTGATAAATTCAGATCTTACATTGTCGATTCTAAAGTAATTGTTCACACCGATCATGCTGCTATAAAATATCTTATAAAAAAGAACACTACTAGGGAAAAGCTTATACACATACGCTTACTAGTAGCGAGGGTTAAAAACCCTCGCTACTGCTACTTACTAGTAGCGCAGGTTTTTAAACCTCGCTACTACTAAGTTGATAGCAGTAGCGCGGGTTTTTAACCCTCGCTACTACTATGCGGTCTCTACCGTGCCCCCCGGGACATGTCGTAGTAGTAGCGCGGGTTTTTAACCCTCGCTACTACTAAGTTGATAGCAGTAGCGTTGGTTTTTAACCCTCGCTACTACTAAGTTACGGGCCTACTACTAAAAATGGGCATAACTTTTGCATAGTAACTCAGATGAAAAAGTTTTTTATATGAAAAATCATCTACTTGAAAAGTTACATCCGAATTTAACCGGGGGAACCCCGTTAAACATTTTCAAAATCCTCAAAAACCTAACAGAAAAAAAGTTACGGGGCTTTTAAGATCTGGAGGCAAAAAAAATTCATCAAATTTCAGTTTTTTTTAATTTTTGTTAAATCTGGTCAAACTATGGTCAAACTAATTATTCAAATATATTAGTGTTACTAAATAATTATTTCAGTTTTTTTAAATTTTGGTCAAATCTAGTCAAACTATGGTCAAACTGTGGTCAAACAATGGTCAAACTAATTATTCAAGAAATATTAGTGTTACTAAATATTAGTGTTACTAAATATTAGTGTTACTAAATATTAGTGTTATTTTTTAGAACAATAGTTTCAAACTCAAACAGTGAAATGTGTGACTTCATGCTCAAGCTAAATTCCTGAGGTTAATAGGATTGACATCTTACTATTGTCAGGAAAACAACAAGTGCAGACTTGGAAACGAGGGAGAATAGAACCTGGAAGTTAAGCGTGCTCAGGCTGGAGTAGTGAGAGGATGGGTGACCGTCCGGGAAGTTAGATGATTTGGAATGATGAGGGGTGATTAGAGATTAGAGATTAAATTGAGAAGTGATGAGGGGTGATTAGAGATTGGAGGTTAAAATAATTCAGAAATTTGAAAATTAGGGAAAAAATCGAAATATTTTTTCGAAAAAATTCAAATTCTTTTTCCAGAGATTAGAGATTAGCAGTACCGTGGGTTTTTACCCACGCTACTACTAACGAACGTAGTAGTAGCGCGGGTGGCACCCGCGCTACTACTACCTATTAGCTGTAGCGTCGTATTAGTAGCACGGGCACCCACGCTACTAATATACCTAAAACAGCGCTACTGCTAGGCTTTTCCCTAGTAGTGGAAAGATTCTAAACCTAGACTCATTAGGTGGGTTCTTCCGCAACAAGAATTTGATTTGCATATTATTGATAGGAAAGGAGCAGAGAACCCCGTAGTTGATAACTTGTTTAGGCTTGAAAATATTGTTGATGCCCCACAACCTATTAATGATAGCTTTCCTGATGAACAACTAGCTGCAATAAATGTTTCTAATAGTACACCTTGGTATGCTGACTATGCTAATTATATTGTTGATAAATACATACCACCTAGTTTCACATACCAACAAAATAAAAAATTCTACTATGATTTAAGACATTACTTTTGGGATGACACACTGAGGGAGTCCCGGATTAAGGGGTCCTCGGACAGCCGGACTGTATACTTGGTCCGGACTGTTGGACTATGAAGATATGATACGTCTCCAACGTATCTATAATTTTTGATTTTGTTCCATGCTATTATATTACTCGTTTTGGATGTTTATGGGCTTTACTTTACACTTTTATATCATTTTTGGGACTAACCTACTAACCCGAGGCCCAACCCGAATTGCTGTTTTTTTTGCCTATTTCAGTGTTTCGAAGAAAAGGAATATCAAACGGAGTCCAAACGAGATGAAACCTTCGGAAGCGATCTTTTTGGAACAAACGCAAACCAGGAGACTTGGAGTGGACGTCAAGCAAAAATGAGGCGGCCACGAGGGTGCCCGGCGCGCCTGAGGGAGTCCTGGATAAGGGGGTATCTGGACAGCCGGACTATATACTTTGGCCGGACTGCTGGACCGTGAAGATACAAGACTCAAGACTTCGTCCCGTGTCCGGATGGGAGTCTCCTTTGCGTGGAAGACAAGCTTGGCGACCCGGATGTTGGATCTCCTTCTTTGTAACCGACTCTGTATAATCCTAGCCCCTCCGGTGTCTATATAAACCGGAGGGTTTAGTCCGTAGAACAAGAACAATCAGAATCATAGGCTAGCTCCTAGGGTTTAGCCTCTACGATCTCATGGTAGATCAACTCTTGTAATACTCATATCATCAAGATCAATCAAGCAGGAAGTAGGGTATTACCTCCATCAAGAGGGCCCGAACCTGGGTAAAACATCGTGTCCCCTGCCTCATGTTACCATTAGCCTTAGATGCACAGTTCGGGACCCCCTACCCGAGATCCGCCGGTTTTGACACCGACATTGGTGCTTTCATTGAGAGTTCCTCTGTGTCGTCGCTGCAAGGCTCGATGGCTCCTTCAATCATCAACAACAACGCGGTCCAGGGTGAGACTTTTCTCCCCGGATAGATCTTCGTGTTCGGCGGCTTTGCACTGCGGGCCAATTCGCTTGGCCATCTGGAGCAGATCGACAGCTACGCCCCTGACCATCAGGTCAGGTTCGGGAACTTGAACTACATGGACAATATCCGCGAAGACTTGATATTCGACGGATTCGGACCTACGTCAGGAGCGCCGAACAGCCACGACGAGAACGGCTTAGACCTGCTGTCAGACAATATTTGGGATATCACGCCTGCAATAGCTCCAGACTTAAATCCGGGGCAGATAGCGTCATCCGAGGACGGGTGGATGGACCCCACCCCAGAGGCCGTGTACTCATCGTTGGTACAGCCGAACACAGACTCCATCCCTAAGGAAGTCAGTGTCACCCGACCCCCGGGCTTGTGTCCGACTGTAGGTTCCAGACCGCGCACCCGAGCCCAGTGAATCCGGTTGGGCTCCGGTAATGGAGATCACCACTGCGGATATCTTTCAGCACTCTCCCTTCGGCGATATGCTAAACACTTTAAGGTCTCTCTCTTTGTAAGGAGACTCTTGGCCGAACTATGTCCGGCTCGAGGGGGATTCAGACGACGAAGAAAATCTTCGCCCACCCACCACCCACGTAATAGCCACTGTCGACGACGTAATAGACATGCTTGACTTCGACTCCGACGACACCGACGGTATGGACGTCGGCGCAGGGGACGATTTGGAACCACCGCCCATGGGGCGCTGGACTGCCACCTCATCATATGATATATACATGGTGGACATGCCTAAGGAGGACAACGGCGACAAAAAGGACACAACGGAGGATAAAACCCCCGGGCAAAAGCCAAAACGATGGCACAAACGCCGCTCCAAGTCCAGCCATAGTAAAAATAGCGATAATAGCGCTAGAAAGATCGACACCCCAGTCAACTCCAAAGGCAACAACGACCATATGGACCCAGCGATGGAGCAGGAGCCAGGTCACGCCAAACACAGCCCGGAGCAGACGCTCGATCACAGTGATCCCGAGGGCCGAACTCATCAACCCGCCTCGGGAGAAGAGCACAGTCCGGAGGACGATGCATTCACCATCTCGGAAAAACATTTGGAACGAGATAACCTCCACAGAAGGCTTATGGCCACTGGGAGAAGCCTAAAAAAGCAGAAGCAAAGGCTTAAGGCCGCACAGGAAACGCTCAACCGCAGATGGAACAAAGTGCTAGACACTGAAGAAAAATATGGCGACGATCGCCACACAAAGTGCTTGTTGGAGATATGCCCTAGAGGCAATCATGTATGATGATATTTCCTATGTGTTTATGAATAAAGATAGTCCTTGGACATTATAAATGATGTGTATCAGCAAGTACGTGACTTGTTTGTGGGACTATGCATTGTATGATGACTGTCCTAAAAGGTCCCTAGTCGAAAGGGCTGTGTGGACGCGCAACCAACTAGACTGGCATATGATACGGTCGATGGCTTGGTCTCACTAGCCATGGAGCATTGGATGCTAACCGGATAATATGGACTTGGAAAGGTCTGGTCGGATTCTACGTATTCGGATCCGAGTCGAGATAAGGTCCGAGTCGGACAGACCCAACTATGAGACGCAGCGATATGTCATCTGTGAGTCTCTAGTACAACATACATTCTATGTCTAAGACCTGAGCTGACGCATGTACTCGAGATGGTGACAGACTTGCTTTGGGCCGACCAAACGCTACTCCGTGACTGGGTAGTTACAAAGGTAGGTTTCGGGTTTGTCCAGTCCCATGCTGCGAGACATGGTCGAGCAAGATGGGATTTGCCCCTCCGATCAGGAGAGATATACTCTGGGCCCCTCGTGTGATCCGACCAGGATAAGCATGGCCATGCGACAAGGATTATGAGATAATCCGGATAGTGGTCGGTATCACTGGAACGAGAAAGAGGTCGGGCTAGCACAAGGATGACAGAATTGCCTTGAGCTCAACAATGTATATCGTGTGGCAAAAGGAATGGAAGTGTGATGTACAGGTTCGCCTAACCAGCTTCATAGTCTGCTTGGTGGTCAGCATGCCTTGCTAGAGGCCGCTACCAACCGTGCAGGTCGGAGGTGATCTGAACTGTGACCAAGCCGACTTGAACCTAAGGGGTCGCGCGCTTGAGGGAAGGAACCTACAAGGTCGGTTTGTAGGACACTGGTTGGATGTGATCCGAACTGGACTAGGAACGCGACCGAGTAGACTTTAGGCTTTAGGGTCCGTGCGAGGCCCAAGTGTTGAGCCCGCGACGGACGCCTATATAAAGTGGAGGTGCGGCACACTCACGAGATTGATCGCTTCGGCACTGCGACTAGGGTTTGCATGTGTTGCGAATAGCCACCTCCACTCGCCGCCGACTGTGTGATCGGACCTAGCAGTCCGCCGCACGGTGTTCCTCCTGCACGCGTGGATACCATTAGAGGCGGTGCACTTGCGCCGCTCCGGCGAACTCGTACGTGGGATCAGACGACTGGCTGTTCGAGGGAGATCGAACGAGGAGGAGATGATCCACGCGGACGCGCTGCCCCAACTCTTCCTCCGCTGCACGGCACTGCGTGTCTAGTGGTAACGAACTATGATCCATCTCCCGTAGCATGTTCTTGGTTGTTCTGTGCGTAGGAAATTTTAATTTGCAGTCGACGCACCCTACCGTAGAACCCAACAGAGTTACCCAAAGCGCAAGCTGCTGCCAGAATTCGACGATGAGGCCATTCCGCCGAAGAACAATACGGCCAGTAGGCCGGACCAACCACTTCATGACCGCAATAGAGCAGCTACTGACGCCGCACACGATTTACGTGAGCTCCTGGACAAAAAGGCCGGCGCGACCAGGTCCATCTATGGATCTAGAGGACATGCCACTACTAGGGAAAAGCCTAGCAGCAGCGAGGGTTTTAGGCCTATCAGTAGCGCGGGCTGGAGCGCTACTGGTACGGCGCTACAGCTAAATCTTAGCAGTAGCATGCCTCAACCCACGCTACTACTAAATCGACTTAGTAGTAGCGATTTCCTAGAGGAGCGCTACTGGTAATTAGTAGTAGCGCTTGTCCCTTCCCGCGCTACTACTATTATTTCGTATTTTATTTCTTTTTTATTTCATGTTGTATTCATACACCTTTACACAAGTTTTCATACAGCAAGAATTTAGAGATTGTTTTTACATCATAATGAGTTATTACATCACGGGGTGAAAGAACCGTGGACTAGTTTCAAGTGGATGTCCATCCACTTGAAACTAATCCGCGGTTCTTTCACCCAATGATATAATAAATATCATCATCATCATATTATCATTAACAACTTATCATCATAATACATCATTGTCATATAAGACCTCCTCAAGATCATCGTTTTCATCAATGACATCACATAGCAAATTGGTCACTAGTCGTAATCACAAGTACTCCTCATCATCAATTCTAACACATTGTACCACATAATAAACATATTGTACCTCATAGGACCTACTACATTCTCTTAGGACCTACTACATTCTCTAAGGTAAAATAGCAAAAAACAAGATAGCCCCTGACTCTCCATTATGGAGAATGGAGATTATCCTATCTCCAATTCCTGCCTTTCGCTTAATGTTACTTCCAAGAACCTCCTTGCGAATGTCCAAACATTTTTTCCATTCTTTGATGAGCATGTGATCACCGGTTTTAGAAATCCGATATGCATAGGTGAGCTCCATAGATTGACCTGGTAGTATGTTCAGAACTCTAAGGCGACCATTCAGATACATCAGATGAGGCACACAATCCATCGGGATTTTCTGTTGAAAAACATAGTAATAACTTCGTAGTTACCAATGATGTACTAGTAGTAGAAGTATGGAAAAGATGCACGGATGTCGTAATAGTAAAAAATCTTACCAGGGTATCTCCATAGAAGTTACCGTGGTTCAACACGTGCACTAGTGGCACGTATTCACCATAATTTGGAGGAGTTCGATAATAGGTATTGTAATCCCCAAGATATGTACAATAAGCGATCAGATGACTTTTCTCCTTATAAGTTAATTCGGAGCCATCAGTGTAGTGGGTTTTGTCTAGCATCTTCCGCACATTCTTTGAAGAATCCAAATAAGCTGTCAATGGAAACAAGCTGTCAACTATTTTGAAATAGACAATATAAATTAGTTAATAACTATGTTTGAGAAACTCACATTGCGGTAGAATCGGAAGCGTATCAACAAGGACCCAAATGTCCATATTGTTTGCTCAATGTCAGGATCACCAAGATCCATGGTGACAATCATACCCTCATAAAAACCATACATTTTGCAAAGTGCTTCCCAATTTTGGCAACCAAAATGGGTTATGCTCTGAGCATTGCACAGATTTACTTCAAAATCCATATCATGATGGGTCCTTAGGTGTATTTTCTTTGTTTCAAAATTTTCATGGTCTTCAAAACCCATCCTCTCCAAGACATAGCGTCTTGCATGGCATGGGATAAGCTAGTCGAATTGTAAAAGATGAAAATTAGACGTTGAAATAGTTGAAGTCATGCTTAATTACGAAAAAAACACTTGTCGTTGTTGCGTACCATTTCAACATCGAATGTCTCCTCGAGCTTAATGCAGAAGTGCCGATCTTCGTCCAGCTCAACGAACCTGTCGCACATACCTCGATCATCGTGGCACCAGCTGCACTCCCCTAGGAGACTGTCGTCACCCGAGTACGACATTTCCTACGTTCATAATTCAAAGATTAAACTTGTACATATTCTAGCACAAGTCATGCCAGAATTCACGAAAAATTCTGGCATGACCTTTGCTAAAAAAGGACATATCGAGCGCCTAAAATTTGCCGGAACGGAAATTAATCAACACTCCGGCAAAACATAGGCCACTCGGAGGTGTAACCTGAACATGACCGGCCACTTGGGCAACCACATATCCTATATGAGCAACACAAGATATACATGGAGATTTGGCAGGTCTCACCTCGAGGTCGGAGGGGGTCGGTGACGGGGACGACGGCGGGGATGATGGAGGGGCTCCTTGATTTCTGCAAAAGCAAAAACCCTATAAGTTATCACTAATACATCCCGAATAATTGCTTAAACTAAAAAAAACAACAAATATGACATGTTCAACTAGTTCTTACTAAATATAAACTTACTATAAATAGAAAAAAACTAGTTCTTTCTAAAAATAAAGTAGTTCAACTAGTTATATTAATTTACTTACTAAACTAGTTCAACTAAAACTAAACTAGTTCAACTAGTTTATTAATTTACTTACTAAAATACATTATTTTTATTAATTCAACTAGTTCAACTAGTTTATTAATCTACTTACTAAACTAGTTCAACTAAAACTAAACTTGTTCAACTAAAACTAAACTAGTTCAACTAAAACTAAACTAGTTTAACTAAAACTAAACTACTTCAACTACTAAAAATCATTATCTATGAACCCTAAATTAACATCTACTACTACTAAAAAACATCTAGCACTAACTAATTAAGCAGAGAGAAAGGGGGTGGGGAGGGGTGTGATACGTCCATTTTGCATCATGCTTTTATATCGATATTTATTGCATTATGAGTTGTTATTACACGTTATGTCACAATACTTATGCCTATTCTCTCTTATTTTACAAGGTTTACATAAGGAGGGAGAATGCCGGCAGCTGGAATTCTAGGCTGGAAAAGGAGCAAATATTAGAGACCTATTCTGCACAACTCCAAAAGTCCTGAAACTCCACGAAAGTCATTTTGGGAAATAATAAAAATATCCAGCGGAAGAAGTTCACCAGAGGGGGCCCCACCTGGCCACGAGGGTGGGGGGCGCGCCCTACCCCCTGGGCGCGCCCCTACCTCGTGGGCCCCCTGGTGGCCCTCCGATGCCCATCTTCTGCTATATGAGGTCTTTCGTCGAGAAAAAAATGATAAGCAACCTTTCGGGACGAAACTCCGCCGCCACGGGACGAAACAATCTAGGGCTCCGGCAGAGCTGTTCTGCCGGGGACACTTCCCTCCGGGAGGGGGAAATCATCGTCATTGTCATCACCAACGCTCCTCTCATCGGAGAGGGAAATCTCCATCAACATCTTCACCAGCACCATCTCCTCTCAAAACCCTAGTTCATCTCCTGTATCCAATTCTTGTATCTAAGTCCGGGATTGGTACTAGTAGGTTGCTAGTAGTGTTGATTACTCCTTGTAGTTGATGCTAGTTGGTTTATTTGGTGGAATATCATATGTTCAGATCCTTTATGCATATTAATACCCCTCTGATTATGAACATGAATATGCTTTGTGAGTAGTTACGTTTGTTCCTGAGGACATGGGAGAAGTCTTGCTATTAGTAGTCATGTGAATTTGGTATTCGTTTGATATTTTGATGAGATGTATGTTGTCTAGCCTCTAGTGGTGTTATGTGAACGTCGACTACATAATACTTCACCATTATTTGGGCCTAGAGGAAGGCATTGGGAAGTAATAAGCAGATGATGGGTTGCTAGAGTGACAGAAGCTTAAACCCTAGTTTATGCGTTGCTTCGTAAGGGGCTAATTTGGATCCATATGTTTCATGCTATGGTTAAGTTTACCTTAATACTTTTGTTGTAGTTGCGGATGCTTGCAATAGAGGTTAATCATAAGTGGGATGCTTGTTCAAGTAAGAACATCACCCAAGCACCGGTCCACCCACATATCAAATTATCAAAGTATCGAACGCGAATCATATGAACGTGATGAAAACTAGCTTGACGATATTCCCATGTGTCCTCGGGAGCGCTTTTCCTATTACAAGAGCTTGTCCAGGCTTGTCCTTTGCTACAAAAAGGATTGGGCCACCTTGCTGCACTTTATTTACTTTTGTTACTTGTTGCTCATTACAAATTATCCTATCACAAAACTATCTGTTACCACTTATTTCAGTACTTGCAGAGATACCTTGCTGAAAACCGCTTATCATTTCCTTCTGCTCCTCGTTGGGTTCGACACTCTTACTTATCGAAAGGACTACGATAGATCCCCTATACTTGTGGGTCATCAGGGTGGGGGGCTTACAGAGAGGGGAGATACGGTGGTGGGGAGGTGCTCGGCGACAGAGAGGTAGGGGCGGCGAGGGCGCGCTTGGGATCGAGAGGCGGCGGTGCTGGGCGGGCTCGGGCGGCAGCGGTGAGGTCGAGGGCGGTGGCGGTGAGGTCGAGGGCGGCGACGGTGAGGTCGAGAGCAACGGCAGGCAGCGACGCTGAGGTTGAGGGCGGGCGGCGGCGGTGAGGGCAGGCTCGGGCGGCGGCGACAGAGGAGTAGGGGAAAGGGGGGGGGGGAATGGAGGACTTAGCCAAATTTTGAGCCGGCGGGTGGTTAATTCAGAAGTAGCAGTAGCGCGTTCTAGAAAGAGAGCTACTGCTACGTTAGCTACAACGCGTTCTGGTATACACGCTACTGCTACTCCTTTCTCTTTTTTTCCTTTTTCATTTATTTTTCTTCACATTTTATTTTTTTCCTTTCACCTTATTCTATTTCTTTCATTTTCAATTACCCTTCTATTTACTTTCCATTTAATTTTTTATCCTTTAACAGTAGCGAGTTTAGAAGAAAACGCGCTGCTACAAAGGAAGTAGCGGTAGCGCGGTTCTATATGGATCGCTACTACTATGTGTAGCCTATCGGCTAAGCCGTGGGAATTATAGTGGTAGTGCTTGTTTCCGAACATGCGCTACTGCTAACGTTTGAGCTATAGCACGCTTTGCATGAACGCGCTACTACAAATTAGCAGCAGCGCCCTATTTTAACTGGCGCTACTGCTATACCTCTGTGTATAGGCTTTTCCCTAGTAGTGTGCTCCGGCGCAGGATTATGGTCACCAAAACGATCAAACTGATCGAATACCAGTTCGGAATCAACACCGGACACAACAACAGTTGACAGCATGCCACAACATGTCCAAATACAGAGGGGCTGCGCACCCTCTGTGCTTCACCGAAGAGGTACTGGATCACGAATTTCCACAGGGATTCAAACCCGTGAACATAGAGGCATACGACGGAACGACAGACCCCGGGGTCTGGATTGAGGATTTTATCCTTCATATCCACATGGCTCATGGGGACGACCTCCATGCCATCAAATACCTTCCCCTCAAGTTGAAGGGGCCACCTCGGCACTGGTTGAAAAGCCTCCCCGAAAATTCAATCGGAAGTTGGGAAGAACTTGAGGACGCTTTCAGGGCCAATTTTCAAGGGACCTATGTCCGACCTCCGGACGCTGACGATCTAAGTCACATAATACAACAGCCCGGAGAGTCAGCCCGTAAGCTTTGGAATAGATTCCTAATTAAGAAGAATCAAATTGTCGATTGTCCGGATGCCGAAGCCCTAGCGGCCTTCAAGCACAGTATCCGAGACGAGTGGCTCGCCAGACACCTCGGCCAAGAAAAGCCGAGGACAATGGTAGCCTTAACAAGCCTTATGGCCGGCTTCTGCGCGAGTGAAGACAGCTGGTTAGCCCGTAGAGGCACTGATACGTCTCCAACGTATCTATAATTTATGAAGTATTCATGCTATTATACCATCCCTCTAGGATGTTTTATATGCATTTATATGATATTTTATATGATTTTTGGGACTAACCTATTAACCTAGAGCCCAGTGCCAGTTTCTGTTTTCTCCTTGTTTTAGAGTTTCGTAGAAAACGAAAACTAAACGGAGTCCAATTGACGTGCCACTTGACGGAGATCATTTTTGGACCAGAAGAAGCCCACGGAGTACCAGAAGCTTGCCAGAAGAGTCCCGGGCTGCCCACGAGGGTGGGGGGCGCGCCCCCCTACCTCGTGGACAGCCCGGAGACCCCCCTGACGTGAAATCAACGCAAAACTCTTCTATATATACCCAAACTTCCAAAAAGAAACCTAGATCAGAAGTTCCGCCGCCGCAAGCCTCTGTAGCCACGAGAAGTCAATCTAGGCCCTCTCCGGCACCCTGCCGGAGGGGGCCATCATCACCGGTGGCCATGGAGGAGTGTCCCGAATGGGCCATCATCATCATGAAGGCCAAGGACCAGAGGGTGGAGGCCATGGAGGAGGAAGCACAAGGGGGAGAACCTCTCCTTGTCTCTCTTGGTGGCACCAGAGTGCCATCGGGAGGGGAATCAACGCCGTGGTGATCGCCTTTATCAACATCACCATCATCATCACCATCCTCATCTCTTTTACGCGGTCCACTCTCCCACACCCCGCTGTAATCCCTACTTGAACATGGTGCTTTATGCCACATATTATGATCCAATGATGTGATGCCATCTTATGATGTTTTGAGTAGATATCTTTTGTCTTTGGGTTGATTGATGATCTAGATTGGTATGAGTTGTATGTTTTACTTTGGTTCCCTCCGTGTCGCGCAAGCGTGAGGGGCTCCCGCTGTAGGGTGTTGCAATATGTTCATGATTCTCTTATAGTGGGTTGGTGAGTGACTGAAACACAAACCTGAGTAAGAGGGATTGTTGCGTATGGGAATAAAGAGGACTTGATGCTTTAATGCTATGGTTGTGTTTTACCTTAATGTTGTTTAGTAGTTGCGGATGCTTGCTAGAGTTCCAATCATAAGTGCATATGATCCGTGTAGAGGAAGTATGTTAGCTTATGCCTCTCCCTCATGTGAAACTGCAATAGTGATTACCGATCTTGTTAACGATTGCCTAGGACAATTCCGCACACCGATCCACCATTATTCCACACTCGCTATTTATATTATTTAGTAATATATTCTAACTTTATGATAACAACACCTACTTTTATATTTTAGCTCTCCCGATATCATGCAAAGTTATACTCTTCATACCCACAATGTAGTTTTATTTCTTGTTTCTAGTTGGAAGCAAACGTTCGGTTCATGTAAAGTCGTATCAGTGGCAGATAGGGCTTGAGAGAATATTGAACTTACCTTTAGCTCCTTGTGGGTTTGACATTCCATACTTATCACTTCCACCTTTGGAAATTGCTACGATGATTCCCTGCACTTGGGGATTATCAGGCACCAGCGACCCAGGCACATCCGAAATTAGGGATGGCAACGGGAAGCCACGGCGCAATAAAAACAAACATCGAAACAAGGAAGAAAGTCCGGACAACACGGCGGTCAACGCCGGATTCAGGGGCTCTCGACTCGGTCAACAAAAGAAGCCATTTAAAGGCAGCAAAGAGGGACCGTCCGGCCTGAACAAAGTCCTGGACAGATTGTGCCAAATTCATGGTACCCCCAAAAAACCTGTGAACCACACTCACAGAGAATGCTGGGTCTTTAAGCAGGCCGGCAAGTTAAATGCCGAACACAAGGGAAGGGAAACACCAAGTGAAGATGAGGAAGAGCCTCGCCAGCCGAACACTGGGGGACAGAAAAAATTCCCACGAGAGGTAAAAACAGTAAACATGATCTACGCGACTCACATACCAAAGAGAAGGCGCCAACGCGCGCCCAGAGACGCATACGCCGTAGAGCCCGTCGCCCCCAAACTCAACTCCTAGTCGGCCTGCCCGATCACCTTTGATCATAGGGACCACCCGACTAGTATCCGGCATGGAGGATCGGCTGCCTTGGTGCTCGACCCAATAATCGATGGATACCATCTCACTCGTGTCCTCATGGACGGCGGCAGCGGTCTCAATCTAATATATCAGGACACTGTCCGCAAGATGGGGATAGACCGATCCAGAATCAGCCAAAGTAACACCACCTTTAAAGGGGTGATACCAGGCGTTAAGGCCCGCTGCAGGGGCTCCCTCGTGTTAGAGGTGACATTTGGTTCTCCAGACAACTTCAGGAGCGAAGAATTACTCTTCACCATCGCTCCCCTCCGAAGTGGTTACCATGCATTGCTCGAAAGAACGGCCTTCGCTTGCTTCAACGCAGTACCGCACTACGCCTACCTTAAACTCAAGATACCCGGTCCACGTGGCGTCATCATCGTTAGTGGAAATAAAGAGCGTTGCTTACGTGCAAAAGAGTATGCGGCGGCTCTAGCAGCCGGACACTAAGCGGCCTCTCCTATCAGAATGCATGATCAGTCGTTAAGAGCACGGACACGGTTAGACGAGTCCGGCGCACCACCGTCGGTTACAGCCCAGATAAACCTGAGCTGGGTGCTATACGCGAAATCCCATAGAGGGCATTAGGGGCTGCAACCACGCAATAAAGCCCACCTTTTGGCTTCACCTTATTAACAGGCCAATGTCTTACACTTCTACTACCCATTGACAATAACCAACTCTTCGCACGCTTACTCTTTTACATGAGCTTTCCTTTTTACAGACACCATTTGTGCGACACCCTACCAGGACACGACACAATGGAAACAAAGGCGCATACGTGTAGCAGGGCCCCGCTCAAAGGTTTCTGTTTAGATTAAGCCCCTTTGTAAACGTTTTTATTGTCTCTTGTTGTTTGAAATCCCATGGGTGCTCAATACACCCACAGGGGATATTGACGTTATGGGCATTTCACCACGACAGGCTAAAGCACGTACCTGGCAATACAGGGTTCATAATCAATGGCGCTACCCAGCCCAGTATATGTTATAAAGTTCGAATACCTTCAGGAGTGTTCGGCGTCGCGAGTTTGGCCTTATATGCATGAGCTCCGAATCATGTCTTTGGTCAAATGTTGGGTTTGCCCGGCTCTTGGGTTTGCTGCCTTACGTTCCACTTCTATCGTCTAAGGCGGCAAAAGGAGAACTACTGCGATTGTGCCCTGGTTATTCAGGATGAGCACCTCAGTAGAGAAAGCCGAAAACTGACTATCATGATATTGCGAGAGACTGGTCAACCACTCGAGGACTCATCGGATTCTTTAGGATTCCTCCGCATTAATGAAGGGCCGTTTCCCGGTCATGTACACACGCGCTCGTATCCCGATGCATGCGAAGGTACCAAGGGCTACATAGTAGCCCCACCGTCAAACTCCTATGGCTAAGTGAAAGTGTTAAAGCTTTATAGTCCGGTTGCCTAGTTCGACGTGCGATCACCTCCTTAATGGACCAAGACGTTGTATCAAGTGTGATTACGCACATTTTTTCGAACACCCCTGTAGTGTATGCGTGGGGGCTGAAGCCAACGACTGCTAACTTTCAGATTATATATACATCAGACGGCCGCATAGGAGGCACAATAACACTTTCGGGCGAAAGTATAAACATAGCCTCTATAATTAAAAATACAATTGTTTTTAAAACGGAACAATTGTCACTCGAACATGACAATCTTCGAGCACTAAGACTCTATTAAGCGAGCACCTTCTGTTACCTGCTCGAAATAGTGCTCGGCTGGATCCTGGCTTCCCACCGGATTCTGGGTTGCAATGAAGGTGGCCTCCGTATCTGCCCAATATGTTTTAACACGGGCAAAAGCCATCCCCGCTCCCTCTATGCATGCTGACCTCTTTATGGCATTGATTCGTGATACGGCGCCAAGGAATTGTTGCACTAAACCAAAATAATAGATGGTCTATTACAGACCTCATTGCAAGACTGGACAACCTATGGAGCTCGGCCACATCGGCCATCCTTTCACTCAACGGCAACGGGCACGTTGGAGCACTGAATTGCGACCAGAATAGCCTTTCTACTTCACTATCTTTTTGATCCTCGAAAAACTTGGTCGTATCAGCCGTACTTTTTGCCAGATCCGCATACGCATCCGCAGCGCTCCAGCGCCAATCCAGAGGAGCGTACTTTGGATCTAAGAACTTCATTTGCAACAAATAGGGGCTTCCAGCCGCGATCTCTCCGGCCTGTCGAAGCTCCTCCCGCGCATCCCTAATTTCGGAACGCGTCTCCTTGGCTGCATCAAGGGCCTTCTTTAGGTCAGCCGACTTCACCTGATTCTCCTTTTCAAGGAGTTCATACCGGCCGGCGGCGTCTCTCAGCTCCATAGCCATCTTGGCTATTTTATCTTCGCTTCGGCGATGAGCAGCCTGTTCGGCTCTCAAATCTTCGGCCGCCTTTAGGGCAGCCGCATTGCTAGCCCGGGCTTGTTCCTTGGCTAGGGCAAGCTCCGCCGTCAGGGCCTCCACGACAGCAGCTCCACCTACAGCCGAAGAATATCACATTAACATTATGCTCCTCTTAATATTTCCTGTAACAAATAAGGAAAACAGAGCACATACTCTGTGACTCGTTAAGCCACTCATTCACAAGCGTGATGTCGGCGTCCACAACTTCAATCTGTCACCTCAGTTCGGCGAATTCAGCGGTTCGGTCTACCGCCGGACCCTTAGCCACCTGCGCATGAATGCAGTGCGATCATTACTTATGAGTGTGATCCTCTGTTAGCCGCCTAGGGCTGGCAACCAGAGTCTCAGGGGCTACTATCTATACGGAGCACACCTAGCGCGTGCAGTACAACCAAAAAATTATGTATTTCATTATGTACCTCAAAGCCTTTGAGCAGGCTCGTAAAAGCTTCATTCAACCCGCTTGTGGCGGATGAAATCTTCTCAAGCACTGTGCCCATTAACGAACGGTGATCCTCTGAGAGAGCAGCTTGCTCCAGAAGGCCCATCAGCGTGTCCGGCCGGTCGCCGGACTGTGCCGGACCCTTCTTATTGCCCCCCGTGGGAGCCGAACGCTCCGGGCTTAGGGCGGCCGAAGTATTAGCTTCTGGCCCTGGCGGATCTGGACTCCTCCGTGACGACACCTCGGGGTCGCCTGCCCCATGAGGTGGAGAGGCAGGTGGGGTTTCACTCTCCATCATCTCCGGAAGAAGATCCCCCGAAGACGAACTCTGTCGAGAAGAGCTACTAGCCAGACTACAAAAAATGGATCCTGGTTATTGTTCTCAGTGGAGGAAGCTGTAGCTTTGTATTTACGATTAACTTACAGCTCGGCGAAGGGCTGGCCCGTTCGCGGGAAGGACGCGGTGAGGATGCCCTCCGGGCAGGGCCTCCTGGTGAAGCTTTCTTCCCTTGTCTAGGCACCTCCGTCTCCAAGTCTTCGGAAGTGGTCCTCTTCTTCCCGCGGGGGGAGGAGACCTTAGATCCCCCTCCCCAACTATCCTCCTTCATGGAAATAGTTATTTCCCCGGTTTGGGTGTGCAATGTGTGAAGCTCTGCTTCTCTGTTCTTCCCTTCATCTTTCCCCGAGGGCACTTGACTTAGCGCACGACTAAGCATCCTAGCTATTGCAGGACTAGGTGAGCCTTCGGGAAGTGGTGCCGGACACCTGATTCTCTCCTCCTTGCTGAGCCAATCCTGGCCGCAGATGGTTTTCAGAATAATGATGTTTAAACGAGGTGTTCGGTTTCTAGGCTACATACTTGGGTATCTGGGCGGTTGCAGCTCAGGCCCGCATCCTCGGTGGTGTTCGGACACTTTACATGTGGTCCGAAGAATAGCCTACACATCCCTTCGAGCGTCATGCCGAAGAAGTGTTGAATAGTTCGCGGACCTTCCGGGTTGAACTCCCATATCCGGAGAGGCCGACGTTTGCATGGCAAGATCCGTCGGGCTAGCATTACCTGAATTACGCTGACAAGACTGATGCCCCTCTCAAGAAGCTCCCGAATGCGGCTCTACAATGTCGGTACGTCATTAGCAGGCCCCCAATCTAGCCCCACGTTGGCCCACGACGCCAGTTGAGGCGGAGGGCTCGAGCGGAAGTTGGGGTCATCCACCCACTTTGTGCCTCTGGGAGCCGTGACGTAGAACCACCTCCGCTGCCATGGATCAGACACCTCCGGGAAGAAGCCCTGTGGCCATGGGGCATCGGCGTTTCTGCTTATTGCAGCGCCTCCGCACTCCGCGTGTCACCCCTCGATCACTCTCGGCTTCACATTGAAGGTCTTGAGCCATAAGCCGAAGTGCGGGGTGATGTGGAGGAAGGCTTCACACACGACGATATACGACGAGATGTGAAGGATGGAGTCCGGAGCTAGATCATGAAAATGTAGCCCGTAATAGAACATGAGCCCTCTCACAAAGGTATCGAGGGTGAAGCCTAAGCCACGGAGGAAGTGAGGAACAAATACGACGCTCTCGTTGGGCTCGGGAGTAGGGATGACCTACCCTGGAGCAGGAAGCCTGTGCTTGATGTCGACGGTCAGATATCTGACCTCCCTAAGCTTCCCAATGTCCTCCTCTGTGACAGAGGAGGCCATCCACTGGCCTTGAAGGTTGGATCCGGACATGATTGAAGATCAGAAGTGCCTAAGCTTGGGCTTCGGGTGTTGGAACTCGAGATGCGGAAAGACGCAAGTGTGGTAGGAAAGAGGGATAGGCCTCGGTCCCTCTATAAAGGGGGTGAATATCAAGCGTCCTCAGCGTAACCGCTTGGGACTTGCCTAAAAACACGGAGTCATACCAACAGGCATAGTGGGGTTGCCCGCGCCCGTATTGATGGGAATCCCGCAATAAGGGGAACACGATCTCTGCTTCGACGAGGCGTGCCAATAAAACTGTCTTGCAGTGCGTGTCATGGCAGGCCGAGAAAAACTGGTTCATATTGAGCCAGGCCACGGCGTAAGGGCACACCATGAAAATTTGTCAACATATTAGATTTGTAAAGTGTTATGCTATCTACGGTGGTGTGCGCAGATTATCTTGCAGAGCCGGACACGATCCTTAATCTACTTTGGAGTATTCGGAGATGGAACCCGCCTTGCAATGCCGAAGACAATCTACGCGCCAGACTCATCTTCATTGAAGCCTGGTTCAGGGGCTACTGAGGGAGTCCTGGATAAGGGGGTATCCGGACAGCTGGACTATATACTTTGGCCGGACGGCTAGACCGTGAAGATACAAGACTCAAGACTTCGTCCCATGTCCAGATGGGACTCTACTTTGCGTGGAAGACAATCTTGGCGACCCAGATGTTAGATCTCCTTCTTTGTAACCGACTCTGTATAACCCATGCCCCCCTCCAGTGTCTATATAAACCGGAGGGTTTAGTCCGTAGGACAAGAACTATCAGAATCATAGGCTAGCTCCTAGGGTTTAGACTCTACGATCTCGTGGTAGATCAACTCTTGTAATACTCATATCATCAAGATCAATCAAGCAGGAAGTAGGGTATTACCTCCATCGAGAGGGCCTGAACCTGGGTAAAAAATCATGTCCCCTACCTCCTGTTACCATTAGCCTTAGACGCACAGTTCGGGACCCCCTACACGAGATCCGCCGGTTTTGACACCGACAGCGCCCCCACCCTCGTGGGCCCCTCGAGCGTCAACCGACCTACTTCTTCCTCCTATATACACGCTTGTACCTTGAAACCATCGGGGAGCACCACGAAAAACTATTTCCACCGCCGCAACCTTCTGTATCCGCGAGATCCCATCTTGGAGCCTTATCCGGCGCTCCGCTGGAGCTGGAATCGACAACGGAGGGCCTCTACATCAACACCAAGGCCTCTCCGATGAGTTGTGAGTAGTTTACCATTGACCTTCGGGTCCATAGTTATTAGCTAGATGGCTTCTTCTCTCTCTCTTTGAATCTCAATACCAAGTTCTCCTCGATCTTCTTGGAGATCTATTTGATGTAACTCTTTTTGCGGTATGTTTGTCGAGATCCAATGAATTGTGGGTTTACGATCAAGTTTATCTATGAGAAATAACTGAATCTTCTCTGAATTCTTTTATGTATGATTTGTTATCTTTGCAAGTCTCTTCGAATTATTAGTTTGGTTTGGCCTACTAGATTGATCTTTTTTGCAATGGGAGAAGTGCTTGGCTTTGGGTTCAATTTTGTTGTGTCCTTTCCCAGTGACAGCAGGGGCAGCAAGGCACGTATTGTATTGTTGCCATCGAGGATAAAAATATGGGGTTTATATCATATTGCATGAGTTTATCCCTCTATATCATGTCATATTTCTTAATGCGTTACTCTGTTCTTCATGAACTTAATACTCTAGATGCAGGCAGGAGTCAGTCGATGTGTGGAGTAATAGTAGTAGATGCAGAATCGTTTCGGTCTACTTGTCACGGACGTGATGCCTATATACATGATCATGCCTAGATAATCTCATAACTATGCGCTTTTCTATCAATTGCTCGACAGTAATTTGTTCACCCACCGTAATACTTATGTTATCTTGAGAGAAGCCACTAGTGAAACCTATGTCCCCCGGGTCTATCTTTTATTTTATAAGTTTCCCATCTACTTTTATTTGCATCTTTTATTTTCCAATCTATATCATAAAGATACCAAAAATATTTATCTTATCTTATTATCTCTATCAGATCTCACTTTCGCAAGTTACCGTGAAGGGATTGACAACACCTTTATCACGTTGGTTGCGAGGTTCTTGTTTGTTTGTGTAGGTGCGTGGGACTTCTGAGGAGCCTCCTACTGGATTGATACCTTGGTTCTCAAAACTAAGGGAAATACTTATGTTACTTTGCTGCATCACCCTGTCCTCTTCATGGGAAAAACCAAAGCATGCTCAAGAGGTAACAAGAAGGATTTCTGGCGCCGTTGCCAGGGAGGTCTTCGCTCAAGTCAAGACATACCAAGTACCCATCACAAACTCATCTCCCTCGCATTACATTATTTGCCATTTGCCTCTCATTTTCCTCTCCCCCACTTCACCCTTGCCGTTTTATTTTCCCTCTTCCGTTCGATCTAGTGTCTATGTGCCTTCTTTTTGCTTGCATCTTCGCTTGCTAAAAGTTTATGGATCCTCATCCACTTGCTAATCTTTTCAAGAGATCCAATTATGATGAACCAATTGCTAGTGAGTTGAGTGCACTAGATTATCTTTATGAGGTTTTACTTGAAATTTGTGAATCTAAAAATTGTGATGAAGAAATTTATGAAGAGATTCACGATAACTCCTTGAATAAAAAGCATGATTGCAATGATTTTACTACAAATTCTATTGATGTCAATTGTGCTAATAATATGCAAAACCCTAAGCTTGGGGATGCTAGTGTTGCTATGTCTACTACTTGTTGCAATGATCATGATTGGGGTGATTCTTCTTTTGATCTTGAAAATTTATTTAACCCCCATGATGAATATGAGATTGATAATAGTGTTTGCAATATTATTGAAAGTGGGTTTGTAAGAGTGTAAACTTTAGATCCCACATATTTGGATTTTGATCAATCTTATGAAATTTTTGATAAAAGTGGGCTTGGAGAGGTCATGACTTTAGTTAATGTTAATCCCACTATTTTGGAAGAGTGTCAACTTCGCATGCATGTGGATCATGTTGAAAATATTTTATATGATATCTATTTTGTTGAATTTTCTTATGATCCTACATGTAATTATTATAAGAGAGGAAAATATGGTTGTATAAATTTTCATGTTACTAAATTACCTCTCGTCATGTTGAGATTGCTATCATCTCTTTCTTCTTCCTTGTATCTGGTAGTTTTTGCTTGCGTTGCAAATTTGTTTGCTTATAATATGCCTATGCATAGGAATTATGTTAGACTTAGATGTGTTCGTCACGTGTTTAATGATGCTCTCTTTGCCCTTCAATTCTTGTCTTTCATGTGAGCATCATTAAAATTATCATTGCCTAGCTAGGGGCGTTAAACGATATCGCTTGTTGGGAGGCAACCCAACTTTATTTTTGTTTTTTGATTTTTGCTTTTGTTTAGTTATAAATATTTCATCTAGCTTCTGTTTAGATGTGTTTTCATGTTTTAATTAGTGCTTGTGTCAAGTAGAACCTATAGGATAACCTACGGCGATAGTTAAATTGATTCTGCTGAAAACAGAAACTTTGCACGCACGAAAATAATTTTAGTAAATCACAGAGACGTGCTTTTGTGTTGATTATTTTTGCTGTAGATCAATCGAAAAATTGCCCAGGACTACCTATTTTAGTAGGATTTGTAGAGTTCTATAAGTATTCGGAAGTTACAGATTGCTACAGACTGTTATGTTTTTGACAGATTCTGTTTTTTTCTGTGTTGTTTGCTTATTTTGATGCATCTATGGCTAGTATCGGGGGGTATGAACCATACAGAAGTTGGAATACATTAGGTTTAACACCAATATAAATAAAGAATGAGTTAATTACAGTACCTTATGTGGTGGTTTTTCTTTCTTGCACTAACGGAGCTTATGAGATTTCCTGTTGAGTTTTGTGTTGTGAAGTTTTCAAGTTTTGGGTAAAGATTTGATGGACTATGGAATAAGGAGTGGCAAGAGCCTAATCTTGGGGATGCCCATGGCACCCCAAGATATTCAAGGATAACCAAAAGCCTAAGTTTGGGGATGCCCCGGAAGGCATCCCGTCTTTCATCTTCGTTTATCGGAACTTTACTTGGAGCTATATTTTTAATCACCACTTGATATGTGTTTTGCTTGGAGCGTCTTGTATGATATGAGTCTTTGCTTTTTAATTTACCACAATCATACTTGGTGGACACACCTTTTGGGATAGACCCACATGATTCGGAATTTATTAGAATACTCTATGTACTTCACTTATATCTTTTGAGCTAGATAATGTTTGCTCTAGTGCTTCACTTATATCTTTTAGAGCACGGTGGTGGCTTAATTTTGAAGAAATTGTTGATATATCATGCTTCACTTATATTATTTTGAGAGTCTTATAGAACAGCATGGTATTTGATATGGTTATAAAATTGGTCCTAGAATGATGGGCATCCAAGTTGGGTATAATAAAAACTATCATAGGAAGTGAATTGGATGCTATGATCAATTTGATGCTTGATATTTGTTTTGAGATATGAGGATGGTGATATTAGAGTCATGCTAGTAGAGTAATTGTGAATTTAAAGAATACTTGTGTTGAAGTTTGTGATTCCCGTAGCATGCACGTATGATGAACCGCTTTGTGATGAAGTTGGAGCATAATTTATTTATTGATTGTCTTCCTTATGAGAGGCGGTCGGGGACGAGCGATGGTTTTTTCCTACCAATCTATCCCCCTAGGAGCATGCGCATAGTACTTGTTTTCAAAGACTTGTAGATTTTTGCAATAAGTATATGAGTTTGTTATGACTAATGTTGAGTCCATGGATTATATGCAATCTCACCCTTCCACCGTTGCTAGCCTGTCTTGTGCCGTGCAACTTACGCCGGTACCATACACCCACCATATACCTTCCTCAAAACAGCCACCATACCTACCTATTATGGCATTTCCATATCCATTCCCAGTTATATTGCCATGCATCTTTCCACCGTTCCGTTTATTATGACACACATCATCATTGTCATATTGCTCTTTGCATGATCATGTAGTTGACATCGTATTCATGGCAAAGCCACCTTCATAATTCCATACATGTCGCTCTTGATTCATTGCATATCCCAGTAGACCGCCAGAGGCATTCATATAGAGTCATATCTTGTTCTAAGTATCGAGTTGTAATCTTGAGTTGTAAGTAAATAAAAGTGTGATGATCTTCATTATTAGAGCATTGTCCCAAGTGAGGAAAGGATGTTGGAGACTATGATTCCCCCACAAGTCGGGATGAGACTTCAGACTTTACAAAAAAAAGAGAAAGGCCAAATAAAAAAAAGGCAAGGCCAAATAAAAAAATGAGAGAAAAAGAGAGAAGGGACAATGCTACTATCCTTTTACCACACTTGTGCTTCAAAGTAGCACCATGATCTTCCTGATAGAGAGTCTCCTATGTTGTCACTTTCATATACTAGTGGGAATTTTTCATTATAGAACTTGGCTTGTATATTCCAATGATGGGCTTCCTCATAATGCCCTAGGTCTTCGTGAGCAAGCAAGTTGGATGCACACCCACTTAGTTTCTTTTATTGATCTTTCATACATTTATAGCTCTAGTGCATCCGTTGCATGGCAATCCTTACTCACTCACATTGATATCTATTAATGGGCATCTCCATAGCCCGTTGATACGCCTAGTTGATGTGAGACTATCTTCTCCTTTTTTGTCTTCTCCACAACCACCATTCTATTCCACATATAGTGCTATGTCCATGGCTCACGCTCATGTATTGCGTGAAAGTTGAAATAGTTTGAGAATACTAAAGTATGAAATAGTTGCTTGGCTTGTCACCGGGGTTGTGCATGATTAAATACTTTGTGTGATGAATATAGAGCATAGCCATACTATATGATTTTGTAGGGGTAAATTTCTTTAGCCATGCTATTTTGAGAAGACATGATTGCTTTGTTAGTATGCTTGAAGTATTATTGTTTATCATGTCAATATGAATTTTTATTTTGAATCATTTGGATCTGAACATTCATGCCACAATAAAGAAAATTACATTGAGAAATATGCTAGGTAGCATTCCACATCAAAAATTCTGTTTTTATCATTTACCTACTCGAGGACGAGCAGGAATTAAGCTTGGGGATGCTTGATACGTCTCCAACGTATCTATAATTTTTGATTGTTCCATGCTATTATATTACCCGTTTTGGATGTTTATGGTTTTTACTTTACACTTTTATATCATTTTTGGGACTAACCTACTAACCGAAGGCCCAACCCGAATTGCTGTTTTTTGCCTATTTCAGTGTTTCGAATAAAAGGAATATCAAACGAAGTCCAATGGGATGAAACCTTCGGGAGCGATCTTTTTGGAAGAAATGCAAACCAAGAGACTTGGAGTGGACGTCAAGCAACAAACGAGGCGGCCACGAGGGTGCCCGGCGTGACCCCCACCCTCGTGGGCCCCTCGAGCGTCAACCGACCTACTTCTTCCTCCTACATATACTCCCGTACCCTGAAACCATCGGGGAGCACCACGAAAAAATATTTCCGCCGCCACAACCTTCTGTATCCGTGAGATCCCATCTTGGAGCTTTCTTCGGCGCTCCGCCGGAGGGGGAATCGACCATGGAGGGCCTCTACATCAACACCAATGCCTCTCCGATGAGTTGTGAGTAGTTTACCATAGACCTTCGGGTCCATAGTTATTAGCTAGATGGCTTCTTCTCTCTCTTTGAATCTCAATACCAAGTTCTCCTCGATCTTCTTGGAGATCTGTTCGATGTAACTCTTTTTGCGGTGTGTTTGTCGAGATCCCATGAATTGTGGGTTTATGATCAAGTTTATCTATGAGAAATAATTGAATCTTCTCTGAATTCTTTTATGTATGATTTGTTATCTTTGCAAGTCTCTTAGAATTATTAGTTTTGTATGGCCTACTAGATTGATCTTTCTTGCAATGGGAGAAGTGCTTAGCTTTGGGTTCAATCTTGCGGTGTCCGTTCCCAGTGACAGCAGGGGCAGCAAGGCACATATTGTATTATTGCCATCGACAATAAAAATATGGGGTTTATATCATATTGCATGAGTTTATCCCTCTACATCATGTCATCTTTCTTAATGCATTACTCTGTTCTTCATGAACTTAATACTCTAGATGCAGGAAGGAGTCGGTCGATGTGTGGAGTAATGGTAGTAGATGCAGAATCGTTTCGGTCTACTTGTCACGGACGTGATGCCTATATACATGATCATGCCTAGATAATCTTATAACTATGAGCTTTTCTATCAATTGCTCGACAGTAATTTGTTCACCCACTGTAATACTTATGCTATCTTGAGAGAAGCCACTAGTGATACCTATGGCCCCGGGGTCTATCTTTTATCATATAAGTTTTCCATCTACTTTTATTTGCATCTTTTATTTTCCAATCTATATCATAAAAATACCAAAAATATTTATCTTATCTTATTATTTCTATTAGATCTCACTTTCGCAAGTTACCGTGAAAGGATTGACAACCCCTTTATCGCGTTGGTTGCGATGTTCTTGTTTGTTTGTGTAGGTGCGTGGGACTTTTTAGGAGCCTCCTACTGGATTGATACCTTGGTTCACAAAACTGAGGGAAATACTTACGCTACTTTGCTGCATCACCCTTTCCTCTTCAAGGTAAAAACCAACGCATGCTCAAGAGGTAGCAAGATACAAGATAGAAGACATTGTCCCGCGTCTGGATGGGACTCTCCTTTGTGTGGAAGGCAAGCTTGGGGATTCGGTATTTAGATTCCTTTCTCTGTAACCAACTTTGTACAACCCTAGCCCCCCTAGTGTCTATATAAACCGGAGGGTTTAAACTTCTAGGGTTTAGCCACAACAATCATAACCTCATAGGCTAGACTTCTTGGGTTTAGCAATTACGATCTCGTGGTAGATCAACTTTTGTAATACTCATATTCATCAAGATCAATCAAGCAGGAAGTAGGGTATTACCTCCATAGAGAGGGCCCGAACCTGGGTAAACATTGTGTCCCCCACCTCCTGTTACCATTAGCCTTAGACGCGTAGTTCTGGACCCCCTACCCGAGATCCGCCGGTTTTGACACCAACATTGGTGATTTCATTGGGAGTTTCGCAGCGTCGTCATCAGAAGGCTTGATGGCTCCATCAATCATCTACAACAATGCAGTCCAGGGGGGATCTTCCTCCCCGGACAGATCTTTGTACTCGGCGGATTCGCACTGTGGGCCAAGTCGCTTGGCCATCTAGAGCAGATCGATAGCTATGCCCCTGGCCATCAGGTCAAATTTGGAAGCCTGAATTTTGTGTCCTATATCCGTGGAGACTTGATCTTCGATGGGTTCGAGCCCATGATGGATGTCCCCGGCCACCATGATGAACATGACCTAGATCTGTCGTCTGGCCATGCGCAGGAGATAGCGCCTGTGACCACCTTGGCCTTAGAGCCGGAGCGGACTGTGTCGTCAGAAGACGGGAATCTTAGCGCCGCCACGAAGGCCGCAGACTCAGCGGCGCTCGAGCCTCACACAGACCCAACATCGAGCTGGGCTTGTGTCACCGGAACCTCGGACTCGTCTCCGGCCATGGGTTCCGGACCGCGTGCATTCGCGTCCATCGAACCTAATTAGCGCCGGTCTTGGAGTTCAGCTCCACGGACATCTTCCAGCACTCGCCTTTTGGCGACGTGTTAAACTCATTAAAATCCTCTCCTTGCCGGGTGACTCTCGGCCGAACTATGTCCCGCTCGAGTGGGAAGCGGACGATGAAGAACTTTGTTTCCCACCCAACACCCACTTCATAGCCACTGTCGACAACTTAACCGACATGCTCGATTATGACTCTGAAGACATCGGCGGTATGGACGACGATGCCGGAGAGGAGCAGGAACCACCGCATACAGGGCGTTGGACAGCCACCTCCTCATATGACATATACATGGTGGATACACCCAAAGAAAACAACGGCAATGAAAATCCAGTCGAGGATAAACCTCTTGAGACACAGCCAAAGCGCCGACATCAGCGACGCTGCTCTAAGCCACGCCGTAGTAAAAACAGCAATACCGTCAGAGGAGAAAATAACACTCTGGACGATGCCGAAAACAATGAAGACCCCGTTGAGCCAACCTCCGAACAGGAGGAACAGGAGGATGGGCGAGTCAGCCCTGACGAACAGTCCATGAACGAAGACTTGAAGTACAATAATTATCTTCTGCACTCCGAGGATGAGGTGAGCCTCGGCGACAAAGACTTTATCAGGCCTGAGGAGCCCGCCAAGCAGGAGCGCTTTAAGCGTCGGCTAATAGCCACTGCAAGGACCCTGAAACAGAAGAAGCACCAGCTTCAAGCTGACCAAGATCTGCTCAACGAAAGATGGACAGATGTCCTGGCAGCCGAGGGATATGGCCCCGAGTGCCCAACTAAAAGCTACCCGAAGCGCAAACTGTTACCATAGTTTGATGACGAGGCGCTAGAGCCAGTCCTACCAAGGTACAATGCGGCTGAACGACCACCATGCGGCCGGGACAAAGTGGGACCTCTAGCCGAACACTATCCCGCACTGCCTCGCCGAACAAACAGAAATACAACAGCTCGGGGATATACACATGACCTACGGCGCGACTTGGAAAATAGAGCAGGTCATACAAGATCAATCTATAGATCACGGGGGCGTGCCCCGATGCGCGACGATGGCCATCCGGCTAAGCGTGACAAACATAATCACATCCGAACCGAAAACCGCAGACGAACTCCATCAGAGCTATGCCACGACCTGGCCCAATATAGAGGCACTGCACACCCCCTTTGCTTCACTGACGAAGTAATGGCACACGATTTCCCAGAAGGGTTTAAACCCGTGAACGTTGAATCATATGATGGCACAACAGACCCCGCGGTATGGATTGAGGATTTTCTTCTCCATATTCATATGGCCCGCGGCGATGATCTTCACGCCATCAAATACCTCCCGCTCAAACTCAAGGGACCAGCTAGGTATTCGTTGAACAGTCTGCCTAAAAACTCCATTGGCAGCTGGGAGGACTTGGAGGACGCCTTCCTCGACAACTTCCAAGGCACATATGTCTGACCTCGGATGGCGATGACTTAAGTCACATAATCCAATAGCCCGGAGAGTCAGCGAGGAAGTTCTTAACTAAAAAGAACCAGATCATCGACTGTCCGGACGCCGAAGCCCTAGCGGCCTTTAAGCACAGCATCCGTGACGAATGACTGGCCAGACACCTCGGCTAGGAAAAACCGAAGTCCATGTCAGCCCTTACAACACTCATGACCCGCTTCTGTGCGGGTTAAGATAGCTAGCTAGCCCGTAGCAACAACAATACAAGCGAACCTGGCACTTCTGAAGCCAGAAACAGCAACGGCAAGCCCCGACGCAATGGACATAAGCGTCAAAACAACGGTGATAACACCGAAGACACGGCGGTCAATGCCGAATTTGGTGGCTCTAAGTTTGGTCAGCAGAAGAAGCCATTTAAGAGAAATAATCTGGGCCCGTCCAGTCTGGACCGCATACTAGATCGACCATGCCAAATCCATGGCACTCTTGATAAACCAGCCAATCATACCAACAGGGAATGTTGGGTTTTCAAACAGGCCGGCAAGTTAAATTCCGAGAATAAGGAGAAAAGGTCGCAAAGCGATGATCATGACGAGGAACCCCGAGCACCGAACACAAGGGGACAGAAGAAATCCCCCCCCCCCAAGTTAAAACGGTGAACATGATATACGCCACCCATATCCCCAAGAGGGAGCGCAAGCGTGCACTCAGGGCCGTCCACGTGATGGAGCCAGTCGCCCCAAAGTTCAACCCATGGTCCTCCTGTCCGATCACCTTCGATCACAGGGACCATCCGACCAGTATCTGTCATGGCGGCTCAGCCGCACTGGTCCTTGACCCAATTATTGATGGATTCCACCTTACGCGAGTCATCATGGATGGTGGCAGCAGCCTGAACCTGCTCTATCAGGATACAGTGCGCAAAATGGGTATCGATCCCTCAAGGATCAAGCCCACAAAAACCACCTTTAAAGGTGTCATACCAGGTGTAGAGGCCTGCTGTACGGGCTCAATCACACTAGAAGTGGTCTTCGGATCCTCGGATAATTTCCGAAGCAAAGAGTTAAGCTTCGATATCGTCCCCTTCCGCAGTGGCTATCATGCACTGGTCGGACGAACCGCATTCGCTCGATTCAATGCGGTGCCGCATTACGCCTACCTCAAGCTCAAGATGCCCGGACCACGCGGTGTCATAACGGTCAACGGAAATATGGAACGCTTCCCCCATACTGAGGAGCACACCGCGACCCTTGCAGCAGAAGTACAGATTAGCCTTTTTAGGCAGAACCTCAATTCGGCAGTAAAGCTCCCGGACACCGTCAAGCGAGTCCGAACTACTCTGCAACAGGACTGTCCATCTCGTCTAGAGCTTGACTAGTAATTCGGCCTCCGTCCCAGTCCCAATCAAGCGGTGACATTTGTGCCACGCGTACATAACCACGTACTCAAAATACCATTGGCATGGACGGAGGCACAGCTAGACCGTGGTGCATAATGCGGCTCAACAGCTCCCAGACCCGCATACCTTCACCTTTCCTTTTTCTTTCATGTTTTTCTCTTCTCGAGGCTTTTCTGATAACCTGATCATCGGACCTATCATGGGACGGATACACCAAGAAGGCAAGGAGCTTTGACGTACAAGGGAATCCCCAGGTGGTCTCTGCTAATGATCGTTATACCTGTTTTAAATACCCGCACACAGCTCGCCCTTGGTCGTGGCATGTCAAATAGCCTTATCTGCTTATCACATTACTTGTACAAATACGCTTTGATGTATTAATCAAATTACAATGGAAAATAACTTGCGGCTCAATATTTGCGGCGTCAGCTTATTACTTGATTTTTTCCTTGTCTTTGTATTTTTTTATCAATTGCACCCATACACTCTGGTACGTTTTAATTCGCCAGGGGCTTCATCATACCCATAACACGGCAATAAAGTCCGAACACTTTTATAGTATAGTTCGGCACCCCAAACTTATAGCATTATATGCATCGGCTCCGAATCATGTCTTTGGTCAATAGTTGGGTTGCCCGGCTCCTGTGCTTACTACCTTACGTTCCGCTATATCGGCTAGGGTAATAAAGGGAGAACTACTGCGATTGTGTCCCGATTCTTCCGGACGAGCACCTCAGTAGAGAAAGCAGAAAACTGACTGTCATGATGCGGCGAGAGCTGGTCAGCTGTTCGAGAGGTTTCGAATCCATAGAGATTTTTCCGCATTATGCGAGGAAACGGTTTTTATCCGATTAGGCATGTAGCGCCCCAATTTTGGACTTTCGAACACCAGGGGCTGCGCCAAAATTTCTAATTGTCAAACTCCTATGGCTAAGTGAGGGTGATAAAGCCGTATAGTCTGATTGCCTTGTTCATTGCGCTAAACATCTCCTTTAAGAACCTAAATTTGGAGTAAAGAGTGTTTAGATTTATCCCGAACACCCATGTACTATCTACGTGGGGGCAGAAGCCGACGGCTGGCCAACTCTCAGATTTCATAAATGGCCGCACAGGAGGTAAAATTTTAAATAAACAAGCATTATATTACATAACGATCTTGTTTCATATTACAGGACAGGGTAACATGAATCTTTTCATGGGAATATGATATCATTTTCACATTGCTCCGCCACAAGGCGGGATCCCTCCAGGACACTGTCAAAAAATTGTTTGGGCCGGCAGTGCTCCTTGCCCTCAGGCGGCCCCTCGGTCATCAGCTTCGTGGCGTCCATCTTCGCCCAATGCATCTTAGCATGGGCAAAGGCCATCCGCGTGCCATCGATACAGACCGACAGCTTGATGGTGTTGGGGAACATTGCAGAAAATAAAAATTTAGGAGTGATAGGAGTGCATCTACGAGTTCATCTAGCAACGAGTGATAGGAGTGCATCTACATACCTTTGTAGATCGCGAGCGGAAGCGTTCAAGAGAACGGGGTTGAGGGAGTTGTACTCGTCGTGATCCAAATCACCGATGACCGAGTGCCGAACGGACGGCACCTCGCGTTCAACACACGTACGGTTGGGGATGACGTCTCCTCCTTCTTGATCCAGCAAGGGGGAAGGAGAGGTTGATGGAGATCCAGCAGCACGACGGCGTGGTGGTGGATGCAGCAGGGATCCCGGCAGGGCTTCGCCAAGCTCTACGGAGGAGGAGGAGGTGTTGGAGTGGGAGAGGGAGGCACGAGGGGCATGGGTGCGGCTGCCCTCCCTCCCCCCTCTATATATAGGGTCCCCAGGGGGGCACTGACCCTAGGAGATGGGATCTCCTAGGGGGCGGCGGCCAAGGGGGTGGAGTGCCCCCCAAGGCAAGTGGAGGCGCCCCCTCCCCTAGGGTTCCCAACCCTAGGCGCAGGGGGGGCCAAGGGGGGGCGCACGAGCCCCCCAGGGGCTGGTTCCTCTCCCACTTCAGCCCATGGGTCCCTCCGGGATAGGTGGCCCCACCCGGTGGACCCCCGGGACCCTTTCGGTGGTCCCGGTGACCCCCGAAACTTTCTCGATGGCCGAAACTCGACTTCCCATATATAATTCTTTACCTCCGGACCATTCCGGAAGTCCTCGTGACGTCCGGGATCTCATCCGGGACTCCGAACAACTTTCGGTTTGCTCCATACTAATATCTCTACAACCCTAGCGTCACCGAACCTTAAGTGTGTAGACCCTACGGGTTTAGGAGACACGTAGACATGACCGAGACGGCTCTCCGGCCAATAACCAACAGCGGGATCTGGATACCCATGTTGGCTCCCACATGCTCCTCGATGATCTCATCGTATGAACCACGATGTCGAGGATTCAAGCAACCCCGTATACAATTCCCTTTGTCAATCGGTACGTTACTTGCCCGAGATTCGATCGTCGGTGTCCCAATACCTCGCTCAATCTCGTTACCGGCAAGTCACTTTACTTTCCCGAGATTATGATGATGCATTACCGAGTGGGCCCAGAGATACCTCTCCGTCATACGGAGTGACAAATCCCAGTCTCGATCCGTGTCAACCCAACAGACACTTTCGGAGATACCCGTAGTGTACCTTTGTAGTCACCCAGTTACGTTGCGACGCTTGGTACACCCAAAGCACTCCTACGGTGTCCGGGAGTTACACGATCTCATGGTCTAAGGAAAAGATACTTGACATTGGAAAAGCTCTAGCAAACAAACTACACGATCTTGTGCTATGCTTAGGATTGGGTCTTGTCCATCACATCATTCTCCTAATGATGTGATCCCGTTATCAATGACATCCAATGTCCATAGTCTGGAAACCATGACTATCTGTTGATCAACGAGCTAGTCAACTAGAGGCTTACTAGGGACATGTTGTGGTCTATGTATTCACATGTGTATTACGATTTCCGGATAATACAATTATAGCATGAATAAAAGACAATTATCATGAACAAGGAAATATAATAATAATCCTTTTATTATTGCCTCCAGGGCATATTTCCAACAGATGGCTTCAAGCCGCGGGCAGGCACTGACAATCCGCTTCACGAGTCCGAAGTTGCTGTTAGGCATGGGCTCGGTAGGCCATAGCCGGATTATTAAGTCCTTCATGGCTAGTTCGGCCGCCTTATGCAGCTCGACCAGTGATACGTCTCCAACATATCTATAATTTATGAAGCATTCATGCTATATTACTATGTGTTTTGAATGATTACAAGCTTTATTATACACTTTTATATTACTTTTGGGACTAACCTATTAACCGGAGGCCCAGCCCATATTGCTGTTTTATTGCCTGTTTCAGTATTTCGAAGAGAAGCAATATCAAACGGAGTCCAAACGGAATGAAACCTTCGGCATTGTGATTTTTTGGAAGAATATCATCCTGGAGGCTTGGAGCTCAAGCCAGAAGATCCCCGAGGACTCCACGAGATAGGAGGGCGCCCCCCCTACAGGGCACGACCCCCTGTCTCGTGGGCCCCTCGAGCACCCCCCGACCGACTTCTTTCGCCTATATAGTCCCACGTACCTTAAAAACATCCACGGACAAGATAGATCAGGAGTTCCGCCACCGCAAGCCTCTGTAGCCACCAAAAACCTCTCGGGAGCCCGTTCCGGCACCCGGCCGGAGGGGGAATCCATCACCGGTGGCCATCTTCATCATCCCGGCGCTCTCCATGACGAGGAGGGAGTAGTTCACCCTCGGGGCTAAGGGTATGTACCAGTAGCTATGTGTTTGATCTCTCTCTCTCTCTCTCTCTCTCTCTCTCTCTCTCTCTCTCTCGTGTTCTCTCTCGTGTTCCCTCTATGGCACGATCTTGATGTATCGCGAGCTTTGCTATTATAGTTGGATCTTATGATGTTTCTCCCCCTCTACTCTCTTGTGATGAATTAAGTTTCCCTTTGAAGTTATCTTATCGGATTGAGTCTTTACTTTGAGAACACTTGATGTATGTCTTGCCGTGTTTATCTGTGGTGACAATGGGACATCACGTGCCACTTGATGTATGTTTTGGTGACCAACTTGCGGGTTCCGCCCATGAACCTATGCATAGGGGTTGGCACACGTTTTCTTGACTCTCCGGTAGAAACTTTGGGGCACTCTTTGAAGTACTTTGTGTTGGTTGGATGAATCTGAGTTGTGTGATGCATATCGTATAATCATGTCCACGGATACTTGAGGTGACAACGGAGTATCTAGGTGACATTAGGGTTTTGGTTGATTTGTGTCTTAAGGTGTTATTCTAGTACGAACTCTTTAATAGATCGATCCGAAAGAATAACTTTGAGGTGGTTTCGTACCCTACCATAATCTCTACATTCGTTCTCCACTATTAGTGGCTTTGGAGTGACTCTTTGTTGCATGTTGAGGGATTGTTATATGATCTATCAATGTTATTATTGTTGAGAGAACTTGCATTAGTTAAAGTATGAACCCTAGGCCTTGTTTCCTATCATTGCAATACCGTTTACGCTCACTTTTATCATTAGTTACCTTGCTGTTTTTATATTTTCAGATTACAAAAACCTATATCTACCATCCATATTGCACTTGTATCACCATCTCTTCGCCGAACTAGTGCACCGATACAATTTACCATTGTATTGGGTGTGTTGGGGACACAAGAGACTCTTTGTTATTTGGTTGCAGGGTTGTTTGAGAGAGACCATCTTCATCCTACGCCTCCTACGGATTGATAAACCTTAGGTCATCCACTTGAGGGAAATTTGCTACTGTCCTACAAACCTGTGCACTTGCAGGCCCACAACGTCTACAAGAAGAAGGTTGTGTAGTAGACATCAAGCTCTTTTCTGGCGCCGTTGCCGGGGAGGTGACTGCTTGAAGGTATATCTTTAGATCTTGCAATCGAATCTTTTTGTTTCTTGTTTTATCACTAGTTTAGTTTATAAAAGAAAATTAAAAAAAATTGGAGTTAAGTTTGCCTCATACTCTTCATCTTTTTAATATCTTTCGTGAGTATGATGGAAAGGAAAATGGTGCTCAAGTGCTAGAAGAAGAATGCATTAAAATGCTTGGTACTAAATCTTTGAATGATGAGAATGATTGCAATGTTGTTAGTATGAATTCTATGAATATCCATGATGCTAATGATATGAAAAGCCACAAGCTTGGGGAAGCTATGTTTGATGAATATGATATATGTTGTCCCCCAAGCTTTGATGAGAAAATTTATTTTGATGATAGCATGCCTCCTATTTATGATGATTATATTGATGAAAGTGGGTTTGGAAGAGTGTCAGCTTTAGAAAGTAGTGATCCCACTATTTTGGAGGATGTTGAATCTTATTGTGATGAATATGAAAGTGGATTTGGAAGAGTGTCAACTTTATTTAGTGATGATTCCACTATTTCGGAAGAGGTTCCAATTGATTTTGAGAACAAAGTTGCTATCTATGATCATTATTGTGATGACTTGTATGCTATTAGGAATAATGATAACCATGAAACTTGTCATCATGATTTTAGTTTTCAATTGGATTATGCCTCACATGATAATTATTTTGTTGAGTTCGCTCCCACTGCTATTCATGAGAAGAAATTTGCTTATGTGGAGAGTAGTACATTTTCTATGCTTGTAGATCATGAAAAGATTTCTTTAGGTGCTGGTTATATTGTTGAATTCATTCATGATGCTACTAAAAATTATTATGAGGGAGGAATATATGCTTGTAGGAATTGCAATAATGTCAAGTTTCCTGTCTATGTGCTTCAAGATTTGAACTTATGCTTGTTTTACCTTCCTATGCTAGTTGATTATTGTTCCCATAAGTTGTTTGCTCACAAAATCCTTATGCATAGGAAGTGGGATAGACTTAAATGTGCTAGTCATATTATTCATGATGCTCTCTTTATGTTTCAATTCTTATCTCTTATGTGAGCATCATTGAAATCATCATGCCTAGCTAGGGGCGTTAAACGTTAGCGCTTGTTGGGAGGCAACCCAATTTTATTTTAGTTTCTTGCTTGTTGGTTCTGTTTAGTAATAAATAATCCATCTAGCTTCTGTTAAGATGTGGATTTTTTTTTAATTAGTGTTTGTGCCAAGTAGAACCTTTGGGAAGACTTGGGTGAAGTCTTTATGATCATGCTGTAAAAAACAGAAACTTTAGCGCTCACGAAATTAGCTTCAACTTTTTACTGTAGAGTTCTATTTAGTTGATTATTTTTGAAGATGATTATTGTACTAATTCCTCAGGTCCACCAATTTATTTTAGAATTTTTGGAGTTCCAGAAGTTTGCGTTAGTTACAGATTACTACAGATTGTTCTGTTTTAGACAGATTCTGTTTTTCATGTGTTGTTTGCTTATTTTGATGACTCTATGGCTAGTAAAATAGTTTATAAACCATAGAGAAGTTGGAATACAGTAGGTTTAACACCAATATAAATAAATAACGAGTTAATTACAGTACCTTGAAGTGGTGTTTTTTTTCTTTCGCTAACGGAGCTCACGAGTTTTCTGTTAAGTTTTGTGTTGTGAAGTTTTCAAGTTTTGGGTAAAGATTCGATGGACTATGGAATAAGGAGTGGCAAGAGCCTAATCTTGGGGATGCCCAAGGCACCCCAAGGTAATATTCAAGGATAACCAAGAGCCTAAGCTTTGGGATGCCCCGGAGGGCATCCCCTCTTTCGTCTTCGTTCATCGGTAACTTTACTTGGAGCTATATTTTTATTCACCACATGATATGTGTTTTGCTTGGAGCGTCATTTTCTCTTGTTAGTTTTTGCTTGCTGTTATTTAGAATAATGTTTTGCATCTTTAGTTCCAATAAAAATGTCAAGGATAGCCTTTGCCATGCTTATTTTACTAGTATACATGTTGCTGTTTGAAAACAGAAAGTTTACCGCTGTTGCAAAAATTCCGTAGAAAAGTCAGAGAGTGTTATAATGTTGAATCTTTTTGCATAATGAGATCTGATAAATTTAATACAGTGGGAATTTTATTTCATAATTTTTGGAGTTAGGGAAGTATGATGAATCTTGCATTCTTTACATACTGTACTGTTTTGGCAGATTGCTGTTATGTTTGCGTTGTTTGCATATGTTTGCTTGTTTAATGATTCTATTTGAGGATAGGAGTATTAAATATGCAGAGGCATTTAGTATGAAATGTTGAATAATAATGTTAGTGATTTGTTACAGTAGAAAATGATAAGGTTTTGCATTGGTTTATACTAACCTATCTCACGAGTTCTTGTTGAGTTTGTTGTGAATGAAGCTTTTGATAAAAAGAGAAACCATGATATGAGAGGAATTAAGGAGACACAAAAGTTCAAGCTTGGGGATGCCCAAGGCACCCCAAGATAATATTTCAAGAAGTCTCAAGCATCTAAGCTTGGGGATGCCCCAGTAGGCATCCCACCTTTCTTCTTCAACAACTATCGGTTAGTATCGGTTGAGCCTAAGTTTTTGCTTCCTCACATGAGTTGTGCTATCCTTGCAATGTCATTTTATTTTGTTTTGCTTGCTGTTTGAATACAATACCAAGATCTGAAATTCTTTAATGAGAGAGAGTCTTGACATTAGCTACATAATTATTTAGCTACTCATTGATCTTCACTTATATCTTTTTGGAGTAGTTTGTCATTTACTCGTGTGATTCACTTATATCTTATGAGTAAATGTTTGAATGAGTTGATTGTCATAAATCTGAAATTATATATGCCTCATTTTCTTATCCCATGGGGAGTAATGACTTCATGTCTAAGAAGTAGAGGTTGTAAATTTATTGAAGGTTAGCAAGCATTGTATTGGTCATTTGAACAATTCATGAAAGAATATTGAAGGAAGAGAGATTTCACATATAAATATACTATTGTAGACATCTTTTATGATTGGGAGCACTCATTAAGTATGACATGCTAAAGAGTTGATGTTGGACAAGGAAGACAACGTAATGGTTTATGTTTTCCGACATCTCAGTTAAAGTATATTGTCATGGATCATTCAAACATGTTGAGATTGCCTTTCCCCCTCATGGTAGCCAAAATTCCTAGCACCAAGTAGAGATACTACTTGTGCTTCCAAATATCCTTAAACCCGGTTTTTGCCATGAGAGTCCACCATACCTACCTATGGATTCAGTAAGATCCTTCAAGTAAGTTGTCATCGGTGCAAGCAATAAAAAATTTCTCTCTAAATATGCATGACTTATTAATGCGGAGAAAATAAGCTTTGTACGAACTTGTTATGGAAGTAATAAAAGCGACGGACTGCATAATAAAGGTCCATATACAAGGGGCAATATAAAGTGACATTCTTTCGCATTAAGATTTTGTGTATCCAATCCTAAAAGCGCATGACAACCTCTGCTTCCCTCTGCGAAGTGCCTATCTTTTACTTTATGTCTTTTACTTTATGCAAGAGTCAAGGTGATCTTCACCTTTCCCTTTTTCATTTTATCCTTTGGCAAGCACTTTGTGTTGGGGTGATCCTGATATATATATCCAATTGGATGTAAGTTTGAACTATTATTGTTGACATCACCCAAAGGTGAATACATTTGGAGGCAACATTATAAGCCCCAATCTTTCTCTGTGTCTGATTAAAACTTCGTAACCACAAGTATTGCATGAGTGTTAGCAATTGTAGAAGACTATATGATGGTTGAGTATGTGAAGTTTGCTAAATCAGAGCTCTGACATAGACCCTTCCTGAAAATAGGATGAATTGCAATTGTTTGATGACTAAGAATGAAGTTTGCTAGTTTTCGAGAAAGTTTATGGTCTATGCTTTAACATGTGAATTGCTTGTTACTTGATTATGAAATTTTTTATGAGACGAACTACTGTTATGACATATTATCATGCTAGAAAAGGTGATTGAAATTATAATTGATCAAACTTGTGCACCTTCTAGCATTCACACTTCATAAATTCTTTCTTTTATCATTTATCTACTCGAGGACGAGTAGGAATTAAGCTTGGGGATGCTGATACGTCTCCAACGTATCTATAATTTATGAAGCATTCATGCTATATTACTATGTGTTTTGAATGATTACGAGTTTTATTATACACTTTTGTATTACTTTCGGGACTAACCTATTAACCGGAGGCCCAGCCCATATTGCTGTTTTATTGCCTGTTTCAGTATTTCAAAGAAAAGGAATATCAAACGGAGTCCAAATGGAATGAAACCTTTGGCATCGTGATTTTTTGGAAGAATATCATCCTGGAGGCTTGCAGATCAAGTCAGATGATCCCCGAGGACTCCACGAGATAGAGGGCGCCCCCCCCCCCCCACAGGGCGCGGCCCCCTGTCTCGTGGACCCCTCGAGCACCCGCCGACCGACTTCTTTCGCCTATATAGTCCCACGTACCCTAAAAACATCCACGGACAAGATAGATCGGGAGTTCTGCCGCCGCAAGCCTCTGTAGCCACCAAAAACCTCTTAGGAGCCCGTTCCGGGACCCTGCCGGAGGGGGAATCCATCACCGGTGGCCATCTTCATCATCCCGGTGCTCTCCATGACGAGGAGGGAGCAGTTCACCTCGGGGCTGAGGGTATGTACCAGTAGCTCTGTTTTTGATCTCTCTCTCTCTCTCGTGTTCTCTCTCGTGTTCCCTCTATGGCACGATCTTGATGTATCGCGAGCTTTGCTATTATAGTTGGATCTTATGATGTTTCTCCCCCTCTACTCTCTTGTGATGAATTGAGTTTCCCCTTTGAAGTTATCTTATCGGATTGAGTCCTTACTTTGAGAACACTCTATGTATGTCTTGCCGTGTTTATCTGTGGTGACAATGGGATATCACGTGCCACTTGATGTATGTTTTGGTGACCAACTTGCGGGTTCCGCCCATGAACCTATGCATAGGGGTTGGCATACGTTTTCTTGACTCTCCGCTAGAAACTTTGGGGCACTCTTTGAAGTACTTTGTGTTGGTTGGATGAATTTGAGATTGTTTGATGCATATCGTATAATCATGTCCACGGATACTTGAGGTGACAATGGAGTATCTAGGTGACATTAGGGTTTTGGTTGATTTGTGTCTTAAGGTGTTATTCTAGTACGAACTCTTTAATAGATCGATCCGAAAGAATAACTTTGAGGTGGTTTCATACCCTACCATAATCTCTATGTTCGTTCTCCGCTATTAATGGCTTTGGAGTGACTCTTTGTTGCATGTTGAGGGATTGTTATATGATCTATCGATGTTATTATTGTTGAGAGAACTTGCATTAGTGAAAGTATAAACCCTAGGCCTTGTTTCCTATCATTGCAATACCATTTACGCTCACTTTTATCATTAGTTACCTTGCTGCTTTTATATTTTCAGATTACAATATCTACCATCCATATTTCACTTGTATCACCATCTCTTCGCCGAACTAGTGCACCTATACAATTTACCATTGTATTGGGTGTGTTGGGGACACAAGAGACTCTTTGTTATTTGGTTGCAGGGTTGTTTGAGAGAGACCATCTTCATCCTACGCCTCCTACGGATTGATAAACCTTAGGTCATCCACTTGAGGGAAATTTTCTACTGTCCTACAAACCTGTGCACTTGCAGGCCCAACAACGTCTACAAGAAGAAGGTTGTGTAGTAGACATCAACCAGCTATTTCAGCTGATCGCTAAAGGGCACCATATGTTCTGGTCCAAGGTATTGAGACCAGAACAGATTCTCCGTAGAGCTCCCCTCTTCGGCTCGATAGAATTCTGCAGCGTCTGATACGCTGTGCGACAGATCCCCAAAGGCCCCTGGAGAACTCCAAATCCGGGGCAGTAAGAGGAACCTTTCCTTTACATATTTGCTCGGCATTATAAAAGTCTTACCCGCCGCGATTTTCTTGGCCGCCTGGATCTCCTGGAGGGCGCTCTAGGCTTCGGCTTGGGCATCTTCTGCGCTCTGGCGGGCCTTGGCAATTTCAGACTCTTGATCCTTAAAATCACGGTCCAAGGACTCGTACTTCTTGACGGTGTCCTGGAGCTCTTGCTGGACTTCACTGACCCGAGCCTCATGCTTTTCACGCGCGGCCTTTTCCTTAGCCGCCCTGTCCTCGGCCTCGGCCAGCAACCTCTTGACAGCCTCTGCCTCGGTCGTTGCTGATGGCCCGCAAGTATACGGGATAGTTGTAGCCTCTTTCGATAAGTAAGAGTGTCGAACCCAATGAGGAGCTAAAGGTAGAACAAATACTCTTTCAAGTCCTATCGGCCACTGGTACGACTCTACGCACGCTTGACGTTCACTTTACCTGGAACAAGTATGAAACTAGAAGTACTTTGTAGGTGTTGTTTGCAAGATAATAAAGAACATGTAAATATAAACTAGGGACTGTTTAGATAAAGAAGCAATAAAGTAAATATAGCGAGTATGGAAAAGTGGTGGTAGGAGTTGTGAAATTGTCCCTTAGCAATTGACTACTTTACTAGACCGATAGCAAGTTTTATGTGGGAAAGGCCACTGCTAGCATGTCATCCCTGACCTGAATTCTAATCACTTATGATTGGAACTATTAGCAAGCATCCGCAACTACTAACGTTCATTAAGGTAAAACCCAACCATAGCATTAAGATATATTGGTCCCCCTTCAATCCCGTATGCATCAATTTCTATGCTAGGTAGAAGCTTCTGTCACTCTTGCCCTCCAATACATAGTCCTATCAACATACAACTAACCCTATGGTGTGATCCACGCGCGCGCTCATATGATGGGCACCAAAGGACAGAAACATAACCACAAGCAAATTAAATCAATCATAGCAATTCATCAACCACCAATAGGACAACGAAAATCTACTCAGACATCATAGGATGGCAACACATCATTGGATAATAATATGAAGCATAAAGCACCATGTTCAAGTAGAGGGTACAACGGGTTGCGGGAGAGTGGACCGCTGTAGATAGAGGGGGGAAGGTGATGGAGATGTTGGTGAAGATGTCGGAGATGTTGGTGTAGATCGCGGTGATGATGATGGCCCCCGGCAGCGCTCCGGCGCCACCGGAAGCAAGGGGGAGAGAGCCCCCCTTCTTCTTCTTCTTCCTTGACCTTATCCCTAGATGGGAGAAGGGTTTCCCCTCTGGTCCTTGGCTCCCATGACGTGGGAGGGGCGAGAGCCCCTCTGAGATTCGATCTATCTCTCTGTCTCTCTCTGTTTCTGCTTTCTCAGATTCTGCCCCTTCACCGTTTGTTTTATATCCTGAGATCCGTAACTTCGATTGGGGTGAATATTTCGCCCAGATTTTTCTCATAAAATTAGCTTTCTTGCAGCAAAAGAAGAGCGTCAACCGCCTTACGAGTGGCCCAGGAGAGTGCCAGGCGCGCCTAGGGGGGAGGGCGCGCCCCTATCTCCTGGTCACCTCGAGCACCGTTTCGCGTTGATTCTTCCTCCGAAAAATCCCAAATATTCCAAAATAATTCTCCGTTCGTTTTTATCCCATTTGGATTCCGTTTGATATTGGGTTTCTACGAAACATAAAACATGCAACAAACAGGAACTGGCACTGGGCACTGGATCAATATGTTAGTCCCAAAAATAGTATAAAAAGTTGCCAAAAGTATATGAAAGTTGAAGAATATTGGCATGGAACAATAAAAAATTATAGATACGACGGAGACGTATCAACATCCCCAAGCTTAATTCCTGCTTGTCCTCTAGTAGGTAAATGACAAAAAAGATAATTTTTGATGTGGAATGTTACCTAGCATAATCTTGATCATATGTCTAATCATGGCATGAATATTAAGACACGAGTGATTCAAAGCAATAGTCTATTATTTGACATAAAAACAATAATACTTCAAGCATACCAACCAAGCAATTATGTCTTATCGAAATAACATAGCCAAAGAAAGCTCATCCCTACAAAATCATATAGTCTGGCTATGCTCCATCTTCATTACACAAAATACTCCCATCATGCACAACCCCGGTTTCAAGCCGAGCAATTGGTTCATACTTTTTAACGTGCTTCAGCTTTTTCAACCCTCACGCAATACATGAGCGCAAGCCATGGATATAGCACTATAGGTGGAATAGAATATAATGATGGAGGTTATGTGGAGAAGACAAAAAAAGCCTCATATCAATGCGTCTAATCAACGGGCTATGGAGATGCCCATCAATTGATGTCAATGCGAGGAGTAGGGATTGCCATGCAACGGATGCACTAAGAGTTATAAGTGTATGAAAGCTCAACAAAAGAAACTAAGTGGGTGTGCATCCAACTTGCTTGCTCATGAAGATCTAGGGCATTTGAGGAAGCCCATCGGTTGAATATACAAGCCAATTTCTATAATGAAAATTCCCACTAGTATATGAAAGTGATAACATAGGAGACTCTCTATATGAAGAACATGGTGCTACTCTGAAGCACAAGTGTGGAAAAAGGATAGTAACATTGCCCCTTTTCTTTTTCTTTTTTTCTTTTTTTTCTTTTTGGGTGGGCTTCTTTGGCCCCCTTTTTTATTTAGGCTTCTTTGGCCTTTCCTTTTTTCTTTTTCTTTTTTATGGGGCAATGTTCTATAATGATGATCATCACACTTTTATTTACTTACAACTCGATACAGGAACAAAGATATGACTCTATATGAATGCTTCCGGCGGTGTATCGGGATGTGCAATGATCTAGCATAGAAATGACATCAAAAAACGGACACGCCATGAAAACATCATGCCAGCTATCTTACGATCATGCCAAGCAATATGACAATGAATGCTCAAGTCATGTATATGATGATGATGAAAGTTGCATGGCAATATATCTCGGAATGGCTATGGAAATGCCATGATAGGTAGGTATGGTGGCTGTTTTGAGGAAGATATAATGAGGCTTATGTGTGATAGAGTGTATCGTATCACGGGGTTTGGATGCACCGGCGAAGTTTGCACCAACTCTCAAGGTGAGAATGGGAATGCACGGTACCAAAGAGGCTAGCAATGATGGAAAGGTAAATGTGCGTATAATCCATGGACTCACATTAGTCATAAAGAACTCACATAGTTATTGCAAAAGTTTATTAGCCCTCGAAGCAAAGTACTACTACGCATGCCCCTAGGGTGATAGATTGGTAGGAAAAGACCATCGCTCGTCCCCGACCGCCACTCATAAGGAAGACAATCAAAGAAACACCCCATGCTTCAAATTTGTCACACAACGGTTAACATACGTGCATGTTACGGGACTTGCAAACCTCAACACAAGTGTCTCTACAATCCACAACCACCCACTAGCATGACTCTAATATCACCATCTTTATATCGCAAAACTATTGCAAGGAATCGAACATATCATATTCAGCGATCTCCAAGTTTAAGTAGGATTTTATGACTAACCATGTGAATGACCAATTCCTGTCATCTCTCTAAATTGATATAAGTGAAGCAAGAGAGTTTAATTCTTTCTACAAAAGATATGCCCATGCTTTAAAAATTATTAGTGAAGCAAAAGAGCATTCTACAAATGGCGGTTTTCTATGCGAAGAGAAACAGGCAATCGAAACTTCAAATGATATAAGTGAAGCACATGAAGCATTCTATAAAGCCATACTCAAAAGATTTAAGTGAAGTGCAATGAGCATTCTATAAATCAACCAAGGACTATGTCATACCAGCATGGTGCATAAAATAAAAATGAAAACTAAATGCAAAAGACACTCCAAGACTTGCACATAATGCATGAACGAAACGAATCCGAAAACATACCGATACTTGTTGAAGAAAGAGGGGATGCCTTCCGGGGCATCCCCAAGCTTAGACGCTTGAGTCTCCTTGAATATTCACTTGGGGTGCCTCGGGCATCCCCAAGCTTGAGCTCTTGCCTCTCTTCCTTTTCCTAATATCGAGTCATCCTCGATTAGACACTTCATCCACACAAAACTTCAACAGAAAACTTGGTAAGATCCGTTAGTATAATAAAGCAAATCACTACTCTAAGTACTGTAGTAAACCAATTCATATCTTGTTTTTGCATTGTGTCTACTGTAATATAGCTTTTCCATGGCTTAATCCACTGATAGAAATTGATAGTTTCATAAAAACAAGCAAACTAGGCATCAAAAAAAGAATCTGTCAAAAACAGAACAGTCTGTAGAAATCTGAACATCCACCATACTTCTGGTACCCCAAAAGTTCTACCAAAATTCGGAAAAATAAAAAAGTTTTACAGCAAGACAGTGCAAAAACAATCAGAACCAATTGACGTTCCAGTTAAAACTGTAAAATCGCGCACTACAGCCAAAGTTTCTGTCCTGCACTGTACAAACCAACAAGCATTGTAAACATCCTAAAGGCAAACCTTGGCACATTATTTTTATAAAGCAATGGAATTGTACAAGGGGATATTATTTTTGATGAAAAGTTTCGATAATCAAGATTCACAAAGTTTCCGTGAGCATGAACAAAGTTCAAGGAGCTCTCCCACTTCAACAATGCTTGTCTTTCTTACTTTCACTTTCCTTTCTGAAAAGTTTTTAGGTTCCCCTCTTTATTTTTTTGTTTTTAAACTATATAAAAGCGCACAACAGAAAGAAATGACTCTCTAAAACTTCCGGGTTGTCTCCCTGGCAGCGCTTTCTTTAAAGCCATTAAGCTAGGCAAATAGTGCTCAAGTAATGAATCCACCCGGATCCCAAGGTATATCAAAGCCAATTTTAATTAACAATTATTTGTAATTTAGTAGTGAGCACAAAGTAACATATATCATGCAACAACAAAGTCTAACTCTCTTCCTATGCATCGGCATGTCATAAAAGAACAATTCATGCACACCAAGTAAAGGCCAATGCATAGTATAAGCAGTTTCTTGCAATTCTATCATGTTGGAAACATAGAGAGGTGGAGGCATAGTTCCTCTCGTAAAAATTGCAAGTAGGAGCAGCAAGCACATGCATATTATATCTATTAAAATCATCATGTAAAGTAGTAAAACGCAACCCATCAATATAATCCTTAATAAGCACAAACTTCTTCGATATAATGTAGTTTGGAGAATTCAAAAAGATAATAGGACTATCATGCGTGGGTGCAATAGCAACTAACATAAGGAACTATAGCAAGTTCATGTCCATAATCATAATCCATATTGGCATCTTGGCCACAAGCATAGCAAGCATCATCAAAAAGGGATATTTCAAACAAATTCAAGGGATCATAGCAATCATCATAGCAATCATCCTTCGGTAAACTCGAAGGGGAATTAAACAATGTATGAATTGAAGAGTTACTCTCATTAGAAGGTGGGCACGGGTGATCAATCCGCTCTTCCTCCTTTTGTTCTTCGCTCTCCTCGTCATCTTTTTCATCTAATGACCTCACAGTTTCATCAATTTCTTCTTCCGTAGCTTCCTGCAAAATATTAGTCTCTTCTTGGACAGCGGAGACTTTCTCAATAAATGCATTAATATTGTAATTGTATTCATAATTTTCATAGCAATATCTATGTATAGCAAGATTTTCAGTCCTATAAACACCATCATCATCAAAAGCTTCATACTTTTCAAACAAAGATTCAATTTCATAAGCAGCCTTAAAAGCAACAAATTCTTCAATTTGTTCAACATCATAGTAATCATATATACCATTAGCATAAGAAGCTAAGGTTTCATTATCATTAAATTTGCATGAAAAGGGAAGGTGTGGAGCCTTCATCCTAGAGCAACAAGTAATATCATATCTCAAGCATTGATCCCGGGCATACCAACGCAACATAGAAATTTGATCCCATAATAGTTTCCCTTTTTGTGTCAAGCGATAATCCCTAAAGTATTCACGTTGATCCAACGTGTCTCCCATAACATAATTGAATGGGGTTTTCTCAGGATTATTAAAGTAGTACATAATATCTCTCACATAACGATCATCGAGGGTTATCTCCATGAGTAGCAACTACACCTAATTTTTTTGGTATTTCGTGTTCCATATCCATAACTAAAGATAGAGAACAACTAAGAACAGCAAATAAAAATTACTTAGTGATAAAGCAAACAAGCACACACGAGAATATTCACCCCACGCTATGACTCCCCGGGAACGGCTCCAGAAAAAGGTCTTGATGGCCCGCAAGTATATGGGATAGTTGTAGCCTCTTTCGATAAGTAAGAGTGTCGAACCCAACGAGGAGCTAAAGGTAGAACAAATACTCTCTCAAGTCCTATCGGCCACTGATACGACTCTACGCATGCTTGACGTTCGCTTTACCTAGAACAAGTATGAAACTAGAAGTACTTTGTAGGTGTTGTTGGATAGGTTTGGAAGATAATAAAGAACATGTAAATAAACTAGGGGCTGTTTAGATAAAGAAGCAATAAAGTAAATATAGCGAGTATGGAAAAGTGGTGGTAGGAGTTGTGAAATTGTCCCTAAGCAATTGACTAGTTTACTAGACCCATAGGAAGTTTTATGTGGGAGAGGCCACTGCTAGCATGTCATCCCTGACTTGGAATTCTATGCACTTATGATTGGAACTATTAGCAAGCATCCGCAGCTACTAACGTTCATTAAGGTAAAACATAACCACAAGGTATAGCATTAAGATATATTGGTCCCCCTTCAATCCCATATGCATCAATTTCTATGCTAGGTAGAAGCTTCTGTCACTCTTGCCCTCCAATACATAGTCCTATCAACATACAACTAACCGTATGGTGTGATCCACGCGCGCGCTCATATGATGAGCACCAAAGGACAACAACATAACCACAAGCAAATTAAATCAATCATAGCAATTCATCAACCACCAATAGGACAACGAAAATCTACTCAGACATCATAGGATGGCAACACATCATTGGATAATAATATGAAGCATAAAGCACCATGTTCAAGTAGAGGGTACAGCGGGTTGCGGGAGAGTGGACCACTGTAGATAGAGGGGGGAAGGTGATGGAGATGTTGGTGAAGATGGCGGAGATGTTGGTGTAGATCGCGGTGATGATGATGGTCCCCGGCAGCGCTCTGGCGCCACCGGAAGCAAGGGGGAGAGGGCCCCCCTCCTTCTTCTTCTTCTTCCTTGACCTTCTCCCTAGATGGGAGAAGGGTTTCTCCTCTGGTCCTTGGCTCCCATGGCGTGGGAGGGGCGAGAGCCCCTTCGATATTCGATATATCTCTCTGTCTCTCTCTGTTTCTGCGTTCTCAGATTCTGCCCCTTCACCGTTTCTTTTATATCCGGAGATCTGTAACTCCGATTGGGGTGAATCTTTTGCCCAGATTTTTCTCATAAAATTAGCTTTCTGGCGGCAAAAGAAGAGCGTCAACCGCCTTACGGGTGGCCCAAGAGAGTGCCAGGCATGCCGAGGGGGGAGGGCGCGCCCCCTATCTCCTGGCCACCTCGTGCACCGTATCGTGTTGATTCTTCCTCCGGAAAATCCCAAATATTCCGAAATAATTCTCCGTCCATTGTTATCCCGTTTGGATTCTGTTTGATATTGAGTTTCTGCGAAACATAAAACATGCAACAAACAGGAACTGGCACTGGACACTGGATCAATATGTTAGTCCCAAAAATAGTATAAGAAGTTGCCAAAAGTATATGAAAGTTGAAGAATATTGGCATGGAACAATCAAAAATTATAGATACGACGGAGACGTATCAGTTGCCCCTAACAAATATTATGACACTTCATTCAGAACAATTCGTTCATTACACCTGAATTTAGACAAGGTTAAATACATACGTTTGCTTTCCTCCAGCTGCTTCTTCACGTGGCCGAGCTCCTCCTCGGCCCGCTCTAGATTCTTCTTCAGTCCGGTGACTTCCGCAGTGTGAGCAGTCGCAGCTAGCAGCGACGTCTGCTTATTCACATAGACATATCAGATTAGACTCCTGCAGAAATTATATGATCCTCTATTCGGTTTACAATTACGTTGATTACCTCAAAGCCTATTAGAAGGCTAGTGCAGGCTTCGGTCAGTCCGCTTTTCGCGGACTGGACCTTCTCAATCACCGTACTCATAAGAGTACGGTGTTGTTCAACAATGGAAGCGCCTCGCAGCGCTTCCAGCAATCTATCCAGTGCCTCTAGAGGGACAAAGGTCACTGATAGAGTTGGTTCGCCCCCCTCTTTTGAAAGAGGCGGCCTGTCTGAGTCCGGAGCCACATCAACCTCCGAAGCTATATTCGGTTGGGGCCTGAATTGCATACGGCCCCCATCGTCGGTGTCCATGGGGGTTAGCTCCCCCATGTGTTCGGTGCTACCTTTTGACCACTAGGCTGGTTGTTTCCCTCAGTTTTGATGCAAAGAGGAAAGGGTGATGCAGCAAAGTAGCGTAAGTATTTCCCTCAGTTTTGAGAACCAAGGTTTCAATCCAGTAGGAGGCTCCTCAAAAGTCCCACGCACCTACACAAACAAACAAGAACCTCATAACCAACGCGATAAAGGGGTTGTCAATCCCTTCACAGAAATTTGGAAAAGTGAGATCTGATAGAAATAATAAGATAAGATAAATATTTTTGGTATTTTTATGATATAGATTGGAAAATAAAAGATGCAAATAAAAGTAGATGGGAAACTTATATGATAAAAGATAGACCCGGGGGCCATAGGTTTCACTAGTGGCTTCTCTCAAGATAGCATAAGTATTACGGTGGGTGAACAAATAACTGTCAAGGAATTGATAGAAAAGAGCATAGTTATGAGATTATCTAGGCATGATCATGTATATAGGCATCACATCCGTGACAAGTAGATCGAAACAATTCTGCATCTACTACTATTACTCCATGCATCGACCGACTCCTGCCTGCATCTAGAGTATTAAGTTCATGAAGAATAGAGTAAAACATTAAGAAAGATGACATGATGTAGAGGGATAAACTCATGCAATATGATATAAACCCCATATTTTTATCGTCGATGGCAACAATACAATACGTGCCTTGCTGCCCCTGCTGTCAATGGGAAATGACACCGCAAGATTGAACCCAAAGCTAAGCACTTCTCCCATTGCAAGAAAGATCAATCTAGTAGGCCAAACCAAACTGATAATTCGAAGAGACTTGCAAAGATAACCAATCATATATAAATGAATTCAGAGAAGATTCAATTATTTCTCATAGATAAACATGATCATAAACCCACAATTCATCGGATCTCGACAAACACACCGCAAAAAGAGTTACATCAAATAGATCTCCAAGAAGATCAAGGAGAACTTTATATTGAGATTCAAAGAGAGAGAAGAAGCCATCTAGCTAATAACTTTGGACCCGAAGGTCTGTGGTAAACTACTCACAACTTATCGAAGAGGCCTTGGAGATGATGTAGAGGCCCTCCATGGTCGATTCCCCCTCCGGCGGAGCGCCGACAAAGGCTCCAAGATGGGATCTCGCGGATACAGAAGGTTGCGGCGGTGGAATTAGGTTTTCCTGGTGCTCCCCGATGGTGGCCCACGAGGGTGGGGGCGTGCCGAGCACCCTTGTGGCTGCCTCGCTTGTTGCTTGACGTCCACTCCAAGTCTCTTGGTTTGCATTTGTTACAAAAATATTGCTGCCGAAGGTTTCATCCCGTTTGGACTCTGTTTGATATTCCTTTTCTTCGAAACACTGAAATAGGCAAAAAAACAGCAATTCGGGCTGGGCCTCCGGTTAGTAGGTTAGTCCCAGAAATGATATAAAACTGTAAAGTAAAGCCCATAAACATCCAAAACGGGTAATATAATAGCATGGAACAATAGAAAATTATAGATACGTTGGAGACGTATCAAGCATACCAAAGCTTAATTCCTACTCGTCCTCGCGTAGGTAAACGATAAAAACAGAATTTTTGATGTGGAATGCTACCTAGCATATTTTTCAATGTAATTTTCTTTATTGTGGCATGAATGTTCAGATCCAAATGATTCAAAATAGAAGTTCATATTGACATGATAAACAATAATACTTCAAGCATACTAACAAAGCAATCATGTCTTCTCAAAATAGCATGGCTAAAGAAAGTTATCCCCACAAAATCATATAGTCTGGCTATTCTCTATCTTCATCACACAAAGTATTTAATCATGCACAACCCCAATAACAAGCCAATCAATTGTTTCATACTTTAGTATTGTCAAACTTTTTGAACTTTCATGCAATACATGAGCGTGAGCCATGGACATAGCACTGTATGTGGAATAGAATGGTGGTTGTGGAGAAGACAAAAATGGAGAAGATAGCATCACATCAACTAGGCGTATCAACGGGCTACGGATATGCCCATTAATATATATCAATGTGAGTGAGTAGGGTTTGCCATGCAACGGATGCACTAAAGCTATAAATGTATGAAAGCTCAATAAAGGAAACTAAGTGGGTGTGCATCCAACTTGCTTGCTCAAGAAGACCTAGGGCATTTTGAGGAAGCCCATCGTTGGAATATACAAGCCAAGTTCTATAATGAAAAATTCCCACTAGTATATGAAAGTGACAACATAGGAGACTCTCTATCATGAAGATCATGGTGCTACTTTGAAGACAAGTGTGGTAAAAGGATAGTAACATTGTCCCTTCTCTCTTTTTCTTGCATTTTTTTATTTGGCCTTTTTTTTGGCCTTTCACTTGTTTTTGTAAAGTCCAAAGTCTCATGCTGACTTGTGGGGGAATCATAGTCTCCATCATCCATACCTCACTTGGGATAATGCTCTAATAATGAAGATCATCACACTTTTATTTACTTACAACTCAAGATTACAACTCGATACTTAGAACAAGATATGACTTTATATGAATGCCTTCGGCGGCGCACCGGGATATGCAATGAATCAAGAGCGAAATGTATGGAATTATGAAGGTGGTTTTGTCACAAATACGATGTCAACTACATGATCATGCAAAGAGCAATATGGCAATGATGATGCGTGTCATAATAAACGGAACGGTGGAAAGTTGCATGGCAATATATCTCGGAATGGCTATGGAAATACCATAATAGGTAGGTATGGTGGCTGTTTTGACGAAGGTATATGGTGGGTGTATGGTACACTACTAGGAAAAGGCCTACTAATGGCACACCGGTTTTGCCTACTAATGGCGCACTACCGGTGTGCCATTACTATCACGCCACTAGTATTTTTTACTAACGGCGCACCACGACTAATGGCGCACCACGCAGTGCGCCATTAGTATAGCCCATGGTGCGCCATTAGTATCTGGTATACTAATGGTGCACCACATAGAAGTGCGTCATTAGTAACATTTTTTTCAAAATATTTTTTTTAATTTTTTTTTCGTTTTTTTCTTAATCTCAGGTCACTATGGCTTAATCTTGGGTCAATATGCTTAAACTCAGGTCAAATCGCACTCCGTGGTCAAACTTCCCGAAAGGTCACCCATCCTCACACTACTCCAGCCCAAGCATGCTTACCTTTAGAGTTCTATCCAACCCCAGCAACAGCTCACTTCACAGGCACTTGTTGATATATCTAGCATATCAATCCTATTATACCTTGTTGATGTCTAGGACTTTGTTCATGTCCATGACTATGATGAAATTTTGAAAAATATTTCAAACTCCCCGGTCATATTATGTATCATTTTTTGAAAAACAATTCAAAAAAAATTCAAAACCAATTTTTTTTCTATTACTAGTGGCGCACCACATCCATGGTGTGCCACTAGTAAGTTTGAAATTTTTTGAATTTTTTTGCCTCTAGATCTTGAAAGCCCCGAAATTTTTTTTCTGTTAGGTTTTTGGGGATTTTGAAAATGTTTAACGGGGTTCCCCCGTTAAATTTGGATGAAATTTTCGAGTAGATGATTTTTCATATAAAAAACTTTTTAATCCGAGTTCGTATGCAAAAGTTATGGCAATTTTACAAATTTCCAGAGAGATTTTGCAAAAAAAGTCGAAATTCATATTTGTAAATTTTCCCAACAACTAGACCACATATCACACGGGAAACTTATTTTCTTTTATTTTTTTGACATTTTTATCATTTTCTTTTTTTTAAAACTGAAAAGGCGATCCGGGGGGGGGTGCATTCGGGAACTTTTGGGCCA
>NC_041383.1:798928756-798966691 GCF_002162155.2 Triticum dicoccoides | reverse complement strand
AACAATTTTTTTTTAATTTTTTTTTCAAAACTACTAATGGCGCACGGTGGGTGTGGTGCGCCATTACTATGTCAACTAGTAATGGCGCACCACTCCCACGGTGCGCCATTAGTAGTTTTGAAAAAATTAATTTTTTTTACTAATGGCGCACCATGGGATGTGGTGCGCCATTAGTATTTGCACACTAATGGCGCACCAACACATGGTGCGCCATTAGTATTTAGTAATGGCGCACCACATGTACAGTGCGCCATTAGTGTCCATCCCATCTATAGCCCTTTTCCTAGTAGTGGTACCGGCGAAAGTTGCGCGGCACAAGAGAGGCTAGCAATGGTGGGATGGTGAGAGTGCGTATAATCCATGGACTCAACATTAGTCATAAGAACTCGTATAGTTATTGCAAAAATCTACTAGCCGTTGAAAACAAAGTACTATGTGCATGCTCCTAAGGGGATAGATTGGTAGGAAAATTCCATCGCTCGTCCCCGACCGCCACTCATAAGGAAGACAATCAATAAATAAATTATGATCCAACTTTATCACAAAGTGGTTCACCATACGTGCATGCTACAGGAATCACAAACTTCAACACAAGTATTCCTCAAATTCATAATTACCCCACTAGCATGACTTTAATATCACCATCCTCATATCTCAAAACAATTATCAAGCATCAAATTGATCATAGCATCCAATTCACTTTTTATGATAGTTTTTATTATACCCAACTTGGATGTCCATCATTCTAGGACCAATTTTATAACCATCCATAGCAAATACCATGCTGTTCTAAAAGACTCTCAAAATAATATAAGTGAAGCATGAGATATAAACAATTTCTACAAAATTAAAGCCACCGCCATGCTCTAAAAGATATAAGTGAAGTACTAGAGCAAAAATTATCTAGCTCAAAAGATATAAGTGAAGCACATAGAGTATTCTAATAAATTCAAATCAAGTGGGTCCCTCCCCAAAAGGTGTGTACAGCAAGGATGATTGTAGTAAACTAAAAAGCAAAGACTCATATCATACAAGACGCTCCAAGCAAAACACATATCATGTGACGAATAAAAATATAGCTCCAAGTAAAGTTACCGATAGACAAAGACGAAAGAGGGGATGCCTTCCGGGGCATCCCCAAGCTTAGGGTTTTGGTTATCCTTGAATATCTTGGTGTGCCATGGTCATCCCCAAGCTTAAGATCTTGCCACTCCTTATTCAATATTCCATCAAATCTTTACCCAAAACTTGAAAACTTCACAACACAAAACTCAATAGGAAATCTCATAAGCTCCGTTAGTGCAAGAAAGAAAAACCACCACATAAAGTACTATCATGAACTCATTATTTATTTATATTGGTGTTAAACCAACATTCCAACTTCTCTATGGTTCATACCCCCCGATACTAGCCATAGATGCATCAAAATAAGCAAACAACACATGAAATACAGAATCTATCAAAAACAGAACAGTCTGTAGCAATCTGTAACTTTCGAATACTTCTGGAATGCTACAAATCCTACCCAAATAGGAAGCCCAGGGAAATTTGTCTATTTATATACAGCAAAAAGAATGAATGCAAAAGCACGTTTCTGTGATTTAGTAAAATTATTTTCATGCATGCAAAGTTTCTGTTTTTCAGCAGAATCAAATTAACTATCACCCTAGGTTATCCTATAGGTTCTACTTGGCAGAAACACTAATTAAAACATGAAAACACATCTAAACAGAAGCTAGATGAAATATTTATTACTAAACAGAAGAAAAAAGCAAAAAAAAAGTTGGGTTGCCTCCCAACAAGCGCTATCGTTTAACGCCCCTAGCTAGGCAATGATAATTTTAATGATGCTCACATGAAAGACAAGAATTGAAGCGCAAAGAGAGCATCATGAAACACGTGACAAACACATCTAAGTCTAACATACTTCCTATGCATAGGCATATTATAAGCAAACAAATTTGAAAGGCAAGAAAAAACTAGCATATGCAAGGAAGAAGAAAGAGACGATAGCAATCTCAACATGACGAGAGGTAATTTAGTAACATGAAAATTTCTACAACCATATTTTCCTCTCTCATAATAATTACATGTAGGATCATAAGAAAATTCAACAACATAGCTATCACAAAACATAATCTTAACACGATCCACATGTATGCCAAGTTGACACTCTTCCAAAATAGTGGGATTAAGATTAACTAAAGTCATGACCTCTCCAAACCCACTTTTATCAAAAACTTCATAAGATTGAACATTCTCCAAATATGTGGGATCTAAAGTTGACACTCTTCCAAACCCAGTTTCAATATTATTGCTAACATTATTATCAATCTCATATTCATGAAGGGGCTCAAATAAATTTTCAAAATCGTAAGAAGAATCACCCCAATCGTGGTTATTGCAACAAGTAGTAGATATAGAAAAACTAGCATCCCCAAGCTTAAGGTTTTGCATATTATTAGCACAATTGACATCAAGAGAATTTATAGTAAAATAATTGCAATCATGCTTTTTATTCAAGGAGCTATCATGAATCTCTTCATAAATTTCTTCATCACAATTTTCAGATTCATGAATTTCAAGCAAAACCTCATAAAGATAATCTAGTGCACACAACTCACTAGCAATTGGTTCAACATAATTGGATCTCTTAAAAAGATTAGGAAGTGGATGAGGATCCATAAACTTCTAGAAGGCAAAGATGCAAGCAAAAGGAAGGCACATAGACACTAGATCGAACGGAAGAGGGAAAATGAAACGGCAAGGGTGAAGTGGGGGAGAGGAAAACGAGAGGCAAACGACAAATAATGTAATGCGAGGGAGATGAGTTTGTGATGGGTACTTGGTATGTCTTGACTTGAGCGAAGACCTCCCCGGCAATGGCGGCAGAAATCCTTCTTCCTACCTTTTGAGCACTGTGTTGGTTTTTACCTTGAAGAGGAAAGGGTGATGCAGCAAAGTAGCGTAAGTATTTCCCTCAGTTTTGAGAACCAAGGTATCAATCCAGTAGGAGGCTCCTCAGAAGTCCCACGCACCTACACAAACAAACAAGAACCTCACAACCAACGCGATAAAGGGGCTGTCAATCCCTTCACGGAAACTTGCAAAAGTGAGATCTGATAGAGATAATAAGATAAGATAAATATTTTTGGTATTTTTATGATATAGATTGGAAAATAAAAGATGCAAATAAAAGTAGAAGGGAAACTTATATGATAAAAGATAGACCCGGGGGCCATAGGTTTCACTAGTGGCTTCTCTCAAGATAGCATAAGTATTACGGTGGGTGAACAAATTACTGTCGAGCAATTGATAGAAAAGCGCATAGTTATGATATTGTCTAGGCATGATCATGTATATAGGCATCACGTCCTGTGACAAGTAGATCGAAACGATTCTACATCTACTACTATTACTCCACACATCGACCGACTCCTGCCTGCATCTAGAGTATTAAGTTCGTGAAGAACAGAGTAACGCATTAAGAAAGATGACATGATGTAGAGGGATAAACTCATGCAATATGAGATAAACCCCATCTTTTTATCCTTGATGGCAACAATACAATACGTGCCTTGCTGCCCCTGCTGTCACTGGGAAAGGACACCGCAAGATTGACCCCAAAGCTAAGCACTTCTCCAATTGCAAGAAAGATCAATCTAGTAGGCCAAACCAAACTGATAATTCGAAGAGACTTGCAAAGATAACCAATCATACATAAAAGAATTCAAAGAAGATTCAATTATTTCTCATAGATAAACTTGATCATAAACCCACAATTCATCGGATCTCAACAAACACACCGCAAAAAGAGTTACATCGAATAGATCTAAAAGAAGATCGAGGAGAACTTTGTATTGAGATTCAAAGAGAGAGAAGAAGCCATCTAGCTAATAACTATGGACCTGAAGGTCTGTAGTAAACTACTCACAACTCATCGTAGAGGCCTTGGAGATGATGTAGAGGCCCTCCGTGGTCGATTCCCCCTCCGGCGGAGCGCCGGCGCAGGCTCCAAGATGGGATCTCATGGATACAGAAGGTTGCGGCGGTGGAATCAGGTTTTCGTGGTGCTCCCCGATGGTTTCAGGGTACGGGAGTATATATAGTAGGAAGAAGTAGGTCGGTTGACGCTCGAGGGGCCCACGAGGGTGGGGGCGCACCCACCCCCAGGGGGCGCGCCGGGCACCTTCGTGTCCGCCTCGCTTGTTGCTTGACGTCCACTCCAAGACTCCTGGTTTGTATTTGTTCCAAAAAGATCGCTCCCGAAGGTTTCATCCTGTTTGGCCTCTGTTTGATATTCCTTTTATCCGAAACACTGAAATAGGCAAAAAACAGCAATTCGGGCTGGGCCTCCAGTTAGTAGGTTAGTCCCAAAAATGATATAAAAGTGTAAAGTAAAGCCCATAAACATCCAAAACGGGTAATATAATAGCATGGAACAATCAAAAAATATAGATACGTTGGAGATGTATCATTCGGCAGCCGTGTTCTCACCCTACAGCATCACCAGGACGGCCTCTTGAGCCTCTCCTTGGCCTGGGATCCTTCGAGACAACACCTCGGTGTTGACCACGGCCTTGGGTGAGGAGGCCGTCGGAAGGGACCCGCTGTCCATTGCCGATGGGTCCAGCGACCCCTCCGAAGAAGAGGATAACTCGATGTTGGACTAGGCCAGACTGCTGGTGCATGATCCAGCATGTTAAAAACAATAAAGTAAAAAAGGCTGGATATATTACCGTGTCCGGACACTTACGATTTGGCCAGGGGCTTGTCCCTGGGCTCCCACTCCGAGCTGCTGTTGGTGGCCGCTATGGAGTTGTCCGGAAGGGAAGTTTTCCCCTTCTTGGACGTCTTGGCCTCCAGGTGCGTGGAGGTCGTCCTCTTCTTTCTCCCTCTTACGGGGGTGGGGTGGGGGTGGGGAGTGGATTTCTTCTTCTTCTTCCTCCCCTTCCTCGTCGTCTTCGGTGATGGAGGAGCGATCCTCGATGACTTCAGACATTGCGTCCGAAGCGCCCTTGCGACGCAGACCATCTTTGGTCCCCTTGGCCTTCTATTTGGACTTCTTCTCCGGCACCTCATAAGGCGCCGGAAACAACATCTTCGTCAGAAGCGGGGTTTCTGGGCCTTCAGGCAGCGGAGCCGGACAGTCAATCCGCTCCGCTATCTCTATCCAGGCCTGAAAAAATTGATAGGGAGGCTTAGCTTCCTTCCTCAAATATGGCAGTAAAGGGTATACCTTGAAAACATGAAACAACTTACCGGATTAGCCTGGCGAGTTAGGCTAAGCCCACGATCTTCGGTCTTGGGCGGTGGTGTCTCGCTGGCCTTGAAGAGCACCTTCCAGATGTCTTAGTGCGTCGCGCCGAAGAGCTCTAGTAGTGTCTGGTGCTTGGCCGGATCGAACTCCCACAAATTGCAAGTCCGGCGTTGGTACGGAAGGATCCGGTGAATGAGCATAACCTATATCATGTTGACGAGCTTGATTCTCTTGTTTATCTTGTTCTGGACGCACGTCTGGAGCCCTGTCAGCTTGTCCAAAGAACCCCAGGCCAGGCGCTTCTCTTGCCAGGAGGTGAGCCACATCGGGACTCCGGATCGGAATGCGGGGCCGCCATCCAAATGGTGTCGCGCGGCTCGGCGATGTAGAACCACCCCGACTGCCACCCTTTGACAGTCTCCACAAAGGAACCTTCGGGCCAGATGACATTGGGCATCTTGACCACCGTGGCGCTCCGCACTCTGCTTGTTGGCCGCTCACCACCTTCGGTTTCACATTGAAGGTCTTCAGCCATAGGCTGAAGTGAGGTGGGATGCGGAGGAAGGCCTCGCACACGACAATAAATGCCGAGATGTTGAGGATAGAGTTGGGGGGCCAAATCATGGAAGTCCAGCCCGTAGTAGTACATCAGTCCGCGGACAAATGGGTGGAGGGGGAATCCTAGCCCGCGGATGAAGTGTGTAAGGAACACCACCCTCTCTTTGGGCTTCGGGGTGGGGACGATTTGTCCCTTGGCCGGTAGTCAATGAGCGATGTCCTTGGCCAGGTACCCGGCCTCCCGGAGCTCCTTGATGTCCTTCTTCTTGATGTAGGAGGCCATCCACTTGCCTCCAACTCTAGATCCGGACATGATTGGAGTGCTTTTTTGGGCAGAGAAGGCGAGAGCTTGGGCGCTGGAGCTCGAGAATGGATGGGCAGAGGAAGGGGAAGGCGTGGGTGAACAAGGATGAATCCTTATCCCTTTATAAAGGCAGTAAAAGTCATGTGCCTCCCTGTTCACCTTAAAATCCGCCTATTCCCCAAGCGCCGTGCAGATGACACGGTTGGTCTACCCATGCCCATATTGATGAGAATCCCGTGATAAGGGGACACGATCTCTACTTTGACAAGACGTGCCAATGAAACCGCACCTCGAAATACGGAGCGGCAGGCTAAGAAACGGTTCGAATAATGGCCGGGCAGTGGCGTGATGTCACGCTACAAAAAGTTGTCAGCGGATTGGACTCGTGACATATTATACTCTCTACGGTTGTGTGTGCTACTTGTTTTGCAGGACCGGACACGTTTTCTATGTTCAGAAGGCTATGTTGGAATATTCGGAGGAGGAACCCGCCTTGCAATGCCGAAGACAATCCGCGTGCTGGACTCATTGTCATTGAAGCCTGGTTCAGGGGCTACTGAGGGAGTCCCGGATTAAGGGGTCCTCGGACAGCCGGACTGTATACTTGGTCCGGACTGTTGGACTATGAAGATACAAGATAGAAGACTTCGTCCCGTGTCCGGATGGGACTCTCCTTTGCGTGGAAGGCAAGCTTGGCGATTCGGATATGTAGATTCCTGTCTCTGTAACCAACTTTGTACAACCCTATCCCCCCCGGTGTCTATATAAACCGAAGGGATTAGACTTCTACGGTTTAGCCACAACAATCATAACCTCATAGGCCAGACTTCTAGGGTTTAGCCATTACGATCTTGTGGTAGATCAACTCTTGTAATACTCATATTCATCAAGATCAATCAAGCAGGAAGTAGGGTATTACCTCCATAGAGAGGGCCCGAACCTGGGTAAACATTGTGTCCCCCGCCTCCTGTTACCATTAGCCTTAGACGCGCAGTTCGGGACCCCCTACCCGAGAGCCGCCGGTTTTGATACCGATACCCACATCTTTATAAGAAGGATTAGATGATATTATTAGATGTTGTGTACCTGAGCATGAACAGGAACAAATCCTACGGAAATGTCACTCTAAAGCTTGTGGAGGACATCATGTGGGATACAGAACCGCTCATAAGGTATTGCAATCTAGTTTTTATTGGCCTACTCTCTTCAAGGATGCCCGTAAGTTTGTCTCGTCTTGTCATGAATGCCAAAGAATAGGTAATATCGGTAAGCGTCAAAAAATGCCTATGAATTATTCACTTGTTATTGAACCATTTGATGTTTGGGGATTTGATTTCAGGGGACCTTTTCCTTGCTCTAATGGGTATACACATATTTTGGTTGCTATTGATTATATTACTAAGTGGGTAGAAGCTATTCCAACCAGTAGTGTTGATCACAACACCTCTATTAAAATGCTTAAGGAAGTTATTTTCCCATGGTTTGGAGTCCCTAGATATTTAATGACTGATGGTGGTTCACACTTTATTCATGTTTCTTTCTGTAAAATGCTTGCTAAGTAGGATGTTAACCATAGAATTGCATCGCTTTATCATCCTCAGTCTAGTGGTCAAGTTGAACTTAGCAATAGAGAAATAAAACTAATCTTACATAAGACAATCAATTGGTCCCGGAAGAATTGGTCTAAGAAATTAAATGATGCACTTCGGGCTTATAGAACATCTTATAAAAATCCTATGGCTATGTCTCCATATAAAATGGTTTATGGAAAAGCTTGTCATTTACCTCTAGAGTTAGAACACAAAGCATATTGGGCAATTAAAGAACTCAATTATGATTTCAAACTTGCTGGTGAAAAGTGGCTATTTGATATTAGCTCATTAGATGAATGGAGAACCCTGGCTTATGATAATCCAAAGTTATTCAAAGAAAAAGTAAAAAGATGGCATGACAAAAGAATCGAAAAGCGTGAGTTCAAAGTTGGAGAATATGTTCTTTTGTACAACTCTCATTTCAGATTCTTTGCAGGAAAACTCCTCTCCAAATGGGAAGGACCCTATGTCATCAAGGAGGTCTATCGATCTGGAGCTATTAAAGTAAATAATGCCGAAGGTACTAACCCGAAGGTTGTCAATGGGCAACGAATAAAACACTATATCTCAGGTACACCCATTAATGTTGAAAGCAATATCATCCAAACTTTGACACCGGAAGAACACATAAGGGAAACCTTTTGGAACACCCCAGAATCATGAAAAAAGGGAGGTGCGTGATACGGTAAGTAAACGGACTCCGAAAAATCCGCAAAAATATTTTTTCTCAGTTTTGGAATATTTAAAAAATTAGGAAAATAAGAAACTTCCAGGAAAGTGACCCTGGTGGGCATGATACACCAGGGCATCCCTGGCATGCCAGACGCGCCCAGGTGTGTTGTGCCCACCTTGGGTACTTTCCGGACTCTGTTTTTCTTCTGTTCTGCTTGTTCTCCAAGATAAAAAAATCTTTACATACCTCCCGAACCTGCTGACCTCCGTATCACGGAGAAATCTCCTGATTTCTTTTCTCTCCCTTTTCCTGTCAGATCTTAAATTATGTCGTCCCAAGACTCAGAGGGTGAGAGCTACGTTGCAGATTATATCGCAAACTCCAATGTCTATGGGGATGTGGAGCCATATGGCTGGACTTCGGAGGAGGGAGAAGACTATGATCCTAAGGGGAAAGAGGAGACGAGCTCGGAGGAGGATGAAGTTCCGTTGCCCCAACCTGGGGACATGCATGTTGAATTTAAGAAGTCAAGTCTCCCCAACAAAGCAAAGAGGCCTAAGATCCAGTTTAACCCTTTTCGTCTCTTGCAGGAAAATAAGCAAGATTTATGCAAAAAAGGTGTTGGAGCTTGAGTGGGAGATTCACGAACTGAAAGATGATAATTCCGTCCTGAGGCGTAAGCTAAGGAAGAAAGACAAACCCACTACTTCATCACCACCACCTCCTTCTTCACCACTAAAAGAAAACTGAGTATCGGGTATGGTCACTCCCCTTGGCTTTCGCCAAGATTGCGGGAGGTGCCCCGGTATCATATAATCTCCACTATCTTTTGCCTTTACTTTCTTAGTTCGATCCATGGTTATCTTTTGCTTTTAGATGTTTAGTTCGATCCCTTCTTTTTGAGAGTTTGCTTAGTGATCAATCCATGTAATCGTGTGCGAGATATATAATAAAGTTTAGTTTGAGTTTTCCCTTCTTTACTTTCTTGTCTCAATAAAAAGAAAGGAAATAATGAAAAGGATCATATGCTAAACTTATGGTAGGTGATGACATTACACAAGGAAAAGTATAAGTAGATTTTTTTGTAGATTGACTAACATAGCATGGGTCAATGATGCATCTCATGAAAGATAATAAGGGAAGAGAAGATTCACAAACAAATACACTATCCTGGAAATGTTTTGTTATTGTGAGAACCCATCAAAATATTATAGGCCAAAATTGTTGATGTTGGACAAGGAAGACAACTTAATGATTTATGTTTGTTCATATTCACGTAGAAGTTATATTGTCATAGATCCTTCAACATGTGGTGCTTGCCCCTATCTTTGCTAGCCAAAAACTCCGCACTAAGTAGAGATACTACTTGTGCATCGAAAACCCTTAAACCCCAAATCTTGTTTGAGAGTCCACCATACCTACCTATGGATTGAGTAAGATCCTTCAAGAAAGTTGTCATCGGTGCAAAAAGGGCAATAAAAATTGCTTATAAAAGTGTGAGATCATTTAGTGTCAGGGAAAATTGAGCGTTGTACGAACTTGTGATGGCAAAGAATAAAAGTGATAGACTGCATAATAAAGGTTGCCATCACAAGGGGCAATATAACGTGACATTCTCTTGCACTAAGGGGTTGAGCATACAAACAAAAATTGCATGGCAACCTCTTCTTCTCTCTACGAAGGGCCTATCTTTTATTTTCACGTATTTACTTTCATGCAAGAGTCAAAGTTTTCTCTCTATTCCTTTTATTTTTCTCCTTTGGCAAGCATCATGTGGCGAGGAAAGATCTAGGCACATATATCCAGTTGAATATGGGTAGCATGCGTTATTATTGTTGACATCACCATTGAGGTGAATGCATTGGGAGGCGAAACTATAAGCCCCTATCTTTGTATGTATCCGGTTGAAACGTTTTGCTCATGTGTAAGCGGTGAGTGTTAGCAATCATAGAAGACTAAATGATGGTTGAGTATGTGGACATGCCTAAAGGCTCCAATACGTGACCCTTCCTGAAAATATGATGAATTGTAGTTGCAAAATTGACTGAGAACATAGTTTGTTGGTTTCCAATAGAGTTTATGCTTTATACTTCAATGTTGTGATGAATTGTCACTTGTTCATGAGAAGTCTATGATAAAAGTTCTATGATAAAAGTTTTATGTTAAAGTTAATTGCTATTATAATAAGGTACATGATGTTGCTATGTCTGTTTTTTGTTTTTTTGTCGACACCTCTCTCTCTCTCTCTAAGCATGTGGACATGTTTTTCGATTTCAGTTTTCGCTTGAGGACAAATGAGGTCTAAGCTTGGGGCAGTTGATACGTCCATTTTGCATCATGTTTTCCTACTGTTATTTATGTTGTGTTATAGTATTATAATGCTTTTTGGAGTAATTATAATGCCTTTTCTGTCATAATATGCAAGGTATGCACAAAGGGGGAGAATTCTGGCAGCTCGAAATCTAGACCTGAAAAAGCTACGTCAAGCTACCTATTCTGCACAACACCGAATGAGCTGAAACTCCATGAGGATTTTTTATGGAATACATAAGAAATATTGGAGCAAATAAGTACCAGAGGGGGGCCACCAGGTGGGCACAACCCACCTGGGCATGCCTGGAGGCCCAGGCGCACCCTGGTGGGTGCTGCCCTCCTCGGCCCACCTCCGGTGCCCATCTTCTGGTATATAATTCATTTTGACCTAAAACAATTGAGGAGAGGACTTTCGGGGTGAAGCGCCGCTGTTTCGAGGCCGAACTTGGGCATGGGCACTTTTGCCCTCCGGTGCAGCGATTCCGCCAGGGGAACTTCGCTCCCGGAGGGGGAAATCATCATCATCATCATCACCAACAACTCTCCCATCTTGGGGAGGGCTATCTTCATCAACATCTTCAACAGCACCAACTCCTCTCAAACCCTAGTTCATCTCTTGTGTTCAATCTTTGTACCGGAACTATAGATTGGTCCTTGTGGGTGAATAGTAGTGTTGATTACATCTTGTAGTTGATTACTATATGGTTTATTTGGTGGAAGATTATATGTTCAGATTCATTATGCTATTTAATACCCCTCTGATCTTGAGCATGCTTATCATTCTTGAGTCGTTACTTTCGTTCTTGAGGTCACGTGACAAAACATGTTGCAAGTAATCATGTGAACTTGATATGTGTTTCATATTTCGATGATATGTATGCTGTCATTCTCTTAGTGGTGTCATGTGAATGTCGACTACATGACACTTCATCATATTTGGGCCTAAGGGAATGCATTGTAGAGTAGTTGTTAGATGATGGGTTGCGAGAGTGATAGAAGCTTAAACCTCTGTTTATGCGCTATTCCGTAAGGAACTGATTGGTTCCAAAAGTTTAATGCTACGGTTAGAATTTATTCTTAATACTTTTAACGTAGTTGCGGATGCTTGTGAGAGGGTTAATCATAAGTAGGAGGTTTTTTCAAGTAAGAACATCACCTAAGCATCGGTCCACCCACATACCAAATTATCAAAGTAGCGAACACGAATTAAGCCAACATGATGAAAGTGACTAGATGAAATTCCCGTGTACCCTCAAAACACTTTCTTATCATAAGAGACCATTTTGGCCTGTCCTTTGCCTCAAAAGGATTGGGCTACCTTGCTGCACTTCTGAACTACTATCGTTACTTGCTCATTACAAATTATCTTGCTATCAAACTACCCAGCTACTTACAATTTTAGCACTTGCAGACATTACCCTGCTGAAAACTACTTGTCATTTCCTTCTGCTCCTCATTGGGTTCAACACTCTTACTTATTGAAAAGGCTAAAATTGACCCCATATACTTGTGGGTCATCAACGGCTTCAGGGGTAGCGACGGCGATGGTGGGGGCGGCGGGCGGCGTCGGGGCAGCCTGGCAGCGTCGATGTAGTCGGCATCGTCGGGGGCAACCGCGAGATGGAAGTGAAAAATTCCTAAGTGTTGGTTATATAGCAAACCCTTTGGTCCCGGATTGTATTACCAACCGGGACCAATGCTACCCTTTGGTCCCGGTTCTTAACACCAACTGGGACCAAAGGTCTCTTTTCAGCAGCCCAAAGGCCCGGAAGCAGAGACCTTTGGTCTCGCTTGGTGGCACAAACCGGGACCTCCGCCACCCTTTGGTCCCGGTTGGTGGGACGAACCGGTACCAAAGGGGGGCATTGGTCCCTGTTGGTGCTGCCAGGGGCCAAATGTTTACTCCCACCTCGCTAGTTAAGAGAGCTCGAGAGTGGTTTATAAGCATTGCTGCACCCACCCTCTCGAGCTCCTATGAACTGCAGGCTTGCTAGCCTAATCTAACGCTCTTCTGCCTATGGGCCTACTGGGCCTGCTGAGGGCCTGAATCCTGGCCCAACAAGCTGGTTTGGTTTCTAGTCGTATTCAGGCCGTGGTGGCCCAGTAGGCGGCTTTTTTTTTAAAAAAATCCAGTTTTTTTGTTTGTTGCTTTATTTATTTTATTTTGTTTGTACTTACTGTTTTTGAATGATTCTTTTTTGCTTTTAGGTCACAAAAATTATAAACTTTCTGTTATTGCCATTAGTTTTCGAATTTGAATTGTTTAAATCTGAATTCTTTGAAATGGTGTGAATCACCAGTTTCTGAATAACTTTACTATAAAAATAGATTTTCTAGTGATTCCTTTTCCTGCTATTTAATGTTACTACGTTTTATCATTATATTCAATTTCGTAATTTTTAGATTATTTTCAAAGTTTGTTTTAATCAAAAACAGATTTTGTTATGATTCTTTTTGCTATTGAAGAATAATATAGTTTTGTTTTAGTTTATCATAACAGAATATTTTACTTTATTATTTTTAGTTCATTCTTTTTGCTATTAGAGTTTCATAAAAGTTTTCTAGTTTATTGTTTTTGCTATTAGTTCATTATTTGAGCTAAATGACCCTGAAATTGAAAAGCACTACAAATGAACTCTAAAAAGGTTGAAAGTTGGCATGGTATCATCATTTCACCCACATAGCATGTTCGAAAAAGTTGATAGGGTTACGACAAAAACTGGATACACTTCGTGTACAATATGGACAATCTCTTTCGAAGTATCACGGTTTTGGACGAAAACTCATCTGTTACAAAGGGATCTCATTTTTTTTGAACCTATTTGAACTCCAGACTTTTTGTTTGTTCAAAATGCACCATTGAAAGCCACATCATCAATTTTCAACCCTTTCTGACTACATTTGCTATTTTTCATGCATTTACTGATTTTTTAGCGAAATGACCCTGAAATTGAAAAGCACTTCAAATGAACTCTGAAGAGGTTGAATGTTGGAATGGTATCATCATATCACCCATATAGCATCTTCTAAAAAGTTGAGAGGGTTACAGCAAAAACTGGATACACTTCGTGCGCAAAATGGACAATCTATTTCGAAGTATCAGGGTTTTAGAGGAAAACTCATCTCTTACAAAGGCATTTCATTTTTTTAAACTTATTTGAACTCCAGAATTTTTGTGTGTTCAAAATGACCATTGAAAGCCACATCATCAATTTTCAACCTTTTCGACTTCATTTGCTTTTTTCATGCATTTATTGGTTTTTTTAGCTAAATGACCCTGAAATTGAAAAGCACTTCAAATGAACTCTGAAAAGGTTGAAAGTTCGCATAGTATCATCATTTCACCCATGTAGCATGTTCTACAAAGCTGAGAGGGTTACGGCAAAAATTGGAAGCACTTCGTGTGCAAAATGGACAATCTCTTTTGAAGTATCAGGGTTTCGGACGAAAACTCATCTGTTACAAAGGGATTTCATTTTTTTGAACTTATTTGAACTCTGAAATTTTTGTGTGTTCAAAATGCACCATTCAAAGCCACATCATCAATTTTCAACTCTTTCTGACTTCATTTGGTATTTTTCATGCATTTACTAATTTTTTGAGTTAAATGTCCCTGAAATTGAAAAGCACTACAAATGAACTCTGAAAGGTTGAAAGTTGGCATGGTATCATAATTTCACCCACATAGCATGTTCTAAAAAGTATAGAGGGTTACCGCAAAAACTGGATACACTTTGTGTACAAAATGGACAATCTCTTTCAAAGTATCACGGTTTCGGACGAAAACTCATATATTACAAATGAATTTCATTTTTTGAACTTATTTGAACTCCAGATTTTTTGTGTGTTCGAAATGCACCATTCAAAGCCACATCATCAATTTTCAACCCTATCTGACTTCATTTGATATTTTTCATGCATTTATTGATTTTTTTGAGCTAAAAGACCCTGAAATTGAAAAGCACTTCAAATGAACTCTGAAAAGGTTGAAAGTTGGCATGGTATCATCATGTCAGCCACATAGCATGTTCCAAAAAGTTGACAGGGTTGCGGCAAAAACTTGATGCACTTCATGTGCAAAATGGACAATCTCTTTTGAAGTATCAGGGTTTCGGACGAAAACTCATCTGTTACAAAAGGGATTTCATTTTTTACTTATTTGAACTCCAGAATTTGTGTGTGTTCAAAATGCACCATTCAATGCCACTTCATCAATTTTCGACCCTTTTTGACCTCATTTTTATTTTCATGCATATACTGAATTTTTTTGAGCTAAATGACTCTGAAATTAAAAAAGCACTTCAAATGAACTCTGAAAAGGTTGAAAGTTGGCATGGTATCATCATTTCATCCACATAGCATGTTCCAAAAAGTTGACAGGGTTGCGGCAAAAACTGGATGCACTTCTTGTGTAAAATGGACAATCTCTTTCGAAGTATGAGGGTTTCGGACGAAAACTCATCTGTTACAAACGGATTTCATTTTTTTAACTTATTTGAACTCCAGACTTTTTGTGTGTTTAAAATGCACCATTCAAAGATACATCATTAATTTTCAACCCTTTCTGACTTCATTTGCTATTTTTCATGCATTTACTGATTTTTTTGAGCTAAGTGACCCTGAAATTGAAAAGCACTTGAAATGAACTCTGAAAAGGTTGAAAGTTGGCATGGTATCATCATTTCACCCACATAGAATGTTCTAGAAAGTTGAGAGGGTTATGACAATAACTGGATGCACTTCGTGTGCAATACGGACAATCTCTTTCGAAGTATCAGGGTTTCGGACGAAAACTCATCTGTTACAAACAGATTTCATCATCGCATTAAAACCAAAGTACAGTAGTGATCAAATGTTAGTACTGAAAAAATAAATACATAAAGTTCATACATACATCTCATTGAACAACATATAGCTCTCTAGAGCCTCTAATTAAACAATACATTGAAACTATGTAAAACATTTCAATGCAACAACATATGCGATCATAATCGCAACTAAGGTAACAATTGATCCAACCGCATAATGATACCAAGCCTCAGTATGAATGTCATATATTTTAATCTTTCCAATCTTCAAGCGCATTTTATCCATCTTGACATTGTGATCATCGATGATATCCGCAACATGCAACTCCAATGCCATCTTCTCCTCCTCAATTCTTTTGAATTTTTTCTTCAAGTAATCGGTTTCTTTTTCAACTAAATTTAATGTAGCGACCAGACCTCAAACAGTCTGATCTCTGTGCATCAGTGTCATCCCTGGATCGGTAATGCTGACACACACAGTACTTGAAGGATTTATAACAGAGTAGCAATCACACACTTATTACATCAAATGTCTCAAAAGAGAACTTATTACAATAAATGTGGCTTAAGGCCATCTAATAATGATAACAGCGGAAGGCTTGGAAGATAAAGTGAGTCCATCAACTCCAACAGCATCACTGAGTATAAGACCACGACCTATGGCACCTTACTCGTCGTCTGAAAAGTCTGCAACATGAACGTTGCAGCCCGAAAATGGGTCAACACATGGAATATGCTGGCAATGTAACACATAGAGAGTAATGAATAGAATAATGCTATCACTACATGCATATATGGCTGGTGGAAAGCTCTATGGTTACAGTTTTGCATAAAGCCAAATTTTCCCTACAACAAAGGAATAAATTTTATTTAACTATCATGGTGGTTGTTGAACATTGAGAAGGTTCACCCAACTTAATCCCGATTAAACATCATCATTAAACCCAAACAGAATTATTTTAAGTAACATGATGAGATACACATGATAATCCAAGTACTAGATACTCAAAACGTCCATAACCGAGGACACGGCTAACCATGATTAGTTTGTACACTCTGCATAGGTTTGCACTTTTCCCCACAAGACTCGATCTCCTCCGTTGAATTTCTTGCACTACATGGTGTTTGAGAAACGGATGACCGAGACATAGTCTTTCAGAAGCGTTAGCACCTTACGATGGGTAGACAGTTACACCTACTTGCCCCTACATCTGCTAGTCTACCACTGTAAGAGTTTACACGACTTAATCAACTATGCTAGAGCCCATAGTAGCTTGCGGCTGTACACAGAAGTTTCTAGCATGAATAATCTCATGATCCCTTTGAGCCTGGGTGGCGGTCCATAGGAGAATCACACGGTACCCCGGGATTTCCAAAAATACAGGCAACACTGGGTTCCCCAGGTGCCTCAATCCACCCAGATGTGTATTAAAGTAGCCACCTTAAGTAAACCGTTAATTAACAATCTCACATCTATCATGGATACACTCACCCAATCCATGTCTACTAGCACAGCATAGCAATATCAGCAAACATAGAAGTAACTCCCAAAGGTTTGATAATAAACAAGACAATAGGTACTACCTCATCTACTTCCCAAAACCCACATATTAATCAGATCCTAACCATGCAATTGTTTGAGGATTGATCTAATGCAATAAAACTGGGTAGTAAAGAGGTATGATCAAAGTGTTACTTGCCTTGCTGATGATCCGTGAAACCTAGAGACTCGTAGTAGCACGCGGCGCACTCCGGGTACTCTATCGCAAACAAACAAGCATACAATAAGCACTCATCTAATGCATGAGTAAAACTCAAATAAGAGATCTAACCATAAAGTTCAACTTAAGAACTCCGGTTTGCAAAAAGAATCAAATCCAACGAAGCAACGAAACTCAAACGGCGAAAGAAACAAGCTTCGTTTACTAATCTGGACCTAAGTCAAATTTTATAGTGTCAAAAACTTGTTTGAGTTGGTTAAACGGAAAGAAGGTTTCGAGACGAAACTCTAGACGCTTGAATCGCCTGATTCCGATAAATGAGCGAAAAGTTATACTAGAACGAAAATCGGATCAGAAATCGCAATCGAAAATAATCGCGAAAAACCCGAGAAAAAGAAAAACTGACGAACAAGCTAATGATAACCCACAAGTGTAGGGGATCGCAACAGCTTTCGAGGGTCGAGTATTCAACCCAAATTTATTGATTCGACACAAGGGGAGCCAAAGAATATTCTCAAGTATTAGCAACTGAGTTGTCGGTTCAGCCACACCTGGATAACTTAATATCTGCAGCAAGGTATTTAGTAGCAAAGTAGTATGATAGAAGTGGTAATGGTAACAAAAGAGTAATGAAAGCAAAAGTAATATTTTTGGTGTTTTTTAATGATTGTAACAATAGCAACGGGAAAGTAAATAAGCGTAAACCAGTATATGGAAAGCTCGTAGGCATTGGATCGGTGATGGATAATTATGCCGGATGTGGTTCATCATGTAACAGTCATAACATAGGGTGACACAGAACTAGCTCCAATTCATCAATGTAATGTAGGCATGTATTCCGAATATAGTCATACATGCGTATGGAAAAGAACTTGCATGACATCTTTTGTCCTACCCTCCCGTGGCAGTGGGGTCCTAATCAAAACTAAGGGATATTAAGGCCTCCTTTTAATAGAGTACCGGACCAAAGCATTAACACATAGTGAATACATGAACTCCTCAACCTACGGTCATCACCGGGAGTGGTCCCGACTATTGTCACTTCGGGGTTGCCGGATCATAACACATAGTAGGGGACTATAGACTTGCAAGATAGGATCAAGAACTCACATATATTCATGAAAACATAATAGGTTCAGATCTGAAATCATGGCACTCGGGCCCTAGTGACAAGTATTAAGCATAGCAAAGTCATAGCAACATCAATCTCAGAACATAGTGGATACTTGGGATCAAAACCCTAATAAAACTAACTTGATTACATGATAGATCTCATCCAACCCATCACCGTCCAGCAAGCCTACGATGGAATTACTCACGCACGGCGGTGAGCATCATGAAATTGGTGATGGAGGATGGTTGATGATGACGACGGCGACGAATCCCCCTTTCCGGAGCCCCGAACGGACTCCAGATCAGCCCTCCTGAGAGGTTTTAGGGCTTGGCGGCGGCTCCGTATCGTAAAATGTGATGATTTCTTCTCCTTTATTTTTTTCTCTCCAAAAGCAAATATATAGAGTTGGAGTTGGCGTCGGAGGAGCTCCAGGGGGCCCACAAGGTAGGGAGCACGCCCTAGGGGGGCGCCCCCACCCTCGTGGACAGGGTGTGGCCCCCCTGGTCTTCATCTTTGGCAAGGATTTTTTTATTATTTTTGACTAGATGTTCTGTGGAGTTTCAGGTCATTCCGAGAACTTTTGTTTTCTGCACATAAAACAACATCATGGCAATTCTGCTGAAAACAGCGTCAGTCCGGGTTAGTTCCATTCAAATCATACAAGTTAGAGTCCAAAACAAGGGCAAAAGTGTTTGGAAAAGTAGATACGACAAAGACGTATCAACTCCCCCGAGCTTAAACATTTGCTTGTCCTCAAGCAATTCAGTTGATAAACTGAAAGAGATAAAGAAAAACTTTTACAAACTCTGTTTGCTCTTGTTTTTGTAAATATGTAAAGCCATCATTCAGGTTTTCAGCAAAGATTATAACTAACCACATTTGCAATAATTCTCAGGTCTGATGTTTACTCATATCAATGGCATAATCAACTAGCGAGTCATAATAATAAATCTCGGATGACAACACTTTCTCAAAACAATGATGATATGATATAACAAGATGGTATCTCGCTAGCCCTTTCTGAGACCGCAAAACATAAATGCAGAGCACCTTTAAAGATCAAGGACTGACTAGACATTGTAATTCATGGTAAAAGAGATCCAGTCATAGTCATACCCAATATAAATTAATAGTAATGGATGCAAATAACAGATGTGCTCTCCAGCTAGTGCTTTTTAATAAGAGGGTGATGACTCAACATGAAAGTAAATAGATAAGCCCTTCGCAGAGGGAAGCAGGGATTCGTAGAGGTGCCAGAGCTCGGTTTTGAAATAGAGATAAATAATATTTTGAGCGGCATACTTTCATTGTCAACATAACAACTAAGAGATGGCGATATCTCCCATGCTAGACACATTATAGGCGGTTCCCAAACAGAATGGTAAAGTTTATACTCCCCCTCCACCAACAAGCATCAATCCATGGCTTTCTCAAAACAACGAGTGCCTCCAACTAACAACAGGTCCCAGGGGGAGTTTTGTTTGCAATTATTTTTGATTTAGTTTGCATAAAGCATGGGACTAGGCATCCCGGTGACCAGCCATTTTCTCGTGAGTGAGGAGCAGAGTCCACTCCTCTTGAGAATAACCCGCCTAACATGGAAGATAAGGGCAGCCCTAGTTGATACATGAGCTATTCGAGCATACAAAACAGAATGTTTATTTGAAGGTTTAGAGTTTGGCACATACAAATTTACTTGGAATGGCAGGTAAATACCGCATATAGGAAGGTATAGTGGACTCATCTGGAATAACTTTGGGATTTAAGGGATTGGATGCACAAGCAGTATTCCCGCTTAGTACAAGTGAGGGCTAGCAAAAGACTGGGAAGCGACCAACTAGAGAGCGACAACAGTCATGAACATGCACTAAAATTAATAAACATTGGATGCAAGCATGAGTAGGATATAATCCACCATGAACATAAATATCGTGAAGGCTATGTTGATTTGTTTCAACTACATGTTTGAACATGTGCCAAGTCAAGTCACTTAAATCATTCAGAGGAGGATACCACCCCATCATACCACATCACAACCATTTTAATAGTATGTTGGCACGCAAGGTAAACCATTATAGCCATAGCTAATCAAGCATGGCATAAGCAACTATGATCTCTAATTGTCATTGCAAACATGTTTATTCATAATAAGCTGAATCAAGAATGATGAACTCATCATATTTACAAAAATAAGAGAGGTCGAGTTCATACCAGCTTCGCTTATCCCAATCAATTCATCATATATCATCATTATTGCCTTTCACTTGCACGTCTGAACGATGTGGATAATAATAAGAGTGCACGTGCATTGGACTAAGCTGGAATCTGCGAGCATTCAATAAACAGGAGAAGACAAGGCAATATTGGCTCTTGGTTAAATCAACAATAATGCATATAAGAGCCACTTCAACAATTTAATCATGGTCTTCTCCTATCGACCCTCAAAGAAAAGAAAGGAAATAAATCTATTTACAAGGGAAAGCTCCCAACAAGCAAAAGAAGAACTGGAAATATTTTTGGGTTTTCTTTTTAATTATTACTACTGCAGCAGGAAAAGTAAACTAACTAGGAGCTACACTAGTTTTTTTTGTTGTTTTCTTAAAGTTTAACAAACACACAAGAAGAAAGCAGGAAAAAGAAAATAAACTAGCATGGATATTACAGTGAAAGAGTATGAGCACCGACATTTAATAATGAGTGTGTGTGAACATAAATGTAATGTCGGTGGGAAATACGTACTCCCCCAAGCTTAGGATTTTGGCCTAAGTTGGTTCATTGCCAGGGATGGCCCGGCAGATACCCGTAAGTGTAGCTGGGGTCGTACTGTGATGCAGCGGCTATCGCCTCCTGAGCTGCAGCGTGGCGTCGAGCTTCCTCCGCTCTCCTCTCGTACTCATCTGCCTCCTCTCTTGTTATAACATGTCTTCCTTTTGTGTGAGAATCAAAGAAGGCATTAGCAGGAAGAGTAATACGGACAACACACCGTTTATCAAAGATTAGTCCATATAAGAGAGGTGATTCAGGCCTCTCGACAAACTGGTGCGAAGCCATAGAGTTATAATCTAAATATGCGGGAGGTAACTCCATATCACCATCACGAACGTCTACCTCAAGAAAATTTGCTAAGCGGGTTGCATAAATTCCTCCAAAGAAATCTCCATATATCTATTATGATGCAACCTACATGCTACAATGGCTCCCATATGATAAGATTGGTCTCCCAACACAGCACTCCTGAGAATGCTAAGGTCAGGGACACACATGTGACATGCTTCATTCTTACCAGTTATGCATCTGCCTATGAAGAGAGCAAAATAATGTATGGCAGGAAAGTGAATGCTCCCTATGGTAGCTTGTGTTACATCTCTAGATTCTGCTACAGTTATACTAGCAAGAAAGTTTCTAAATTCAGATTTACGTGGATCAATAGTACTACCCCATTGTGGAAGTTTGCAGGCAAAAGTAAAGTCCTCTAAGTCCATGGTATAAGATTTTTCATAAAGATCAAACATGACTGAAGGAGAATTACGCGAAGATGAAAATTCCAACCTCCTCACAAATGAGCTAGTGAGATCATGATACTGTGGGCATTTGTCTGCCTCAAAGTCCACAAGATCGGCGTTACGCAAGTATGCGTTAAATTCTTCTTTGATTCCTGCACGATCCATAAAATTCTCTGAACGCCACTCACAAGGCCGCACTGGAGCATCCCTTGGGGGTTCCTCATCAGCATCACGCATTGCAAGCCTGGGGCCTTGCTTCCTTGAAGAACCACCTTGGAACATCTTCCTAAGCATATTGCTTCCTCTGAAAGATTTCTGAAATTTTTAGTAACTTAAAACAAAAGCGAACCAACTTCAATAAAATTGATAGCAACTACTCCTACAAGTGCCTAGAGGATATATCATGCATTAGAACTACTTGGAACCATATAAATTTGACATGCAAGCTCAAGAACACGGTCACCTATGCAGCACAAATTTGCAAAGAATAAAGCACTAGAACAAAAACTAATTGGACCAATGGAGGAGTCACATACCAAGGAACAATCTCCCCAAGCAGTTTGGTGGGAGGTGCTTTGAGCAAGGAGATCGAAAATCACAGCAACGTGAGGTGGAACTCGTGTTTGAGCCAGATATTCGTGTTTGTGGGAGGCAGAAGAAGAGGATGGGTGCAGGAATAAGTGGAGGGGGGCCACCGTGGGCCCACGAGGCAGGGGGGCACGCCCTCCACCCTCGTGGCCAGGTGGCAGCTACCCCCGTGGTAATTTTTGCACCATAAATCCTCAAATATTCCCGAAAAAATCATATTAAATTGGCATGGCATTTGGAGGACTTTTATTTTTGGGGTATTTTTATATTGCACAGATAAATCAGAAAACAGACAGAAAAATACTATTTTTACTTTATTTCAACTAAATAACAGAAAGTATAAAGAGGGTACAGAAGGTTGTGCCTTCTAGTTTCATCCTTCTCATGATCATCAAAAGGAATCCACTAACAAGGTTGATCAAGTCTTGTTAACAAACTCATTCCGAATAACATGGAATCGGAGAAATTTCGAATAACACTATGTTACCTCAACGGGGATATGCACATCCCCTATAATAAGAATATCATATTTCTTCTTGACAATAGGAAGAGGAAATTCAAAACCTCCAAATATAATCGATGGAATTTTCCAATAGAATTGATACTATGAACTTGAGGTTGTTTCCTCGGAAAGTGTACCGTGTGCTCATTACCATTAACATGAAAGGTGACATTGCCCTTGTTGCAATCAATAACAGCCCCTGTAGTATTCAGAAAAGGTCTTCCGAGAATAATATACATAATATCGCCCTCAGGAATATCAAGAATAACAAAGTCCGTTAAAATAGTAACGTTCGCAACCACAACAGGCACATCCTCACAAATACAGACAGGTATAGCGGTTGATTTATCAGCCATTTGCAAAGATATTTCAGTAGGTGTCAACTTATTCAAATCAAGTCTACAATATAAAGAGAGAGGCATAACACTAACATCGGCTCCAAGATCACATAAAGCTGTTTTAACATAATTTCTTTTAATGGAGCATGGTATAGTGGGTACTCCTGGATCTCCAAGTTTCTTTGGTATTCCACCCTTAAAAATATAATTAGCAAGCATGGTGGAAATTTCAGCTTTCGGTATCTTTCCCTTATTGGTAATGATATCCTTCATATACTTAGCATAAGGATTTGATTTGAGCACATCAGTTAATCGCATACGCAAAAAGATAGGTCTAATCATTTCAGCAAAGCGCTCAAAATCCTCATCATCTTTTTTCTTGGATGGTTTGGGAGGAAAAGGCATGGGTTTCTGAACCCATTGTTCCCTTTCTTTACCATGTTTCCTAGGAACAAAGTCTCTCTTGTCATAACATTGATTCTTCAATTGTGGGTTATCAAGATCAACAGCAGGTTCAACTTCTACATCATTATCATTACTAGGTTGAGCATCATCATGAACATCATCATTAACATTTTCACTAGGTTCATGTTCGTTACCAGATTGTGTTTCAGCATCAGACATAGATATATCATTTGGATTCTCAGATGGTTCAGCAATAGGTTCACTACAAGTTTGCAAAGTCCTATCATTTTTATTTTTCTTCCTTTTAGAAGAACTAGGCACATCAGTATTATTTTTCTGAGAATCTTGCTCAATTCTCTTAGGGTGTCCTTCAGTATACAAAGGTTCCCGAGTCATTCTACCAGTTCTAGTAGCCACTCTAACAGCATAATCATTTTTCTTACTATTCATTTCATTAAGAAAATCATTTTGAGCCTTAAGTACTTGTTCTACTTGAGTGGAAACCATAGAAGCATGTTTGCTAATGAGTTTAAGTTCACATCTAACATTAGCCATATAATCACCCAAGTGTTTAATCATATAGGTATTTTGTTTTAATTGTCTACCAAAATAAGCATTAAAATTTTCTTGTTTGACAATAAAATTATCAAACTCATCCAAGCATTATCTAGCAGACTTATAGTGAGGAATATCACCTTCATCAAATCTATAGAGAGAATTTACCTTTACTACCTGTGTCGGGTTATCAAGATCATATGTTTCTTTAGCAGGCGGTAAATTAAGACCATGTATTTCTTCAATAGGAGGTAAATTCTTAACATCTTCGGCTTTAATACCTTTTTCTTTAATAGATTTCTTTGCCTCTTGCATATCTTCAGACTGAGAAATAGAACAACCCTCTTCTTCGGAGTTGGTTTAGGAATAGGCTCAGGAGCTCGCTCAGGAAGTGTCCAATTATTTTCATTTGTCAACATATTATTCAATAAAATTTCAGCTTCATCCAGTGTTCTTTCCCTGAAAACAGAAGCAGCACAACTATCCAGGTAATCTCTGGAAGCATCGGTTAGTCCATTGTAAAAGATATCAAGTATTTCATTTTTCTTAAGAGGATGATCAGGCAAAGCATTAAGTAACTTGAGAAGCCTCCCCCAAGCTTGTGGGAGACTCTCTTCTTCAATTTGCACAAAGTTGTATATTTCCTTTAAAGCAGCTTGTTTCTTATTAGCAGGGAAATATTTAGTAGAGAAGTAATAAATCATATCCTGGGGACTACGCACACAACCAGGATCTTAGCATCACCCTTTAATGAGAACGGAAATATTTTAAGGATATAAAAGTAGCAAGATCTCTCATCATTAGTGAACAGGGTGGCTATATAATTTAATTTAGTAAGATGTGCCACAACAGTTTCAGATTCATAGCCATGAAAAGTATCAGATTCAACCAAAGTAATTATATCAGGATCAACAGAGAATTCATAATCCTTATCAGGAACACAAATAGGTGAAGTAGCAAAAGCAGGGTCAGGTTTCATTCTATCTCTAAGAGATTCTTTACTCCATTTAACTAATAGCTTCTTAAGTTTGTTTCTATCTTTGCAAGAAAAAATAGCTTCAGAAGCTTCCATATCAAAAACATAACCCTCAGGAATAACAGGCATATCTTCATCATCAATTTCATCAACATTATCAATTTCAATAATTTCTTTCTCTCTAGCCCTAGCAATTTCTTCATCAAGAAATTCACTTAGGGGCACAGTAGTATCAAGCATAGAAGCAGTTTCATCATAAGTATCATGCATAGCAGAAGTGGCATCATCAATAACATGCGACATATCAGAACGAATAGCAGAAGCAGGTTTAGGTGTCGCAAGCTTACTCATAACAGAAGGTGAATCAAGTGCAGAGCTAGATGGTAGTTCCTTACCTCCCCTCCTAGTTGAGGGATAAATTATTGTCTTAGCGTCTTTCAAATTCTTCATAGTGTCCAGCAGATATAAATCCCAAGTTACTCAAAGAATAGAGCTATGCTCCCCAGCAACGGCGCCAGAAATTAGTCTTCATAACCCACAAGTGTAGGGGATCGCAACAGCTTTCGAGGGTAGAGTATTCAACCCAAATTTATTGATTCGACACAAGGGGAGCCAAAGAATATTCTCAAGTATTAGCAACTGAGTTGTCAGTTCAGCCACACCTGGATAACTTAATATCTGCAGCAAGGTATTTAGTAGCAAGGTAGTATGATAGTAGTGGTAACGGTAACAAAAGAGTAATGAAAGCAAAAGTAATATTTTTGGTGTTTTGTAATGATTGTAACAATAGCAACTGGAAAGTAAATAAGCGTAAACCAGTATATGGAAAGCTCGTAGGCATTGGATCGGTGATGGATAATTATGCGGGTGTGGTTCATCATGTAACAGTCATAACATAGGGTGACACAGAACTAGCTCCAATTCATCAATGTAATGTAGGCATGTATTCCGAATATAGTCATACGTGCTTATGGAAAGGAACTTGCATGACATCTTTTGTCCTACCCTCCCGTGGCAGTGGGGTCCTAATGGAAACTAAGGGATATTAAGGCCTCCTTTTAATAGAGTACCGAACCAAAGCATTAACACATAGTGAATACATGAACTCCTCAACCTACGGTCATCACCGGGACTGGTCCCGATTATTGTCACTTCGGGGTTGCCGGATCATAACACATAGTAGGTGACTATAGACTTGCAAGATAGGATCAAGAACTCACATATATTCATGAAAACATAATAGGTTCAGATCTGAAATCATGGCACTCGGGCCCTAGTGACAAGCATTAAGCATAGCAAAGTCATAGCTACATCAATCTCAGAACATAGTGGATACTAGGGATCAAACCCTAACAAAACAAACTCGATTACATGATAGATCTCATCCAACCCATCACCATCCAGCAAGCCGACGATGGAATTACTCACGCATGGCTGTGAGCATCATGAAATTGGTGATGGAGGATGGTTGATGATGACGACGGCGACGAATCCCCCTCTCCGGAGCACCGAACGGACTCCAGATCAGCCCTCCTGAGAGGTTTTAGGGCTTGGCGGCGGCTCCCTATCGTAAAACGCGATGATTTCTTCTCCTTTATTTTTTTCTCTCCGAAAGCAAATATATAGAGTTGGAGTTGGCATCGGAGGAGCTCCAGGGGGCCCACGATGTAGGGGGGCGCCCTAGGGGGGAGCGCCCCCACCCTTGTGGATAGGGTGTGGGCCCCCTAGTCTTCATCTTTGGCAAGGACTTTTTATTATTTTTGACTAGATGTTTCGTGGAGTTTCAAGTCATTCCGAGAACTTTTGTTTTCTACACATAAAACAACATCATGGCAAGTCTGCTGAAAACAGCGTTAGTCCGGGTTAGTTCCATTCAAATCATACAAGTTAGAGTCAAAAACAAGGGCAAAAGTCTTTGGAAAAGTAGATACGACGGAGACGTATCAGCTAACGAACAAATTCTACGGCTAAATGGTGAAAACCGTTCGTTAAAACGAACGTACGGACGAACCTCCGCTAAAGAACTAAACCGAGAAAAAACCGACGAACCGAAACTAAAAAAACGGATATAGGGTTTTAAAAAAAATAACGGTTTTTATAAAAAAAAACCGGCGACGGCTACCTCGGGTCCGCCGGGGTTCCGGCGAGGCAGTGACTGGCTCCGGTGGTGGCGCGGGGCGGCGGCGTCGGGCGGCGGGGTCCCGCTCGGGTACTGCCCGGAGTCGGTTTGACCTCTTTTTAATAATTCCGACGTGGAGAAAAAGAAAGAAAAGAAATACTAAACGGACTCCAAAAATCCCGAAATAAAATTTCCCCATCCTCTAAAAATAAGCCGGACAAGGTGAACATTTATATGGGCCTAAAATGCAATTTGGAAAAACACACATTTTTCCTAATTCAAATAAAATAGCGATAAAACTCCGAAATAAAATCTAATTTGATTATTTTATTAAATCTCCAATATTTCTTTATTTTGGAAAGTCATTTTATTCCCTCTTTCTTATTTGTATAAAAGAAATATACAAAGATAAAATAATTAAAATCAAATGATCCTATTTTCAAAAATTTGAGAAAACTCAAATATGAAAATAACGAAATCCCCAACTCTCTCCGTGGGTCCTTGAGTTGCGTAGAATTTCTAGGATCAAGCCAAAATGCAAATAAAATATGATATGCAATGATGATCTAATGTATAACATTCCAAATTGAAAATTTGGGATGTTACAAGCCTACCCCCCTTAAGATGAATCTCGCCCTCGAGATTCAGGTTGGCTAGAAAATAGGTGAGGGTGGTCCTTCAGTAGGTCTTCGTCTCGATCCCAGGTGGCTTCATCCTCGGTATGGTGGCTCCACTGAACTTTGCAGAACTTGGTAACCTTGCTGCGTGTGACTCGGCTAGCAAACTCGAGAATCTTTACTAGTTTCTCCTCATAGGTCAAATCACTATCCAACTGAATCGCTTCCAGTGGCACTGTATCTCTCAGAGGTATATCGGCCATCTCTGCGTGGCACTTATTCAATTGGGCAATGTGGAACACATCATGAACTCCTGACAATCCTTCGGGCAACTCTAACTTGGAAGCAACTTCTCCCATACGTTCCAAAACTCTATATGGTCCCACAAAACATGGTGCTAACTTTCCCTTAACTCCAAAATGCTTAACTCCTCGAACTGGGGGCACACGAAGATAAAATCTGTCTCTGACTTTGTAAACTGTCTCCTTACGTTTAGAATCTGCATAGCTCTTTTGCCTGGACTGGGCTACCTTGAGGCTATCGCGAATCAACTTAACCTTCTTTTCAGATTATTTAATCAAATCTGGTCCAAACAACTGACGGTCTCCAACTTCATCCCACAACAACGGTGTCCTGCACCTCCTTCCGTACAAAGCTTCGAAAGGGGCCATCTTCAAACTAGATTGATAACTATTGTTGTAAGAGAACTCTGCATATGGCAAATTGTCGTCCCAACTAGATCCATAATCTAGCGCACAAGCTCTCAGCATGTCCTCCAGAATCTGATTGGCTCTCTCGGTCTGTCCATCTGTCTGTGGATGAAAGGCTATACTAAATTCTAGCCTGGTACCCAAATTTTCATGCAACTGATTCCAGAACTTTGAGGTAAACTAGGTTCCTCTATCTGATACAATAGTCCTCAGAACTCCATGCAGACATACGATCCTGGTCATGTATATCTTCGCCAACTTGGCACTGGTGTAAGTGGTCTTCACTGGGATGAAATGAGCTACCTTCGTCAAACGATCGACTACAACCCATATCGAGTCATAGCCTAAACGAGTCCTGGGAAATCCTGTGATAAAAATCCATGCCTAGCTTATCCCACTTCCATTCGGGTATCGGCAATGGCTGTAGCAATCCTGCTGGCTTCTGATGCTCTGCCTTTACTCTCTGGCATACATCACAAACCGCTTCATACTCCGTAATATCCTTCTTCATTCCGGTCCACCAGAAACTGTCCTTCATATCCAGATACATCTTGGTATTTCCTGGGTGAATCGAATACGGCGAATCATGGGCCTCCTGCAGAATCAACTTCCTGATCTCCGGGTCATTAGGCCCATAAACGCGGTCCTCAAACCATAAGGTATTGTGCTCATCCTCACGAAATACCTTAGCTTTCCCTTTGCTCATCTTCTCCATTATCTCAGAAATCTCCTTGTCGGTGTTCTGAGCTTCTCTGATCTTATCCATCAAAGTAGACTGAATCTCCAATGCTGCTACATAGCCTCTCGGAACTATCTCCAAACATAGCTCGTGAAGATCCTCGGCTAACTCCTTGGGTAACTCTCCAGTCATGAGAGTGTTTACATGGCTCTTGCGGCTCAACGAATCGGCTACTACGTTAGCCTTTCCGGGGTCATAATGCAATCTCATATCATAATCCTTTATGAGCTCCAACCATCTCCTTTGCCTGAGATTCAACTCCTTCTGTGTGAAGATGTACTTCAAACTCTTGTGATCCGTGTACACCTCACAATGGTTTCCGATGAGAAAATGTCTCCATGTCTTCAACGCATGCACTACTGCTGCTAACTCCAAATCATGGGTGGCATAATTCAACTCATGGGGCTTAAGCTGTCGTGAGGCATACGAAACAACTCTTCCCTCCTGCATAAGCACTGCTCCAAGTCCTCTACGAGAAGCGTCGCAATATACTTCATAATCCTTGCGCTGATCTGGCAGAATCAACACCGATGATGTAACCAAACGTTTCTTCAACTCCAGGAAACTGGCCTCACATTCCTCAGTCCAATTGAATTTGGTGTCCTTCTTCAACAAATCCGTCATGGGATTTGCAATCTTCGAAAAATTCTCAATGAACCTCTGGTAATATCCTGCGAGTCCAAGAAAACTCCGGATCTGTCCAACTATTATGGGGGCTTCCCGATTTGTCACAGTGACGACCTTGGTGGGTTCTACTGCTATTCCTTCTCCGGATATCACATGTCCAAGAAATCCAACTTCCTTCAACCAAAACTCGCACTTGCTAAACTTGGCATATAGCTGATGTTGTCTGAGCTTCCCAAGTACCAAACGCAAATGCTGCTTATGCTCCTCTTCATTCTTTGAGTAGACCAAAATATCATCAATGAACACCACAACGAACTTATCCAAAAACTCCATAAACACCTTGTTCATCATGTTCATGAAATAGACAGGTGCATTAGTCAAACCAAATGACATAACGGTATACTCATATAGCCTGTACCTTGTGGTAAAAGCTGTCTTAGGTATATCCTGCTCTCGAATCTTCAACTGGTGGTATCCTGATCGCAGATCGATCTTGGAAAATACCTTAGCTCCTTGCAATTGGTCAAACAAATCATTGATGATTGGCAGTGGGTACTTGTTCTTGATTGCTACTTCATTCAATCCTCAATAATCAACAACCATCCTCAACGATCCGTCCTTCTTCTCCACTAGAAGCACTGGCGATCCCCAAGGTGATGAACTTTGACGAATATAGCCTTTATCCAGTAACTCCTTAATCTACTTCTTGATTTCCTCCAAATCCTTTGCGGGCATCCTGTACGGTCTCTTAGATATTGGCCCTTTGCCTGGCAAAAGCTCAATAAAAAACTCAATGTCTCTATCTGGTGGCATGCCTGGCAACTCCTGTGGAAATACATCAGGGAAATCCTTCACCAATGGTACTTCCTCCTGTACAACTCCTGATAAGGAATTCACTTGAGTCCTCTTCGGCTCATGCCGTGATACATACTTGACCTTCTTCCTTCTGGGGTGGTGAGCAAAATCGACTTACTGGCGCAATCGATGTTTCCTCCATACATCGATAGCCAATCCATACCCAGAATCACATCCAAACCTTGTGACTCCAAAATTATCAAATCTGAGGGGAAAACATGCCTACCAATGGTCAATGGCATCTGAAAACATCCTTGACTGGCCATATACTCCCCTCCTGGTGAGCTTACTAACATAGGTGTTCTAAGAACTTTTGTGGGCAGTTTATACTTATCCACAAATCCCCTTGATATGTATGAATGCGATGCACCAGTATCAAAAAGAATGATTGTAGTAAATGACTTAACCATAAACTTACCTATTACTGCATCTGGCTGGGCTTCAACCTCCTCCATGTTAACGTGGTTCACATGTCCCCTGTTGAAAGGGTTCGGCTTCTTCCCAGAGCTTCCATTGCCATTTCCATTCTTAGCTTCAGGACATTCATTGGCATAATGTCCGATCTTATGGCACTTGTAGCAAGTGACGTGGCTCATGTCCTTCTTGGCTGGGGTTGATGGGTTGGTACGGTTCTGGCCGTTGCTTCCTCCATTACCATTCCCATTCCTGGGGCCGTTATGGTTGTGCAAACTCCCTCCATTATTATGGCCTCCATGAGTATGCTGAAAAGGTCCTCCCGAGTTCGGGGTAAAACGAGGCTTCTGCTGAGCTCCAAAATTGTACTTCCCTTGTCCATACTTCCTCTTGCGATTGTCAATCTGCTGCTGCTTCCCCTCAACCATGAGAGCTCTATCTACCAACTCCTGGTAGTTGTGGAAGGTTGCCACCATCAACTGCATGCTCATCTCATCATTCAGTCCTTCCAGAAACTTCTCCTGCTTAGCTGCATCCGTAGCAACGTCATCTAGGGCATAACGTGCTAGCTTACTAAAATCATCCACATACTGGCCAACTGTACGTCCTCCTTGGCGCAAGTTGCGAAACTCACGCTTCTTCATGGCCATAGCTCCTGTTGAAACATGGGCAGTACAGAAAGCCTGCTGAAACTGATCCCATGTGACAGTGTCGATGGGGTAAGTTGCTGTGAAATTCTCCCACCATGATGCTGCGGGTCCATCAAGCTGATGTGCGGCAAAGCGCACTCTCTCCGCATATGTGCATCCTGTAGTGGTCAACTCCCTTCCAATCTTGCGGAGCCAATCATCTGCAACTATCGGCTCGGTGCTACTAGAGCACATCGGCGGATTAAGCCTCAAGAAACAGGCTAAGTGATCAACAGGTGGTGTTGGTGGTGGGTTGTTGTTGTTGTTGTTCCCCTGATTCTGATTCTGGACTAGAATTTGCATCAATGCATTCTACTGCTGGATCAACTGAGTGAGCTCTGGTGGGAAAGGAAATCCATTGTCGCGTCTCGGAGGCATCTGAGGGTTTAGAAAGGATGAGAATAAAGAATAGAATGAGGTCCAGAGAGAAAACACTACCCAATATGCACATGAGACAAACTCAAACAATATCACTTCAATCAATTCAAACAAGCGCGTACAATGGTCTAAATATCATTACATAAGTGCTTGGACTATGCTATATACATGGGGGAATACTACTACTGTTATAGTGGCCTACTAGGAAAATTGATCGGTCGAAGACTCCATGATATCTGCTCCAGCTTCAGCAACATAGTCATCATCGCTATCGTCGGGGTCCGAGTCGGTGTCGTTGTCTGTGTCAAAACCGGCGGATCTCGGATTGGGGGTCCCGAACTGTGCGTCTAAGGCTAATGGTAACAGGTGGCAGGGGACACGATGTTTTACACAGGTTAGGGCCCTCTCGATGGATGTAATACCCTACTTCCTGCTTGATTGATCTTGATGATATGAGTATTACAAGAGTTGATCTACCATGAGATCGTAGAGGCTAAACCCTAGAAGCTATCCTATGATTATGATTTTTGTTGTCCTACGGACTAAACCCTCCGGTTTATATAGACACTGGAGGGGGCTAGGGTTACATATAGTCGGTTACAGAGAAGGAAATCTACACATTCGAATATCCAAGCTAGCCTTCCACGCAAAGGAGACACTACAAAAAAAACACTTCCGTGATGATACGTGTTTGTCATAGTAGGTCGCGTTTTTTGTCATGCATGTACATCCATGACGATTTTATGACAAAATCAAGATAGTCATACCTGTGCTGTCGTAGAAATGTTCCATGACATTACCGAAATTATCATCACAGAAGTGTCCACTTCCATGACGATAAATCGCGCGTCACAGAAGTGCTTTCGTCAAGGGTGACCGACACGTGGCATCCACCGTAACAAAACGTCGTTAAGCTATTGGGTCCGGTTTTGGATCCGATAACCTGTTAACAGCCCCGACCAATGGGGATTTTCCATGTGTAAAATCATCATTGGCTGGAGGAAACACGTGTCGGCTCACCGTTGGGATAGATGTCATCCACTCATTGGACCGAAGGCGCCTATGATACGGCGACACGTGGCACAGCCCAACAGAGGCCCATTCCTGTGAAAAGGCCGTCCCGTTTGACTTGGTCAAAAGGTGGCGGGCCGGCCCACAGAAAGCATGTTAATGGCCTGTTCACATATAGCCCATTTACAGCCCACTAACCCAGGGCCCGTTATGACCTCTCCGAATTAGGCCCAATAGCGTCATCTGGGTTGTCCAATATGATTCCAGCCCGTTTTAACTTTCGACCCATTTGCAGTCCATGACTTCTTTCGGCCCATATGAGGCCGTTTGTAACTCTTGGCCCATTAACGGCCGATGGTGAAACTGGCTTGTAATGAACAGTGTATCACTTTATACCCATTAACGGCCCGTTATTCCATTAGGCCGTTTCCAGCCCAAGTTATCTCTCGGCCTCCTCAGGGCCCATTGATTCTTGGGCTCATTTGCAGCAATCGGTTACATACAGCCCGTTACTGTCATTTTCTGCTTGTGGGCCAAATTGAGCCCGTTGTTACAGTTGGCCCGTTTGCGGACCGTTAATACGTTGGGCCGTCTTTTTGTAAAAAAACCCGTTGGGCTGTTTTCATAGAGTTATCAAATACGGCCTATTAACGGCCCGTTATGGTCCATGAATAGTACAGCCCTTGATTGGCGAAATGATGATACACCCCGTAGAAGGCCCATGGATCCTACGGCCCGTATGAGGCCCATGGATAGTACGGCCCGTAGAAGGCCCATGGACCCTATGGCCCGTAGAAGGCCATTGAATCCTATGGCCCCTATAGAAGGCCAATGGATCCTACGGCCCGTATAGAAGGCCAATGGATCCTACGGCCGAAAGAAGGCCCATCGATCATACGGCCTGCAGGAGGCCCGTGGTTACAACAGTCCGTGTGTTGCCATGATTATTTTGGCCTAGTTACCAAAAATAGGCTATTGTGGCCACTAGAAAAACACAGAAAAAGAACTACAGTGACTACAAGCAAATAACTAAACAAGACAATAAGGAAATAAATAAGCAAGCAATTAACGCTAGCCTATTACCGCTATTACACATATTACATCCACTGGGCATCAAAGTTTGCCACCAGTGCAAATATAGGGAACAAAGCAGCACATTACATACACTGACCGTCAAAATTGGCCACCAGTGCAAATAAATGCGGCAGCAAAACAAGAGCGTAACTGAAACAACTTCAGAAGAGCTCAAGAAACGTTATCCTGGGTATCCACCATGCTGGCAATAAGCTTAGCAAGATTATTAGCTTTGTCCTGTTTGGCGCTAAAATCCTCCAACGCTTGCTGTTGCACCAGAAAGTATGCATCTGAATGCTCCAGGGACTTCCGCAGTCCTTCCGCTTCTTATCGCAGCACAGCTGATTGATGCCTTTCAGCTTGTAGTTGAGACTCAAGAAACCGAACTGATTCAGACAGTGAGTTTGAATAGCTTGTGCAAGCGGTAGAGGACAGTAACTCGAACACTAAACCAAGACATGACTTTGGGGTTGTCTCGCTGTCTTCAAGATAGTCTTCCTTAGCTGTTTTATCAGCTTTGTTGGAGACCAACAAGGATGTGTCACTATCCTGAACCTTATCTGCATTACTTCCTTTACCATTTCTTAATAAGGCACTCTTCCCTAATATTCTGTCACCATTCTAAAAGAAGAAACAAGCAGACACATAACAAGTTTAGCATGTACTAGTATATGGAACTCATTTCGGTGAACCAGTTCATTAGTAAGGTGGACAAGATTAAACTACCAAGTCTTCTATTGCCAAGTACTAGTACATAATAAAAGCATCAAACAAACATATATCTATGTCGTGGTCACTGCATTGTCTTGCAAAATCAAAATAGAGACACAATTCAAATCATATCAGTTCAAGACAAAGCAGCAGTGAAAGAATACAAAGCGTGGGAAACTACACGGCACAACAAGATTTCAGATGGGTACCACGGGTCTACATGTACAACAACACTATTGGCTCTGTTGTGATGCTAGTAATGTGCATGATATGAAAGTCAACTTTATACACAATTGAAATTGAAATCAACAGAGCTATTGATAAGAGCAAACATGTTAAAGAAACATGCGTGAACATACCTGCTGTGCCATTGGAGTTTCGACTGGATCCTTTAATTTAAAAATAAGTTTGTATGAGTAAATACAGTGATACAAGAGCAAAGCAATCATAGTTAAAAAAAGGCGCGCCTAGGCTCTAGGCGTTGGCAAAACGCATTGCGCATAACTACGCTTAATCTATGCATAATTGCGCATAAGAATGCGCTTTGGTCAGTAAAGCGCAAGGCGGTGGAAAAACACACAAATAACGCCTAGCGCTTTTTTGAACTATGATAACAATGGAATCTTAAATTAGAACAGTTGTTCTTCAGGTTTAGGCACTTGTTCTACATGAACAGAGTACAGTAAGACGCAAGAATATAATACTTAGAAATAGAAAATGAGCTCATAGACCTTACCACATTCTTGGTTCGGGACCAGTACAGAACAAGTCGTTCCCAGTCATCGTCTAGTAAATGTGTCTTAGGAGAACGTAAGGGAATTTGATGAGTTTCTTTGCCGGTGAAGTATGGTTTCTTCAGGTAATTCTGATACAGCCACCAAGCATTCTTGAAGATAGCAGAGGTATTAGCACAGGTTACCTCATCCTGAGTTTCCAAATCGGTCCTTCTCTATAGAGAAAAATGGGAAAATTTGCTGTATTATAACCATCATGGAGGTAGGATGTATGGCACGAAGCAAAGTAATTGCCATGAATAACATTACTTACACATAACTCCTGGACAAACACCTGCAACTGGCATTTTCCTTCATCGTCAGTATAATATTTCCAAGATGGCAAGATACGCACATACGATTTAACAACATCAAATGCGATAGATGCTGAATACGACTAGCTGGTTGAGCTTCCTCCACAGGAATAGGTGTACTAACTGGTGGAGTTGGGGTTCGCCGTGATAGTACTGGCCCTTTGGGCACTGGAGCTGCCTTACTAACTGCTCTTGTTTCGGAGCTCTGTGGTGGAGATGGTGCTGTGTCAACAGGAACTGGGTTACTATTGGCTGGGGTTGGGGTTAGATTGGGTGAAGCTGGTTCTCTGTCCATCGCAGTAGGGGTACAATCTGCGAGAGTTTGGGTTATGTGTGGTAGGGCTGGTTCTTGTGCATGTACAACCGGGGTGCTATCTCCACCAAGAGGTAGCACTGTTTTATTTGAAGACCGTGTTTTTAGTCCGCTAGATACTGGCATCACCTGCTCCAATTCAAATGGCTGATAAACAGGAAACATAGTTGAATGTACAGACATTGTATGAGAGACAGATGCAATAGATAGTGTGGAAAAAACAGGGCATGAAATAGTTGACATGTATATTGTTTAACTAAAACGGATAGCATGACATAATTTCACTTATATGATGTCTATCTAAACTGGATAGCATAGCATAACATAATTCAAATATATGATGAATAACTAAACAGGATCGCATGACATAATTCACCTACATGTTATCTAAGTAATCAGGATCGCGTCATTTAATTCACATATGTGATTTATATGCTAATAGAGGGCATTCGATATGATGTCTAAACTAAGAACATGGTGTTGAATATTGTGTATATGATGTCTGAACTATGCAATGCAAGACACCATATGCATGATATGAGCAGTATAACCGTGCCAAGTTAGAGCATACACCTCAGTGGGGGAATAGGACTGGTCATCTGTCTCTGAATCCATCTCTGAGGAGCTATTGGGACCCAACAACAGATCTGCTTCAATAGGTAGCACTGTTTGCTCTGAAGGCCTTGTTTTCACTCCAGATTTTTCCATCTCCCACCCAAATGGCTGATTCACAGGAAGAGTAGTTTAATGTACAAACATTGTCGACAAATGGAAATGTAATGAAGAAAAGGATGGGCAAGATATCATTCAAATATATGATTCCTGGTTAAACAGGATGGCATTGCACATTTCACTTATATTATGGCTGGCTAAAAGACATGAGATTACATAATTCCCATATATGAGATAGAAACTAAACAGGTGGCATTACAGAACATCGTCAATCTAAAGTGGGATTCTAATAGCATCTTCAATAGATGATGTAAAATGGATGTAAAATAAACATCACCAAAAAAATCCTGACTACAACAGATGAGGTAAAAACTGTTGACTCTGAACTTAACTGTCGAAACTGAAATTTGTTGTGGAATATGAATGCTATTGTCGAAACTGAACGCAATGGTAGCAGAGAGGCACTTGACATGTAGTTTAGGGAGGGCCTGCAGTGCAGTTCATCTTCAACCTGCACCCCCCTGAGCCGCCAGCCACCACTGACCGAACCGCCAACCCCAGCACCGCCTCGCCGCCCCAAAACAACTCGCCACCGCCGCCCCAGCCAGCCCTCTAGGCCCCCCACACCTCCACACTGAACCCTAAGATAGATATTGGGGTACCTCTTTGGCGAGCCCCCGTCCCCGCTGCGGGTGGTTCTTCCTTAACT